>NC_056051.1:19864864-20219128 GCF_004379255.2 Salvia splendens | reverse complement strand
CACAAATGAGATAGTATGAACTGATCACTTGTTTACATACATTTCGAAGTTTATTTCATTCTATAAAAAGGTTACAGTAGGTAGCTATTTGGCATCACTATAATCGTTATGTAAGCGACTTAACGAGCTTCTCTTGCAAGCTGAAGAAAATACAAAATTAAAAAAAACAATTAACTTGTGAATCAAAAATCACCTATCATTCAATAAAGAGAAATGTATACACACATGCACAACGTGAAAGACCTGAAAATAATGCTCAAGCTTCCTCTTGAGGCTGCATGCTCTTGTTTTACCTCTTGGAATTCCCTAATGCACCTGCAATGAACAAACCGTAAAAATTTATAATTCTAAACGAAAAGGTTATTTACGGGCAAAATGATAGTGCCAAAATCGCGTAAATATTGTAGAAGATGGACATAAAACTACATTTTAACTCAAAAGAAAATTCAATGCATGAAAATATGGGATAAGGGAAGCAAAAATACCCTTCCACGTTGCCAACATTGCAGTATTCTTGAAATTGTGTGCATTCCTTCTTGACCTTTTTGGCGCCAATGCTGCGGATACAAGGTTGAGATTATCAAATAAAAAGCAATGAAGTAAAAAAAAAAGAGAGGCAATTATTATCCATTTATCCTTGAGAATTTTGTTCAGGGCTAAATATTGCACTGTGCTAGTCTGCATTCAATCTATTTTCCAGAAGTTGGTGGGATATATATGTTACATATGTACCTAGTGCTGCTACCCTTGAACTGATGCATGATCTTATCCAGTTTCTCGAAGTCCCGAGGGTGTTTTTTCTGGATCAAATAAAATTAAGTTGAAAATTTGAAAAACAAGAACCAGTGAGAGTCATCGTTTTATTGTAAGGTAATTATAGTTCCTGTAACTCACAGTGTCAGTTCAATGCTTTGTATTAGTCGGACCGAGTCAGTGTAGAATAGCTTGACCACTTCTTCAACAAAGTGAGGGTTGGTTTCATCTTGCAAATCTTCCAGTTGAAGGAACTGTTCATCAAGATATCCCTGAGAAAGAAGCACCACTAGGTTCAGAAGGCAAGACAGATCTTAATTATGAGAAGAATGTCTAAAGAAAAATTAAATGATGCCATAATGCTAGAGTCAAAACTGGGAAGAATATTATAGATCAATTAAAAATCATTTCTCACAAAGACTATCATTTAAGAATAAACTGAGAAAAAATAAATCTTATGGGGCTACTTTTTGACAAATTTTAAAAAATGACAGATTTAAATATTGCAATTGTTGCTATGGTAAGGGAGACATGTACCTGATCAAATAAAGCATTCCTCAAATAGGCAGCTTGGCGTTCATTGTATAGAATAAGAAGAAAGAAAGTGAAGAGGAAAAGGAAAATGGTTGAAGTGTTTGGTTTATAATAGGAAAAGAGGTACAATGGCATACAGTTATATATAGGATAAATATTCTAAGCATAACTGGGGGAAAAAGATTCAAGGACTGTCCCCAGTGCCACGTCTAGTTTTCGTATGTAATCTTGTATAGGAACAAAACACACATGCACATACAAGAATCTATTGCAGCTGTGAGAGTTTTCACGATCTCACCACATGTAAATATGTCATGCTTCTCTAAAACTTGGACTTATAAAGATCCAAGGATAGTATGATACACAAACACACACAGAGAGATTAAGAGCACAAAATGCTTTAAAAAAATTTAAGTTAAAACTAACTGGATTGAAAAGGGTGGTTTAATAAAAAACCTATACGTGAATGTCACGCACAGAGTACATCGCAGCTCTTACTCATTTCTTTATCGCACAAAGTCCTCTTATATACAATAAAAGAAATTGATACTTATTTGGGTAGAAATAGAGATACATTTATTCCTCTTCTACCCGATTAGAGTAAAGTGAAAACATACGATCTTCCAAACTTCACAAAAAATATAGTGACTTGTGGTTGCCAAGCCAATACCAAATAGTTAACCAGTATACTATTATTGGAATTAAATGCTAGATTATTTTTTATTACTGACCAATCACCTAATCATGGATGTCCCCTCATGGGTGGAGGGATGTGGTGGAGGGGGGGGTGTAAAGGAAAGAGGCCAATCATCTAATAACCATGGATGCTCCCCTGTGGGTAGGGTACATGCAAGATACTATAAGTGAGTCATTTACTCGAATTTCCATATTCATGCACCATGGTACAAGATGTTCTTATCCTCAAAATACTTTACTGACTTGCCACTTCTTAATAATTTGGGTACCCACTAGTTAATATAACTATCTGTAACTTTGCTAGCATAGTATGATATTCTTGGAGAGACCTCCAAGTGATAAATGGAAATATCACAAATCCCCCCGCTTTTCCGCGGCTAAAGAAGGCTGATATTTTAGTATACTTGCAGTCATACAGTCGATGTCTATTTCAGTGTGATACTAATGAAATATTGATTTGAGCAGATGATGATTTAAATAAGGAAGACATTTGAACATGTTACCTGTGCTCTTGGCACATCTCTCATATATATGTAACCGTGTTAGGACAAGACACTTGAAGTCTTGTCTACCCTAAACGGCTAAACATGATGCATCAATACATGTCTACTGTTGTGCATTGAGAATTATGACTCATAAAAGTATAGCTGATCTTTCAAACCAATTTCAGCAGCAGATATCCTTGTGACTCGATTAACATAAACAAACAAAACTTAGGCATAAAACTAGTATTTGGATATAGTCCAGGTTTATCTGTGCCATCAGACCCACCGAAAAAGATTCTGCATTTGGCTATGGTAGCATAGTTTTTTCAGAAACTACTCAGCACAACAACTGGATACATGAAATACACTAGATGTCAATCCAAGCAACAAGTTGAATAAAAAACAAAACAAAAGAATAACTTATTTTCAGATTTGTATGGATAAAACTATATGATATTAGTGAGGTCCCATGAAGAAATAAACTAGATTGAGGGTTGACGAATCCCAGAAACAGTGACGACTTTGACCATGGGAGAACAAAGAAGGAAAAATCTTAACCAATGATTAAAAAGTGAGTGTAATACTTCCAGATAAGCAGCTTGGAATCCTTATCATGACTTCTTATCATTGCAGCAATCCACCAGAAGGTGTAAAGTGAAAGCAGAGTTGAGGACAGCCTGCAACTTTATTCCTTACCTACCGGAGGGAAGAGAAATAAACAACTAGCCATCAGTATAATGGATGATGTGGATCAGTGGTCACAAAACCAGCTTTTGAATAATATGGCACATAAATGTGACTGTGACTTGTTTTCTTTACCTGAAACAGATGGATTCTCTATTCCTGAGTCTCTATCCTCTGTGTTGTCGATAAGAACCCACAGCGGATATGTTAATCATCGAAAATGTTCAGCTTCCTTCCAATCTAAAAGTAGTAACGGCATAAAGATTCCTTCACATTAAGCTCTCAAACTTTTTACCATACGCTACTAGAGATAATTATTTTCTCTTTAAAGCTATTAACCTCCTAACTCAAACCTCATCTCATAAACCCAGGCATAAAAGAACACCAGATTCATCATTTGGACCTTAGCTTTTGGAATTTTAACTTGAAAACAAAATTTGTATCTACATATCTCTAAAATTCTTGCTCCATGGTTAATGAATGTATTCAGTGTAATGGAAATTAGGTATATCTATATAACAAAATTCACATGTCACATTCAACATATTCTCTTAACAATAAACATGTTTCTTATGCACTCTAAACTACAACATACAAACAAGCAATCAAACAATAATCACCACGAATTCCTCATATAAAATACGAGAATGAAATCAGTACATATATAAATTATACATTTGAGATGTTCTGTCAGCTGATTCATTACAAAAGAATAATTATCCCCACATTGAGGGGTGAAAATGAAGCATAAAATTAATTTTACCCTTGTCAATAACGTTGAAAAAGAATTTTAAGATAGAAGGCTCGTCGCCCAATTATTGAGCTACAATCATCACTGACCTTTTCAGCCGCAATCAAAACCGCCGATCATAGTCGTCGACGAAAAAAGGCAGCGCCTTCAGCTATAGAATATTCACGTGAATAACCTAAATTTTATGAAACAGAGTTACATTTACAATAGGAAACAGTAAACGGAGTACTGAGTGTTACCGATGAATGAATCCAGCAGCTTCGATTTAGTCATTTCCTTCTTTGAATTCAGCAGCTCCGATTTATTAGTAAAAACTCAATTTTTTTTTATTTTATAGTAATTGAATTATTTTAATTATATTTATTTTATTAATCTAAATAATAACTGCATGAAGAATAATATTAATATATATAATCATTATAAATAAGATTGTTACTCGTTGTGTACCACTCGCACATAATTATGCAACGTTAGCTAAAACTCAATTCCAGTTGGGATACCCCAACACATAGAAATGCAATTTTACATATTATGATTAAGATGGACTGCTATTTTAGTATTGAAGTATATGTAATGTGTAATCTATTCTTTTGGTAGATATATATGCGAGTCTGAGTACATGGTACTCACTAAATCCATGCCCCAAAAGATACACACATATTTGTATTATTATCATGTCATCATAGTAATATTATCATATCATCACAGTAACACATTTTTAAAAAGTCCGAACTTACAAAGTTCTTTTGCGACTATGCGATCTAAGTTCTTTCTATGATCTGTCTTATATGAATTTCCAGTGTTGGAAAGGTGGCCACTTTCTCGGATACATTGACCAGCCAACCCACTCGATGGCACGCAATCATAGTATACACTAACCCTTATTAGGGACGTTCCTTTACCGGGATGCAAATTCAAGTAGTATTAACTTTGACATATTGGGACACTCCCCTACTAGCTAAACAAAGTTATGTGGCAAGACATTAACTTTGAAACAACATATGTTTGAATTCTTAAAGAAAATTTGAATGAATAATCCTTGAAAGTAATTGTATCCACACGGGTGTGTTCACCGTTCTGGATATAGCAAGATTTAAGTTCGATTATGAGTATTAGCACGTGTTTAGTGTGCATGATAACTGTAACAATATTGAAATTTGTGTCAAGAATTAAGAATGAAATATCATTTCTATTCCTACTTTTTAGAATCCCCCAACCCCAGGGACATGCTCGCCCGCCCACAATAAAATTGAAATATCAAAAAATAAAAATATTTCCCACTTGTCTAAACTTGGCTTAATTCATGGAAAACGAATACCTATGGAATGATTTAATTATGTGGGCCATAAGCCACAATTCTAACCTGCTTTCATTTCAAATAAAACCAACAAAGTCAACCTAACGTATAAAGCCCACCTATAAAGGTTTCGTAAAAAGGAATATGAGCTTTTCAGCTAAAATAACCGTAATCAATATGTCGCATTTTTCATATTAGAGATATCAGATATACATCCCCTACTACTTCAGTGACTCCTTATAGAGATTTCCGCTATCACTCACGTTAATTTATCATTATAACACTTAATTTCCTACAGTTATAAAAAGAAATTTGTTTATCATTTATCATTATTCATTGATTCAATTAATAGAAAATAATAGATAATGAACACTTATTCTTTTACATTGCCGAGTAGACTCATGGTTACAGAAGATATTTTAATCGATATCTTATAGAAATACTTGTTCAGTGTATTTTAAATGGGATGTCCTACATAAATCTGCTTTAGAATTGATATTGTAGGACCCACCAAATTGGTGGACATATGCTGTAATTCAGTGTTTTAGATATGGGCCGACATTTACCATCACAAATTTGGCATTTTTTTAAATGTAATTAGATAAAGACGGATCTGCCCCCTAAAAGTGTGAAAAAATTGAATTTACGCGGCTGAATCAAAATTAGCGCGGCATAGTGGGTATCTTTAACCCTTTGCAGCGTATACAAAAATCAGGCAGAAGGCACACAATAAGTAGCAAAAATTTCAGCGAGCAATCACTCTAGGGTTTTGTCGAAATGCAGGTATTCCATTTACTCCTTCCCTTACTGAATACACAGGTTAAGTAGGTTACGATTTATGTGCTTCGGCGAAGCATTTGTCGCCTATTTTGTTGCTAGAATTGAGGTCTGATTTGTCATGTTATTGTTGGGTTGTAGGACCAGATGTTTGGGTCGAGGAGTAGTTTCATGGTTCAACAAAGTGTAACTGCAAGCGAAGGTATTTGTTGTGCCTACCCTTACAGATAAAATCCATTTATTTATGGCCGTGTACTCCAAAATTTGTGATTTTCGGTTTTGCTTGATTTAGGTCTTCACCACACACCTCGGCAGAAGTATCGCAAGGGTGACCGCACTCGGAGAATGTGGCTTGAACGTGAGGAGGAGATTTTGGCAACAAGCTTACTAGGCTTGGTGGCTAGTGGATGGAAATCCGAAAGTACTTATACAGAACCTAGCCACTTATACAGAACCAACATAAGCTGAATTACATACCATAGCAAAATGATCTAGTTCCAAAAGTACTTATACAGAACCTAGCCACTAATATATAGCCTTCACATAGATGTTCTTAAAATGATAGTTTCAAATGATAAAATGATACTTTTGTTTAATAGTGATAGTTTTAGATTTTTTGGATGATACAATGATACTTTTGTATCATAAAATGATAGTTTGAGGGGATAAAATGATAGTTTCAAATGATAAAATGATACTTTTGTTTTAAAATGATAGTTTTAGATTTTTTGGATAATAAAATGATACTTTTGCATCATAAAATGATAGTTTGAGAGGATAAAATGATAGTTCAAAGATACGCCACCCTTTTTTTTCTTTCTGTTTAATAATAAATGTCAGTAGTAGTAATAGCATTTTTACTGATATTAATAGTGGTTTAGTAGTACTCAATTATTTTAATTGATATAAAAAATTATTAGTGGGGCATTGTGTATAGCATTTTAGTCCATGGAATATTTTGAGCCGTAAATTAAATCAAGATTAGATGTGGTGCTTGAGATTTAAGAGAACAATTCATCTTCTCCAAATTAATGTACAATAATCATAACTACATCAAAATATTAACTTACATAATTGTTTTGCGTACCCATTATCACACAAGTAGTAACAATCTGCGATGCATCCACACCAACACCAATTGTTAAAATTAGCATAAAAGGGAACTGCATAGATGTGTACAGCATATAAAAAGCTGAGTTATGACCTTGAGGGACCTTGAATCCATTCCTTTGAGTTACGGCGTCTTTTAGTACGCGTGAGTCGCCTGCTGAACCTTCCCATCCCGGCAATAAATACACGAACTGCATCTGGCGGTCGCATACGGCTAGGGTATTTGTAGCGATGTGGCCTTTGTGAGTGCGATACCTTGGCTTGTCTCCATTACTAACCAACACATCGATATGGGTCCCGTCCAAAGGACCAAGACAACCCTGTACAATTAGTATATAAATAAGAGATATAATGTGACAAAATAATGAAGCTGAATGGACTCAAACTTTGAACAACCTGGAACCACTTCCATCGATTATCTGTGCAGTCGGCGGACACCGGGGTGGGCTTTTTCAAGAGCACAGAATGTAAGCTCAAAATGGCACAAAGAACCTTCCGCATATAATATGACACGGTTGCACCTGATCGCTTGAAACAGAATTTGACTACCCGATTTTTTTTGTGGTGTGCTAGCACACCAAGGAATATTGCTACTTGTTCTTCAACGGGTAGGGACTTCCCTGTTATCAGTCCACCCCGTTGGGATAGAACTCTACAAAGTTTACCAAAGGTATTTACATCCATACGAAGATTAGCAACACAATCTACGTTTGAAAAACGAACTAGGCGATTTAGATGTTTCATTTGATCTGGAATTTTGTTCAGATTGTAACAAAACTCCTCAAACTCCTAAAATCCAACTTGAGTTTAAAAAATTGATGGCATTAAGTGAACCCTAATTAACCCCAAATCAGAAAGCAGAAACTTGCAAATCTCCAAACCATGATCAACACAAAATTGAACTTTATCGAATGACATAGCTAGCATAAAAAAACTACTTCAGAATTCAATTACAAATATAAATTCCCAAACCTTGATTAGTCAAAACTGAAAGAAGAAAAAAATCACAAATTTCACCAGAAAATCAACCGAGTTTAAGTCTCAATGAACATCAACTCATGAACACAATTGAATTGAAGTGATTCAACAGAGTTCTACTCAAACCAACGCAGATGCAATCCATATCTTTTTATGGGTAGAAATAATCTTATGGGTAGAAATAATTCACACGCAACAACGTTTTCATTGCTTTCAACCCTGCACACATAGGAAATAATCGATCATCGACACCCCCAAATTTTACCACCAAATCGGAGCAGGTGCTGACGATCTACTCCAAAAATGGGAGAGTATTCCCTCTAGGGTTCCCGCAGCGGAAAGGGGGGAAGTGAAAAATGCGATCGAAAGAGAGAGAGAAAAAGGGGGGAAGTGAAAAAAATGAGAGGGGCGATTCAGTAAAAGTTTGCTCAATTCTGGGAGTGCTTCCCGATGCAAGATCAAATCTTACCGTCTTTGTAAGAAATGATTTTTGGCAAAAACTGAGATGAACAGTGCGGGCCGTCTCTTTCTGGTCGGGCTCAATTGAAATAACCCAAAAACACTGAATGCCCATAATTCGCTGGAAATGGGCCCATTTCTCCCTATTTCTAAAACATTGAACACGCCCTTACATATTGACATTCTATCGTGAACAATGGATGATGTCATCCAAAGCCGCTTCATATCTTGAATTACCAGATATTTTGAGAATCTACTATCTTATTCATTTACTAAATACTAAGATTTCTCAGCTACTTACTGAATGTATGATGTTATTTCAAGAACTTCAAATTTTTGTTGGCGTTGCGAGAAGAGATGCACGCATGATTGGTGTTGAAGATTTGGATAGTCTTTCTCAGAATTATTGTTGAAACTACGAAAGAGAATTTTTCCATCGGTTTATTGTTTGATTTAATTGGTATTTGGTCTTGCGTGTCACAACTACATCTATTGAAAGAATGTTTTCTGCTATAAAATTTGTGTAAGGCAAACCAAGAAAATAGTATCGTACATTCCTCCTCCATTCATTCCTACACTGGTGCAAATAGGGTGATCTTTGTTCTCTTTATTCACTATTCAACAAGAATTCTTTCTCTACACGGTATTATCTTGTTCTTCTTGTTACCATCATCGATTACACTCAACGGTAGTTGCGGTACGTTGCAGATCTGTGCAAACTCCATGAGGTCCTTGGGTCTGGGGAGACGAGTAGCGAGGCCTGGGAAAGGCAAAATAGTCATTTCATGCTCAAAGTCTTCCCTTTGTTTGTAAAAAGTAGTTTCAGTTTATTTGTTTTGTAGAGATCTAGTTTAGGCATGAAAAGTCTTCCCTTTGTTTGTAAAAAGTAGTTTCAGTTTATTTGTTTTGTAGAGATCTAGTTTAGGCAGCCTTACCGAGATCATACGCCTTGGCAGCCACAGTGGCTGCAATTTGAGCTGAGATTTTTCTAATGCCTGTAAATGGAGGATATATCAGTCCTTTCGCGTAGTTCTCCTCCGTTGCCTGAGCTGCCAATGCTTCCGCTGCGAGCAAAAGTGTTGGTTATAACACATCAACAAATGAGGCGTACAAGAATAGAAGATGAAACCAGATTTATGTAGTATTTTACTTACATGCTGCTAAAAGCAGATCGTCGTGCACACGGATCGTACCAGACATTATCAGTCCTAAACCGAATCCGGGGAATATGTATGCATTGTTTGACTGAGAAAATGCAACAATTGAGGAGAGATATGAAGTGATGGATCTTAAATTTTTCATTAATGTTGCTACGTTTATGTATAGAGCTGAACCTGGCCAGACACGTATGTTTTCCCGTTGTACTCAACCGGGGGGAACGGGCTTCCGCTAGCAAATATTGCACGCCCCTAAGACAGTTCTCTAGTTTCATCAACATGAACATGAACATGAACACGAAACTACAAAACTGTACTATGAGAGAATAAATACATTAATTTACCTCACTCCATGTGTAGGCTTCTTCAGCAGTACATTCCGATTGTGAGGTTGGATTTGACAAAGCAAGAATAAGAGGTTTCTGAAAGCATCATAATGATGTTATTAGATTAGTTTGTGTGTGGAGAGAGAGAGAGAGAGGGAGAGAGAGAGAACCTCATTGTTGGTTGCCATAGCCTCTACGACTTCTTTTGTGAAGGTCCTTCCAACACCAGAAGTCCCGATTAGTACTGAGGGCTTTATCTCCTGCCACTTAAAAGAGCATATTTTATTGAAAAAACAAGATCAAGAGTTTTCAAGTTACTTTTTTGTATTGCATCTCTTGTTTCACTTTTAAGAATTCAAACGCATAATATTGTACAAGCTCTCACCTTAACTGCATCTAACAATTCTCGAACTGGTTCATGCTCGTGAGCCCAAGGCAGTTTGAAATGGCTGAAGAGACTCTTTGCGAGAGCTAACAATCAACCCCTGTCATTAATGACAGAGCTGTTCACAATCTTGATAGAATTTGAACAAATATACACATGATCTGCCTAAAACAGATGAAAAAACCCGTACCTTAGAGTCCACAAGCCAAATTTTCTTCCTTGTCTCCTCGACTGGAGTCTTCGCCTACAAGAGCAGGAGTGACGACCCGCATGACTAAAAGCTCAAGCATAGGAAGCTATAGAGAGGATGGTGAGACTGAATAGTTACCCTTTTGGACATCTCAAGCGCGATAAGTTCAGCTATACGGTTCCAGCCTACCATAGCCACAATAGACAAGAAAATTAGAAACTAAAATATGGTAGGTAATGTGCTGTTTTTCGACATCCATATCTTGATCTTCATAGAATTTTTATAGGAACGAGAAAAATTCAAGCATTGGCTGCAGAATCAAGCGAAAAAATTGCCTAAAAAGAAACTTTTACTCTAAGAAGCTAGTATGAAAATCAGATCGAGCCTGACCTCTCCTGCCCCAAGGAATAAGAATGTATGATCTGCTAAGTCTTTCCCATTAGTTTTGAGGCTGAAACTACGCCAGCAAGTACCACAGCAGCAGTTCCCTGATTATGACGAGAGAGGAGAAAATTTTAGGTCTTCGTGAATTTGGAACAGATCTATAACGTGAGCTTACTTGGGATGATATATTAGATTTACACTATTTATGATTGAGTATTGAAATATTACACAAGCAAGCAACCTCAAATTGTTTAATCTATCAGATTATGCAATGGATTATTGACCTATATTATTTCTTATCTATTTAGGTTTATCACCCAAAGCAAACACCCCTCGTGTTTGTTCACCTGGATATCATCATTAAACACGAGATGGGTCGTGCGATACTTGGCCAAGAAGATCAAACGCGTTATGATTTGCAAAGTCTTCAACTGGAAAAAGAATAAAAATGTTAATTCAATCAAGGAAATGTTTGGCCTTCTTAAAGAATAGTTGAAATATTTCATGGTGCTGCAGACCTGTATTAGGATCTTCTCACATAGTTTTGTTTGACGGCCGTCATGAACTCTTCGAGAAGCTCAGCATACTCCTACAAGTAGATCAGAATGTGCGAAAGATTGCATCTCGTATAGAGAAAAATGGCTTTTAAGAAATGGGCAGATTGTGAAACCTGCCCGGTAGCTCTGTTCTGCTTAAGGCCAATGTAGAAACTCGTCGTCCAACAACTTCTTATTATTCGTCCCTACGTCAATTGTAATAGGCAGGCACTGGCAAATTGCAGATTCAGGTAAGTGTTCTGTTATTTTCAACAATTCACCCAATTTCAAAATGTGCAGATAGAAGTGAAGTTTGTAACTGTATATAAAAAGAAGCCAGTTTTTCCATGGCAGTAAATAATGTAACACAGCATAATCGATCAAGGGCCACTGCGACTGCGTAGTCAATGCAGCATTAAAAACAAAGTTAACTCACTTACTCAGTAAAACCAGTTTTAATTAAGACTAACCAAGCTTTGTATGGAGAGAGCAAAAACCAAGTAATATCTACACTTACAGCTGAAGGGCGAACGCCTCCTAGAGCTGTATATAGAGAGAGTTTCCCCACAGGAATCCCCATGCCCTGCAACATTATTGTGAGAAATTAGTGATCCAAGATAAATTAGATAGGCATTTCAAATTTAATGAATTATATGAACCTGACAGCCAAGGTCTCCAAGGCCTAAAATGCGCTCACCATCTGTGACCACAATCACTTGAATAGCCTTTTCAGGCCAGTTTCTCAATACTTCAAGAATCCTTCCCCTGGAAAAGATACGAGGGACTCATAAGTTATCAAACAATCTTCAGTGATGTAAGAATGAGACTAGAAATTAAGGGCATGTGTGAGGACTACTTTACTTCTCTTTCAAGCTGATATAGAGTCCCTGAGGACCCCTGAAAATGCTGCCGTACTTCTGGCAAGCCTCACCTACGACTGGTGTGTAGACTACGGGAAGCAACTCCTCGACATTGTCTATCAGAAGCTTGTAAAAGAGCCTTTCATTTCTCTCCTGGTACAAATTTGAGAGATGGTGAGTAGAGTTATGGTCATTGGATATCAGAGTGGGGGACACAGAAAATTTTACTCAGGGGTTACCATTCAAATTCCAACCATCCAAAGTGAAAAACTCAAGAAACAGAATCTTCTATATAAGATGTCGATTTAATAATGGAGGATTTTGAATTTGAGTAGTATCTTTAAGCAACTTCACCTGGAGATCCATCATCGCCATGTACTTATGCAATGGCACAGTATACTGGAGCAGAATTTGCAACAACCTCTTCTCCTGCAGCTCTTGAGAGATGACAGCTGGAGGTAGAAGGCCCTTCAAATAATGTGCATCTCTCTCTTTCTCAGAAAATGCCAGTCCTTTATTGTGGCGTGGATCACGCAACATACTATACCCACTGTAAAATCCCACTAAAAGAACCAAAAACTGGAAGATAAGTAAAACAAAGTAAATACTCCCTCCGTCCCGCACTACTTGCACGTTTCATTTTCGGCACGGAGATTAAGGAATGAGTGTATAGCAAAGTCAAATATTACGGTTGTAGGTGAAAATTTTTACTAAAAATAGAAATAGTGCAAATAACTTGGGACGCCCAGAAAGGAAATAAGTGCAAGTAGTCCGGGACGGAGGGAGTACAATAAAAGGAACAAGATACAAACTATAGTCTTCTTCAAGTCGAGTCGAGGTGACCCTCTCTCCGCAAGACGAAATACGCCTCGGCTAGTGCTCACGGATTGGCGTAATGTCCCCAAAGATGAAACGACTTTCCTCCTATCGAGTTGAAGCACCTCAAACTCGTAGGCTCCGGCGAACTTGAATTGGAGGCGAGAACCGAGCAATGCAATGCTCCTAAGATGCACACTAGAATGCTTGAGCTAGAGAGAAGAGAGAATGTTTTTTGTTGGTGTGTTCTCTTCTCCTAAATCCCATCTATTTATAGGTGAGGAAAGACCAAGTGAAAAGTCTCACCATCAAGGCACCTCATAAAGTAAATGGAGGATACCTTAAGATGAAAGGCCAAAGGCCTAGCCCTTTCAAAAAACCACACGTTTTTCCTACAATCCCCCACATTGGTTAGAGCGCTGCAAGCTCAAACCAACACCAGACACAAATGCATGTATGCAGACTCTTTTGCTCAGTTCTCAAGAAACGATACTGTATTTGGAAAGGTAACTTGTGGTTTTGAACCTTCCATAGTCAACACTATCGGACATACCGGCGGGCTAGTGGACGCGATGCCTTGAACTATTCCTCCTTGGTGTATGCCTAGTTGATGGGGTACGAACTAAACCCTAATGGCAAGCCCAATAACAGTGACGGCCCATCAGCCCAGAGCCCAAGAAAGAGTATCTGTTCGGCACGACCAAAGAGTTCGGCACGACCAAAGAGTTCGGACTCAGCCTACAGCTCGGTAAAAGCCGACCAGTCAAGCTCTCCTCTCAGATCGGCAAGAGTTGATCGGTAAAGTCCAGCAGTTCGGTCTCAGCATTCGACCGAACTAGGAGTTAGTGGACTCATGAAAGGCCTCCACGACCTCCACTATACCCACGATCTATTTAGTGGTATGAAGCAGTTATTGAGCAGTTATTGCTCACCCACGATCTTGTTAGTGGGGCTGCAAACCACGACCTTAGTTCAATGTATAAATAGAACTTAGATCAGATAGAAAAGGGTTAAGCTCTCTAGAGATAAAATAGCATATAGCAAGTCTGTGTTGTAAGCTGTATTCGCAGATCAAGCAATACAAACCTGCCCCCATTTCTCCCCGTGGACGTAGATTTACCTCAGTAAATCGAACCACGTTAAATTCATTGTGTCATAATTCTCTACCAGCATTTACTAACATCAATAATTCGCGGAACCATCACTGGCGCCGTCTGTGGGAAACAGAGAACAAAATTGTGATAAAGCGAATTTTTGATCCATTTTTTCCACCCAAAAAATGCATACCAGATCGCAGAGTGCCCGTATTCCTGCCCGTGAGAACCAGGAGGAAGCCAATCCATCCCACAGGTCTGGAAAACAGCCTAGGGATAAATCCACCACCAGTTCTCATGGCGAAGGAACAAGCCGCTCCAAAAATCGTCCCACTGAGTCTTCCCAGCAGCCCGATTTGAATGAGGCTGTCAAGCAGTTTTGGAGGCGAAGCAGGAGGAATTCTTAACCTTCCTGCGGAAAAGCCAAAAACAGTCGGAGACGAAAACGGCGGATTCTCCTTCTCCCTCCGCACAAGAAAGTCACTACCGCAGTAGTGCCGTGGCTTCCAGGAAGAAGAGTCCTCAGCCCCGACATATTCCTGTTCCTCCTCGGTACCGGAATCACAGGAGAACTCAATCTCCTCCATACCGACGAGATATCGGATTCGCCGTGTACGGAGCACTGAAGACTCCGTTCTCGGACGACATCACCCGAACTCCCCTACCACAGAACTACCGAACTCCGTCGATGACTTACGACGGGCTCGTGGACCCTCACGATTTCTTGGGGCGCTATCAATATAACATGGCGAACCAGGGTCTCAACGAGGTCCACATGTGCAAGCTGTTTCCCGAGCTGCTCATCGGGAACGCGAGAAGGTGGTTCGATAGCCTCCCCAAGGCAGCATCAGATCTTACCGAGATCTAATGGATGCCTTCCACAGGAGGTTTTTTCAGAAAGCGGAAGCCCGAATCACTTCGGCTCAGCTGCTTTCCATTCGTCAAGGTCGCGACGAAAAAATCAGCGACTTTATGACAAGATTCCACAAGGAATGCCTGCAAGTAGACGATCTCAACGATCTGCTTGTCATTTCGGCATTCCAAAATGGAATCCTGCCCGGAGCTCTCTACAGGAAGCTCGTTGAGTGCGGTCCGCAGACAGCTCAGGAAATGTGGGACATTGCGGACCAGTACTCCCGGGCCGATGAGGCAGACCGTCGCAAACGGTCGTTAGACAGCTCATCGTCCCGAGGAGACAGAAGGAAGTCCGATCATAGCGATCAGGGGCATCCTCGCCGGACTCCATTTGAAAGAATTCAAAGGGCTCCGGTGCAAGACAGATTGGGACCTCGTCTCAATCCCGAGAAGCCGCCCGCTCAGTTCGTCCCGCTGAACAAGCCGAGAGCGGAAATTTTCGAATTGCACTCTGACCTATTCGAAAAGCCAAAGCGGATGACGAAATCAGCGCGCGCCGACCACAGGATAGCTACTGCTCCTACCATCAAGACCACGGTCACGATACTGAGGAGTGCAGAAACTTGGCTGCAGGTATCGACGTTCTTGTGAAGGCAGGGACATTGAAAAAATACCGAAACAAGCAGCCAAAGAAGAATAAAAAGCAGAGTGGTGCGAACTGCGCTCCTCAGGATCCGAAAAGGCAGCCGGATCCCGAAGACGATGACGAGCCGCAATATGATGGAGTAATCCAGACTATTGACGCGCTCCCTGCCGGGAAGACCAAGTCGTCCCTAAAGTCAGAACGCAGAGGCTCCAATCGAGAGGAGCCAACGCATAAAAGGCTGAAGCAGGACGAAGTGATTACGTTCTCGGCTGCTGATCCCGTCCCGGCCATCTCTCCTCACCAAGACGCCATTGTCATCCAAGCCGGAGTGGCAAACAAACTGATCCACAGGGTGTTTGTGGATACAGGAGCGTCGGTTAGCATTCTTTTTAAAGAGTGCTTCGACAAACTAGAAGTGGACCCAGCTCGGCTCAGTCCGGCTCCGCTTCCCCTGAAGAGCTTCACCCAGGAGGACACCCGCCCTGAATGGTATTATCAGCCTTCCGATCACGGTGGGGAAAGCGCCTACTAGCTCCAGTACGATGATTGAGTTTTTCGTGGTGAAAGCTCGGTCCCCGTACAACGTCATCCTGGGAAGAGACTGGCTCAACACAGTTCGGGCCGTTTGCTCCACCTATCACCTCACCATCAAGATCCCCACTAAAGGAGGGATAGCGGTCATCCGAGGTGACCAAAAGAGAGCAAAGGAATGTCTGCAAATTGCGCTTAGAAGTGCCGAGCAGTCAGATCGGCACCACCAAGCATAGCAATCACAGCAGCCGGAGTCAGAGGCGATGACCGAAGCATACCGGAGCCGAACTCGATGACAGTTCAGCTGTACGAAGACGATCCATCCAGAACGGTTAAGATCGGCTTCGCGGGAACGCCCCTACTTCGGGAAAAAACCATCCAGCTCCTCAAGGAGTATAAAGACGTCTTTGCATGGTCTCCGTTGGACATGACCGGAGTGCCCCCCGAGGTAATCACTCATCGGTTAAATATTGATCCTTCAGTCCGGCCGATAAAACAGAAGCAAAGACTCTTTGCGGCAGAACGAAATCAAGTCATCCATGACGAAGTCCGTCAATTATTGAAGGCGGATGTGTTATTCGAAGTGAAGTACCCTTCGTGGGTAGCCAATCCTGTCATGATCAAGAAAAAGGAAGGAGGATGGCGGATGTGCATAGATTTCACCGATCTAAATAAGCACTGTCCCAAAGATTGGCTATCCCCTTCCGAACATAGATAAAAAAGTAGAAGCTTTGATAGGCTTTGAAATTTTTTGTTTTCTTGATCTGTACAAAGGATACCATCAAGTTTTAATGGATGAGATTGACGCTTCAAAAACGGCCTTCATTACTGATTTCGGCATTTTCGCTTATAAAAAGATGCCATTCGGTTTAAAGAATGCCGGAGCCACTTATCAAAGGATGGTAGACAAGCTTTTTTCGGCACCCTGATTGGAAAGGAGGTCGAAGTGTATGTTGACGATATAGTCGTCAAAAGCAAAGCACTTCGGAGTACGAGCACAACCTCAAGTCCACTCTCAACGTGCTCAAGAAAGCCAACCTCAAACTTAATCCCCAAAAGTGTACCTTTTTGGTAGATTCGGGAAAGTTTCTGGGTTGTTGGGTTTCAAAGGACGGACTCAAGGCAAACCCCTCAAAAGTTCAAGTTGTTCAAAACATGGCAATGCCGAAGTCCATACATGACGTGCAAAGGCTAACCGGATGTCTAGCCGCACTGAATCGATTCCTTTCTCAAGCAGCCGAAAAGCAACTGCCGTTCTTCACGGTGTTGAAAAAGGCACCAAAGTTCGAGTGGGGAGGCCGAGCAGAAAAAGGCCTTTGACGAGCTCAAAAGTTATCTAGCCGAGCTTCCTATGCTCTCTGCTCCACCGAAGCCGAAGTAATATTCTTATACTTAGCGGCATCGGATCAAACCATCAGCGCGGTGCTTGTACGAGAAGAAGGCCTAAAGCAGCTTCCCATCTACTTTACAAGCCGAGCATTAAGAGGTCCAGAAACAAGGTATCAACCACTGGAAAAGATTGCTCTGGCATTAGTAAATGCAGCAAGGAGACTGCGGCCATACTTCTATGCTCACAAGGTATGCGTCTTAACTGATCTGCCACTTCGGCAAGTGTTGACCAAACCGGAAGCATCAGGCAGAATCGCCAAGTGGGCTATAGAGTTGGGAGAGCACACAATTGAATATCTACCTCGGAAAGCCATCAAGGGACAAGCCTTGGCAGATTTTCTTGCAGAAGCAAAGTTCGATCAAGCAATTCCTGTTATTGCCGAACAGAAGAATTCTGCCAATGCCGAACTAGCACAGCCCTTGGAATCCGAAGTAGAACCGCCGGACTGCTGAGCGGATTCGTAGATGGAGCTTCAAACAAGATGGGAAGTGGAGCTGGTATTCTACTTGTCGCTCCCGACGGACACGAGGTAACCTACTCACTTCGGTTCCTATTCCCCACTACTAATAATGAAGCCGAGTACGAAGCCATCCTGGCCGGACTCCAGCTAGCGCAAAGTCTGCTCGTCAAATCTCTCAAAGTCCATTGTGATTCACAAGTCATAGTAAATCACATGTTGGGTACAAGTGAAGCTCGTGACGAGAGAATGAAGAAGTATTTGGACAAAGCGCAAAGCATCAGCCGAAGTTTCTCCTATTTTCGGATAATCCGCATTCCCAGAGCGGAAAATAGCCGAGCAGATACCTTAAGTAAGTTGGCCTCAGATCCGAGCTCAAAGGCGGAAGAATTAATGCATCGAAGCATTGATGATGAAGCCGATGGTACATTCAGTATCCAGCTCGCCGAACTGGATGACGCCGATCTTGCAGTATCTGGATCAAGGACAATTGCCCGAGGATAAGAGAGAAGCTCGGAAGATCACGTGCCGAGCTCTTCGGTACGAACTTCATGAAGGAGTCCTCTTTAGAAAGTCTTACCTCCAGCCGTTATTGCGGTGCGTAGGACCAGAAGAGACGGACTACATCCTCAGAGAAGTTCATGAAGGATCGTGCGGTAGCCACATCGGAGCCAGAGCTTTAGCTAAAAAAGTTCTGAGATGGGGATATTATTGGCCAACCATGGTACAAGAGGCAGTGCAGCTCGTCAAGAAGTGTACGAAGTTGCCAAATTCATGCAAATGTCCCAATGGATGCCGCAGACCGATCTGTACACTATGCAAAGCCCTTTGCCTTTCATGCAATGGGGCATAGACATAGTGGGACCACTTCCTCAAGCTCCTCGGCAAATGAAATTCCTTATCGTTGCCGTGGACTACTTCACGAAGTGGGTGGAGGCTGAACCATTAGCTACGATAACGAGCTCAAAGGCATTGGACTTCGTCTGGAAGAACATAGTGTGCCGATTTGGCATACCCCACATCCTCATCTCGGATAATGGGACTCAGTTCACCGACAAGACGTTCAAGAATTGGTGCCAAGAGCTGAACATTCAACAGCGGTTCACTTCGGTCTCCCATCCCCAAGCAAACGGACAAACGGAAGTAACGAACCGGATTCTGGTGAAAGGGTTAAAAGCTCGGTTAGAACAAGCCAAAGGACAATGGGTAGAAAATCTCCCTCAAGTCCTATGGTCCTACCGAACTACACCCAAAACCTCCAACGGTGAAACTCCGTATAGTCTGGTGTACGGCACTGAAGCCGTAATTCCGGTGGAGATCGGCGTACCCAGTCCCCGAACTCTAAACTTCTCCTCAGAAATGAATGACGACGGACTGAGAGCCGAACTAGATCTCGCCGAAGAAAGAAGAGAATTGGCGTGCATAAAAGCAGCCAAGTATAAGGAGCAAGTAGCCCGGTATTATAACCAAAGGGTGAAAAAGCTTCAATTTCAAGTGGGAGATCTCGTCTTGAGAAACAACGAAGTAAGCCGAGCAGAAAAGCTGGGCAAACTCGAGCCCACATGGGAGGGTCCGTATCGGGTGTCAGAAGTCCTCGGCAAAGGGTCTTATAAATTGACTCACATGTCAGGAGAACAAGTACCCCGAACATGGCACGTCTCCAACCTCAAGAAGTTCCACTTGTAAGAGACAAAGTCCGGTCAGTCTGTCTTGTGTCTAGTTCGGTCATAGGGGTACATGTTTTTATTTGTTTGTTTTTTTACTTGTACCTTTTACTTGTCGTTTTATGAAAAGTTTAAAGTTTTTTTCTTTCGTCTTTTTCATTTTTTCTCTATGTGTTTTGTCTCTATGTGCTTGTCGTCTCTTACAAATGGTACCAAGGTATATCGTTCTTTAAAGACTGATCCCCTTTTTAGATCGATTATTAAAGACTATTGTGAGTCCAAGCTTCTAAGGAGGATATAAGACCACAATTCAGCTTAACAAGCAGTCCGTCTGAAACGAACTGCAATAAGCCAACGATTGTGCGTCCAAGCTTCCAAGGAGGATACAAGACCGCAATTCAGCTTAATAAGCACTTCGTCTGAAACGAACTGCAATAAGGGAAAGTCCGATCCACGCGATAAACCTCGCCGAATTAGGACGACCGAGTTCGGTCAAAGAAGTTTACCTCATAAGACCGAGGACGACCATGTCTAGTCAAAGAGGTTTACTGCATAAGACCACTTCGGTTAACTGGGAAAGTCCGATCCACGCGATAAAACTCGCCGAATTAGGACAAGGGAAAGTTCGATCCCGGCGACAAAAATCGCCAAATTAGAACACAAACCGAGTCCGGTCAAAGATGTTTATTTCGTCAGACCAAAGACGAGTCCGGTCAAAGATGTTTATTTCATCAGACCAAAGACGAGTCCGGTCAAAGATGTTTATTTCATCAGACCAAAGACGAGTCCGGTCAAAGAAGTTTATTTCATAAGACCAAGGACCAAGTCCGATCAAAGAAGTATACTTCATAAGACCGAGGACAAGTACGATGAAATTTTTTCGCTAAGCTGTAAATACAGTGTTAGAGGCGGGAAACAAAATTTCATTTTTCAAATCTTGTTCAGCATACAACTCCGCTACCCTACTATTACAAAGGACTATTCTACTGTCCGGGGTTGCTAAAGTTGAGCCACCTATTCACAAAATCCTCTGGAAGCGAGTTCGGTCGTTCCGAGCAGATGAAGAATAAGCAGGTCGACGAGATGCTATCCTCGACCCAACGCCTCTTCCCCGAGCCCGAGAAGTCCTAACACCTCGGCGATGAAGAGTCTCTGCAATAAGCATCTGCTGATCTTGCTCGCTCATAGTCACAACTCCTCGGCGAATTTCAGTCCGTCCCTGTCTTGACGATTCCGGTTGCTCCTGAGCCCGTTCTCGTCTAGACGTTTCCGGCTGTTCCGGAGTTCGTTGTTGACTTGGAGTAGGATTTTGAACAAGGGAACCAGAGGTTTGATCTGGAGTGCGAGCATCTGTTGGCACGATATGCCGAAGGAATCTTTCTATGGAGGGGCGCCGAGAAAGAACAATGTTGTACCGAGAAGCCCAACGCCGTAGTGATTTCACAACTTGTTGGCAAGCCGAGCTCTCCAGCGCATTGTTCCTCCGGAGTACAAGATATTCCTCCCACAGTTCGTCAACTCGACTCTGAACATCTGATATGGTCAATCCCCCCGCGCACACGGATGTAATCCTCGTACGCAGTCCTCTCAGCAATGGTCGTATTCAGCTCGGCCTCCAGATCCTTCTTATCGGACTCTAAGTCCTTATTATCGGCCTCCAGCTTCACTAAACGAGCCAGAAGCTCGTCATTCTTCGTCTGATCGGCTATAGCTCTTTTCTCAGCTTCGTCTAAAGCCGAAGAGTACAGCCGTTTCCAGTAAAGTATCTCCATCTCCTTGAGTACAAAGCAGCTATGTTAGTTCGGCAGCTGTACCGAGCAGATAGTAAAATACAACAGGAATAAAGGCGAGTACGAAAAGCTATACGAAGACAAGTGTAGAGAATTTTTCATTCACAAGGAAAATTTTTTTACACTAGGAGGGCTTCAAGGCCATTTTACAAGGAAGAAACTAGACTAAGAGAAGGGAGACGAAATCATACTCCGCCAGCTTCGTCTCCGGCTCCTTGGTCTGGGTCAGCTTCTTTCTCCTGAGCTACCTCAGCCTCGGCCTCGCCTCCTGCCGGCCTCGCCTCCGCCTCCTGATCGGCTTCCTTCTCCGGATGCCCGGCCCGCTCGACTTTGGCTTCCAGCTCCAGCAGCTCGGCCTCACCCTCTCCGTTGTAAGTCGAAGCGGGTGAAACGGGTCCCACGGAGGCAAAGATAGCCTCCAGGTTCTCGTCCCGATCAGCTCGACAACTCCGGACTCGGTCTGCAGAAAGCAGGACCGAGGATGAAGCGAGCTCCTCCAGGAGCGGCAGATTCTGAAGCCGAGCTGCTATCTCTCGGCTGTACAGAGGCAGCACGACGTCGGCCCCCTGCTCGCCCTTATCGGCAATTAGCCTTACCAGACTACCGACAAAGGCCGAGAACTGGCTGCTCAAAAAGAGTCTCTCCGTGTAGGCACGGAGACCCTCTCCTTGGGCAACCACGGCGGCAGCATCCCTCTGTTTCGTCTGCTCTCGCTGGATGACGAGCTGGTTTTTGGCAAACTGAGCTTCATCCTGGGCCGAAATCCTAGCAGCCCTGGCTTTCTCAAAGTTTGCCTCAGCCTGCTCGGCCCGGTGACAAGCAGCCGCCAATTTCCTCTGCATCTCGGCATAGTCGTTGGACGCTTTGGAGAGTTCGACGGCGACAAGCTTGGAGAGCATATCATTCCTCTGAAAATGGATAAGGAAAAAAGTTAACAGAGGGCACCAAAAATACAGGACAGAAGCCAAGCCAAGGAATCAAGAAGACAATTCACCTCGGCGAAGTCCGTGGGCCATAGAAATGGCTCACAGATATGCTCCGAAGGAGGCGCTAAGACCATGTCTTTCTCTGGCGCTCTCGGGGGCTTCTGGGTCTTCCCCTTCCTACTTGCCGAAGTCGACTCCGGCTTCTTTGGACCCGAAGAGGTCTTTTTGCCTCTTCGGATTCTTCTCGGCATCAGGCGCCGAGCTGGTAGCCTTCTCTCTCTCCGGCTCCACAAGCTCGGAGGACTTTCTGATAGCCTTATTCAACATGAACACTGCCAAAAAGCAAGAAAGCAAAGTCAGATTTTCTTCGTTAAAGCAGTAGAGCATAAAGATAAAGAGAAATCCTCACCCTCGGCCTCTTCGTCCGAAGACGAGATGTCGAACACGACGTCGCCCTTGACGAGCTCAGACTCCGTGTATTGTTTCCTAACTATGGGAATCTTGTTGAGCTCGCCATCGAGCTCGTCCAACGGTTCAGGCCGAGGGTGACGGATAACGGACTCCGGCCCTCTCCAGGGAAAACTAGGAGCCGCGGTCCTATCATAGTAGAAGAAGCGATTTTGCCACTTCGGCCACTTCGTTTACAAAAGGCCCTAAAGGGCTGTAAAGGGATCAAGTAAAACCAAGACCCCTTCCTCTTAAATTGAAAGAATTTAAGGATCGCCTTCAAAGACAAATCCCTTCCTAACCTACGGAGTTCGGCAGCGAAGGCCGACAAGTGCCTCCAAGAGTTCGGAGTCACCTGGCCTAAAGGAAGCTGAAAAAAATCTAGTAAATCTATAAAGGCAGAAGGGAGGGGGAAACGAAGCCCGCATTCTAAGCAGGCCTCGTACACGGTGACGTAACCCTCCGGCGGGGAGTCAGCCCTGTGATCACCGTCAGGTACCACCGCCTTCCCCCCAGGAAAAGAGTATTTTTCGTAAAGGGATATCACAGTATCCTTACTCAAGATACTGTGAAAATACTCTACGGTCTTCTCCCCGGATTCTTTCCGGCTAGAAGACCCCTTACCCCCTTTCCTAACGCTACCCGACTCCGAAGAAGAAGAAGAAGACATTTTTCTTACTTTTTGAAGGTGAAGATAGTCTGAAAAAATTCTTGAAAGCGGAGAGAGAATTTTCGCAAGAAAGAGAGTATAGAAGACGCAACAGCAAAAGTGCTTCAATGATGAAGAAAGAGCGTATTTATCAGATACGGGAAAGATTTCGAAATCGTTGCGCCGTTTCGAATCCCACCTTTTCAGGAATCAACGGCCGGATTTTACTGTCGCATTTAATGCAGGCATGCGCTAGGCACGTCCCCTGACGTCAGCCTCCCCCTTACCGTTATCCAGAATGACGAAGTGACTCACCTCGCCGAAGTGATCCACTTCGCTTTTCGGGGGGGGTAGTGATGGGGTACGAACTAAACCCTAATGGCAAGCCCAATAACAGTGACGGCCCATCAGCCCAGAGCCCAAGAAAGAGTATCTGTTCGGCACGACCAAAGAGTTCGGCACGACCAAAGAGTTCGGACTCAGCCTACAGCTCGGTAAAAGCCGACCAGTCAAGCTCTCCTCTCAGATCGGCAAGAGTTGATCGGTAAAGTCCAGCAGTTCGGTCTCAGCATTCGACCGAACTAGGAGTTAGTGGACTCATGAAAGGCCTCCACGACCTCCACTATACCCACGATCTATTTAGTGGTATGAAGCAGTTATTGAGCAGTTATTGCTCACCCACGATCTTGTTAGTGGGGCTGCAAACCACGACCTTAGTTCAATGTATAAATAGAACTTAGATCAGATAGAAAAGGGTTAAGCTCTCTAGAGATAAAATAGCATATAGCAAGTCTGTGTTGTAAGCTGTATTTTCGCAGATCAAGCAATACAAACCTGCCCTCATTTCTCCCCGTGGACGTAGATTTACCTCAGTAAATCGAACCACGTAAATTCATTGTGTCATAATTCTCTACCAGCATTTACTAACATCAATAATTCGCGGAACCATCACTAGTCAATAGCATCAACACAATATTGTCTCAACTCCATCAGTTCTCACGTTTGTGTCCGTTTCGGCCGTGGAACACCTCTTTGGAATTCATAAGTGACTCACACACACGAAGCGGCCCCACTTCTCACTTACATAGGTGATTCTTCCATGAGTATCCTGTCATACTGCATCTCCTTGAGATTTCAAGAATCATTAAAAGTCAAAAGACTTAACCTCTTACCACGTGCAGGTTACAACACTCAATGCTTTCTAAAGAATGAGCGAAGATTAGAATCTTCTGAGTGTTACATCTAGATTTGTATAGCTTCGTTTTCCCATTGAACCAATCCCATGGGATCTCCAATCGTATGGTTGGGTTCACTATACTCATCTTTTAAGATGTGGTTTTCAGTCCCATTCCTTTTAGCAATTTATGCATTTGATCACGGTTTAAACCTTTTATTAACGGATCCGCTAAGTTATCCACTGACTTTACATAGTCAACTGAGATAATGCCACTTGTGATCAACTGCCTTACGGTATTATGTCGCCAACGAATATGTCGAGACTTACCATTATAAAAGCCACTTTGTGCTCTACCTATAGCTGCTTTGCTATCACAGTGTATCAATACTGCGGGCACTGGCTTCTTCCAACATGGAATACATTCTAGGAAATTTCTGAGCCACTCGGCTTCTTCACCTGCTTTATCCAAAGCGATAAACTCAGATTCCATGGTGGAACGAGCAATACACGTCTGTTTCGTTGATTTCCACGAAACAACACCACCCCCCACAGTGAACACATACCCACTTGTCGAAAATGAGTCTTTTGAATCAGAGATCCAATTTGCATCACAGTACCCTTCAAGTACTTGGGGGTATCTTGTGTAATGCAACCCAAAGTTAATACTCCCTCCGTTCCATAGTAGTGGAGTCATTTTGCCATTTTAGTACGTTCCATAGTAGTGGAGTCATTTCCCTTTTTAGTAAAAGTTAACACATTTCTTCTCACTTACTTTACTCTCTCTTACTTTATTCTCTCTTCATCTCTCTACTTTCTTAATCTCCGTGCCGAAAAGAAATGCCCCCACTACAATGGAACGGAGGGAGTAGTATACTTCAAGTATCTCAAAACTCTACACAGAGCTTTCCAATGTTCCTTACTCGGGTTACTCGTAAATCGGCTCAACTTGTTTATAGGACAAGCAAGATCAGGTCGAGTACAGTTTGTGATAAACATCAAACTTCCTATGACCTTTGCATACTCTTCTTGAGCAACAGAATAACTCATATTCTTGCTCAGATGGACATTGAGCTCCAAAGGAGTCTTTGCTGACTTACAATTAAACGAGTTGAATTTCTTAAGCATTTTCTCAACATAATGAGATTGCGTTAAGGCAATTCCCTCATTAGTCCTCAATATTTTGATTCCGAGAATCACATCAGCTAGACCCATATCTTTCATATCGAAATTTCTTTTCAACATGTTTTTTGTCTCGTTAATAATGGCACTATCGCTGCCCATTATCAACATATCATCAACATATAGACACACAATAACAAACCCGTTATCTGTGTTCTTAATGTAAACACACTTATCACACTCATTGATAGTGAATCCATTTGCCAACATCACGTTGTCAAATTTCAAATGCCATTGTAATGGTGCTTGCTTCAACCCATATAATGACTTTACCAGTTTGCATACTTTACGCTCTTGCCCAGGCACAACAAACCCTTCGGGTTGTTCCATATATATTTCTTCTTCCAGATCACCATTCAGAAACGCAGTTTTCACATCCATTTGGTGAATCTCAAGACTGTGCAAAGCAGCAATCGCTAGAAGCACCCGAATGGAAGCGATTCTCGTAACAGGTGAATAGGTATCAAAAAAGTCATACCCTTCTTCTGCTTAAAGCCTTGGACCACTAGGCGAGCTTTGTACTTATCTATAGTACCATCGGACTTATATTTCCTTTTCAGAATCCACTTGCACCCTAAAGGCTTACAGCCTTCAGGCAAGTCTACTAACACCCAAGTGTTATTTCTCATGATGGATTCAATTTCACTGTTGATAGCTTCTTGCCACCACGCCGCGTCTGGGCCAGACAGAGCTTCCGCCAATGACTTTGGTTCGTCATCCAACATAAAAGTTATGAAGTCGGGACCAAATGTTTTAGCAACTTTAACTCTTTTACCACGTCTTGGTTCAACATCCTCAGGACTTGACCTCGTCCTTTTTGGAGGATTAGAACTAGTGGATTCATCCATCATTCTTTCACTAGAACGATCATCTTGCCTCTTGCAAGGGTAAACATTCTCAAAGAATTTAGCATTCCTTGACTCAATCGTTGTTCCTTCAGCCACGCCAGGCACAGCTGACCTATGGACTAGGAAACGATAGGCACTACTATTAAGTGCATGGCCAATAAAGATGCAATCGACTGTTTTAGGGCCTATTGCAACTTGTTTCGGAGGTGGCACTCCTACATTCGCTAAACACTACCCCCACACTTTGAGGTATGAATATGAAGGTTTCTTCCCTTTCCACAACTCATAAGGAGTCACATCCCTATTTTTTAGTGGAATTTTATTCAGGATATGATTCGTTGTTAACACAGCCTCCCCCCACATGTTCTGGGATAAACCAGAATTAATCAACAAAGCATTCATCATCTCTTTAAGTGTTCTATTTTTTCGTTCAGCAACTCCATTTGACTGGGGAGAATATGGAGCCGTTGTTTGGTGAATTATACCACTTGCATGACATAATTCTGTAAACGGGGCAACATACTCACCACCTCTATCACTTCGAACACACTTAATTCGACAATTAAGTTGATTTTCGGCTTCATTTTTTAAGTCTTTAAACGCTTCAATTGCCTCATCTTTACTTCTTAATAAGTAAAGGTAACAATACCTTGTGCAATCATCTATAAATGTGATGAAGTACTTTTTACCACCTCTAGTTTGCACAAATTTTAAATCACATACGTCTGTATGGATTAACTCTAGAGGTTTTGTGCTTCGTTCTACCGAGCGAAACGGTAGCTTGGTCATTTTTGCTTCAACACAGACTTCACATTTTTCTTGTGAGTTAAACTTATCTACTTTTAGTAAATTAAGATTTACTAATCTTTTTATAGCAATTAGATTTACATGTCCCAATCTTTTATACCATAAATCAAAGCACTCAAGCAAATAAGAGGATGTGTCATATTCCTTATTACTTAATCCTTTTCCACGGTGAATGACCGTAACATTCAGTTCAAAAAGCCCATTCACTAGGTGACCTTCACCTATGAACTTTCCATACTTGGTCAATATAACCTTGTCACACTCAAATTCTAGTGAAAATCCATGATTTACTAGAAGTGAGCCTGACACCAAATTATTTCGGATGTCTGGGACATGCAGCACATCTTTAAGGGTAAGAATTTTTTCAGATCCTAATTTTATGAACACATTACCCACACCAATCACCTTAGAAGATGCTTGGTTTCCCATGCGTACTTTTCTACTCCCAACAGATTTGTAAGTAGAAAAAACGCTTCTCTCGGAGCACACATGACATGTGGCACCGTATCAACAAACCATTCATTTGGATTGTTACCATGGTTCACGTCGGAGACCATTGCGACCACCTCGTGATCTTTGTTGTTTATAACAACACGTTCAAATAATTTGCACAATATTGTCTCCACCAATAAGTACACAATTATATTGAACCATATGTGCATTGGTATATTCAACAACACATGCATCCCAATTACTACTACCAAGTCTAAATTGGTCTTGCTTGTCAAATGACAAACGATAAACATCATTCTCAAGAGAATAGATCTCAAGGAATTAACCACTCCATAGCGCATCGACATTGCGACCGTTTGTTGCTTTATTCCAGCTTTGAATTTCATGTTTCCTCCAGCTTCGGTCGACATAATTTCAACAAGAGTACAATATTTCGTCTTGCGATTGTTGGAAATATTGAAGCCTTTTAGAAGGGCAACCCTTGCTATTACAAAAGAACCAAAAACTGGAAGGTAAGTAAAACAAAGTAAATACAATAAAAGGAACAAGATACAAACTATAGTCTTCTTCAAGTCGAGTCGAGGTGACCCTCTCTCCGCAAGACGAAATACGCCCCGGCTAGTGCTCACGGATTGGCGTAATGTCCCCAAAGATGAAACGACTTTCCTCCTATCGAGTTGAAGCACCTCAAACTCGTAGGCTCCGGCGAACTTGAATTGGAGGCGAGAACCGAGCAATGCAATGCTCCTAAGATGCACACTAGAATGCTTGAGCTAGAGAAGAGAGAATGTTTTTTGTTGGTGTGTTCTCTTCTCCTAAATCCCATCTATTTATAGGTGAGGAAAGACCAAGTGAAAAGTCTCACCATCAAGGCACCTCATAAAGTAAATGGAGGATACCTTAAGATGAAAGGCCAAAGGCCTAGCCCTTTCAAAAAACCACACGTTTTTCCTACAATGCTCCTAAGACGCGAACTAGAATGCTTGAGCTAGAGAGAAGAGAGAATGCTTTTTGTTGGTGTGTTCTCTTCTCCTAAATCCCATCTATTTATAGGTGAGGAAAGACTAAGTGAAAAGTCTCACCATCAAGGCACCTCATAAAGTAAATGGAGGATACCTTAAGATGGAAGGCCAAAGGCCTAGCCCTTTCAAAAAAACCACACGTTTTTCCTACACAAGAAAGTGAGTTTGACAAATTTTGAGATCACATAATCTCCTATGGCAGGAAAATTATCCATCGTTTAGAAAAGCGTCATCC
The DNA here is from genome assembly GCF_004379255.2 of Salvia splendens. Lineage (NCBI taxonomy): Eukaryota > Viridiplantae > Streptophyta > Magnoliopsida > Lamiales > Lamiaceae > Salvia > Salvia splendens. Next base: position 20,189,780 of record NC_056051.1, on the reverse strand, counting down.
AACTATCTTCCCCTAAAAATCACAAAGTTTGTTCTAGCTCGAAATATGAAGTTTATATCCATAACCACTGAAAACACACAAATGATCGTAAATAAACATTCAAATTAAAGATTGAGAGTTTGAAAGGATTTAAGATAGAAACGCTGCAATCTACATCACCTAGCTTAACAAAATCTCAATTAGAAGAAGTTTCTAGATCACTCAGCTTGAAATCAATATCACAATTTCCACAAAAGTCCTGCTTAAATCCAGTGACCTAAATCTCATCCGTCATTCAGAACAACATCATACAACTACGACCAACATAAAATAAAATAAAACGCTCGCTAAGTAATTACTTAGATTTAGAAGTTTCTAGAATCACCTAGCAACAGAAATCGCCCATGGCGTGATTGGCTGATCCTCGGTGGCTCTGTCTTCACCATAGACATCTCGAACACCACCACCAATTCCACATTTATCGATTAAATCGAGAACTGATTCGCCGCTCAGATCCTTCATCGTGCTCTCCATCACAAATCTCGATCGGACACGGCTGCACCAAAATAATTTCAATGTAGACGAAAACAACACTCTAAAAAATCAATTTCATTTATTTTTCCTTCAGCGTCGTCTCATAAACAAAGAGATAGAATCCTGAAATGCAAAGTGTGAGACAGTGTGGAGTGATACCTGGAAAAAAAATCGGATCGAATAGCAGTTGCATGACAGAAGCGAGGATCGGCGTCGGAACCAGCGTCAGCGCGGGAATCGGCAGCGGTTTATCTATAGAGAAAAAGGACTGCTTCGTGTATGCATGAAAGATGGGAGAAGAAGCGCGTTTATCCATACACGTAGAGAGAGAAAATGGCAGCGGTTTGAGGAGAGAGAAACGGTTTTACCTCAGCTGATGTTAGCTCAGTTGCAGCAAATAACTAATTAACAGACTTGGCTCAATTTGATAGTAAATGAATGAGGATTCAATTCTCCAAAAAAAAAAATTAACTATATGAAATATCTATGATTAGCATACAATTATAGAGGATGAATAGATGAATGAGGATTCAATTCTCCAAAAAAAAAATTAAAACTATATGAAATATCTATGATTAGCATACAATTATAGGGGGCTTTCATCCGTTGCTAACTTTTCTTAAGTTGCTACATGTAATGTATTAAAAATATCAACACGATGGTAATAAAATATCAACATAAACTTAAGATGATATTTTAATACATTATGTTTACATTTTAAATACATTGATAAGTTAGCAATTTAAAAAAAATAACGTTATAATAGGTAGATTTGTATAAAACTAAAGTTAGTGAAATATTTATATTTTAGCCATTAAGTCCATAGAGCATCCACAATGATTTTAGGTTAGCCACAGGCTAGCCACAACTCCTCCCGCCACATCATCAGCACTAAAAACTCCTCCTGCCACATCACCAGGACAAGCAATAGGCTAGCCACAATAAACAAAATTATAAAAAATAAATAATTAACAATCACAAAAAATACAGAATTAAATTTACGACACAGATACGGGAAAATTCAATAATAATAGTAAAATTAAAAAAAAAGTACATTAATTTTAAAAAAATTACATTAATATAAAAAAAATTACATTAATTTAAAAAAAAACTCTCTTCCACACACGAGCCCCCTCCTCCGCCTCACTCCTCGCCGTCGTCGCCATCGTCGCCGCTATCCGGGACCCCCACCTCTGCGGCATTTGAGCCCGCGTCTGAGCCCCCCAACCGTGCCGCGGCAGCATCCAAATCGACCCGCATACTCTCGAGCATTGAGTGAAGAAACCTCTTCTCCACGGGTCAGTTGCCACCCTCCATTCAGCTAAGATCTTGTGCATCTGAGCCAGCGTTTGTTGACGCGCGAAGAAGGCGAGCTCGGTTGGCGACGAGCCAATAGGGGGGATGCCGACTGGACCTCCTGGGACCCCTGGGCGACCCCCCTCGCTACCCGTTGCGCCCGCCTTTGCCCAACTGGGCGAGTGCGGCGAGTAAACGATGGAGGGGACGGGAACTCCTGAACATCCTTGGGGAGGTCGTGGGAACCGCCGCTGCTGCAGCTGTAATCACCGACATAGTTCAGTCGCTGCTTCTTCGGCCAGCCAGCATCGACACCTGCCCGAAACTTCTCGGAGTCCATCAGGACCTCATAGCAGTTCCAGTAGGTGAACTCCTTATAAAGCCCGGGCACAGGGAAGGCTTTCTCCGCTATCCTCCTGCTGTCCTCGTCAGTTTGGCACTCCTCCCCGCTGTGTGGCCTCCCCTCCGGGCAAAATGCCTTGTAGGCTGCTGATATTTTAGCCCACAAGTTGACGATCCTCTGATTGTTAGAATGGAGGGGGTCATCGCAAACACTCACCCAAGCCTTGGATAGCGCGACGTTCTCCGCATCCGTCCACTTCCTCCGTGCCGGGCTGTCGTCATCAGCCGGCTGCGACGACTCGCCGACCACCCTTTTGCCCTTCCCCTTGCCCTTCTTCTCCTTTGGTGCGCCCCGACCCCGCCCTACTCCCCCCGTTTGAACGGGAGTGTCCGCATCCTCGAGATCTATCCCTAACTCCTCTAAGGAGAAATCTCACACCCAGTGAACTGCGTCTCCGATGGGGTCGATGTGTACGAAGAAGCAGTAAAAAAATCAAAACTGGGGCGATAGACATTGTCCCCCCTCCCGGCGTCCCCTGCATCCCCGGCTGCCACCCCGGCATCATCTGCATCCCGGCTGCCCACCCCGGCATCATCTGCATCCTAGGTTGCATCCCCGGTACCCCCTGCCCGCCCTGCATCCCCTGCCATCCCGGCATACTACCCCCGGCTGCCATCCCGGGCATCATCTGCTGCCAAGGGTACATGTTGTAGTACCCGGCCATTGGACCACATCCACCTCCCACGGGTACCGTGGGAGTTTGAGACCCGCTCGTCACTGGAAACCCCTCGTTGTTGTTCTCCATTTTGCTTTATTGCTCTTGTACAGAAATTAAGTGAGAGAGAAAACTCGTTAAAACAAGCGGTGCGAATGAAAATGAAGTGCAAATCGCGTATATATAGTGTTTCGAAAATTAAAAAAAAGTGCTGCCCGATCGCTCGCCGATCGCCCGTCTACAATGACGGCCAGCCGATCGGCCAGGGCCCGAGAATCGGCGTCCGCTTGCCGATTTTTTCGCCGATTAGGCGCTAGCCGACTCCAATGGTTCGGCGAGCGAACCGGCTAGTGCCGGGAATCGGCTAGCCGCCACTGGAGATGCTCTAAACAGTTGGAGGTGATGCATCATTACTAGTGACATTTATCTTTAAATCAGTAAACACTGAAATTTACCATGATGCTAGCCCTACTAGAGGAAATAATGTTGATTATCATTTCTACAGTTGAAGCTACCAAACCATAAATACAACAATATAAAATCAGTAGGTTCCTAGTAGAGTAAGTTGTCTATGTAAAATAATCTAAAAATTATTAGCCCCCGTTCAGTATCATAGAATTAGGCTTGTGAAATTGAAATTGGAACCTTTAATTCAAAAACTAGTGTTTGGTACCGCAAAATATTTGAAGTTTGAATTGAATTACAATTTCAATTCCTCTTAATTCTACAATTTTAATATCATGTCAAAAATCGAAATTAGAATTTCAACTAGTTATAAAATCGGACAGCTTCACTCACACACTAGCACACACACTAACATACATACACATTATATAATTTTTTCAAATTTTAAATTTAATTTTATATCGATTACATCATTCAGTTCCTTCTAATTCAATTATGTAGAATTACAATTCCTATTTAATTCTAATTCAGTATATAGAATAGACCCTTAGTATATTTTTTTAGTAATTGTTTATTTTTTCCAGCAAGTTAATTCAACTATATTAATTTCAAGGTTTACTCTCCAAAGTGTTAAGCACTTAAGCCCCTAAATAAATCGATTAACTGAGCATAATCAGGAATCGATTGGTTTATACTAACAGAAAATATTCCGATTCCGATTCTGATTCTGATTCTGATTCCAATGTCGGCATGACTCCAATTTCGGTTAACATGTCAATCGGTTAGAGCATCTCCAATAACCGGCGTCACCACCGCGATTTTTTGCCGACGCCGGTTTGACGTCGAACCATTGGAATCGGCGTCGGCGAAATCGGCGTCGCCATGCCGATTCCCGCGCTGACGCCGGTTCCGACGCCGATCCTCACGGGCGCCATTGTGCGTCCCGGATCGGCGCCAAACCGGCGTCGGATTTAATTTTTTTTTTTTTTTGTTTTTCGAAAACACTATATATACGCGCGTTGAACCTCATTTTCATTCGCACCACTTGTTTTAACGAGTATTCTCTCTACCTTACTTTTTGTTCAAGATCAATTTAAGAAATGAGTAATGCCGGTGGTAGTGGTGGGGATGCGGATGAGTACGAGCGTATGATGAACGAAGAGCTAGATGCCTATACGAGCTGTGAGGTTGATCGATGGATGCAGAGTTATATGCAGCCGGCGGCACCTCGCCCACGACCAGTTGTCCACCGTCGACAAGTGGTGCATCGTGATCATGAAGCTGCACATCAGCGCCTGTTCACAGATTACTTCGCAGAGGAGCCGCGTTTTGACGCCAACCATTTCAGGCGTCGTTTTAGGATGAGGCGGGACTTATTTATGCGTATTGTTAACGCATTGGAGCAGCGATATCTGTATTTCCGCTTCAGTTAAGGGACCAACGCGTTTGTGGCATGTCGACTGCATTGCTGATATAATGTACGCCTGTATTATCATGCACAACATGATCGTCGAAGATGAAGGTGTACAACTGACTGATTGGGCCACCGACGATAATGAAGCAGGTCCAAGCCACGGCGTCACCACCGCCAACGTACGAGGTGGGGTACCGCACGATGAAGAAGCCCTCCTCCAAGCACATGCCGACATGCGTCAGACGGAGGCTCATATTCGACTGCAAAAGGACTTAGTTGAAGAGTTGTGGGCGCGGAGGATTGCAAGGCGTTAGTTTTTATGCAAATTAATTGTACTTTTTTTAAAAAAATTAATGTACTTTTTAAATTTTAATATTATTATTCGAATTTTCCGTATTTGTCTCGTAAATTAAATTTCATATGTTGATACGAGTGTAAATTAAATTATATAATTGTTATTAGTGATGTGGATAGGTAGTGTGAAGGCTATGTGAGGGCTATTTGATGTCCAGTTGATGTGGCAAGCTGATGTGGCAGGAGAATTGTAGTGCTGATGATGTGGCAGTGTGAAGGCTATTTGAGGGCTATTTGACGTCCTAACCCATTGGAGATGCTCTTAGAAGTCGACTCAACCAAATAAGCATGCCTACTCATATTCATTGATTTTTAACATTAAATACGGCATACAATTAAAAAAGCACAAAAAACACGTGTAGCTATAATTTTCTTTTAAAGGTCATGTGTAGGTGTGCTACAAGAAAATTGGAAATAAACACATCAACTCGAAATCGCTCGAAGATGGTTATTTCATAATGGAACTGTACAGAACCGGACGCAAACGAGCCGGAGGTGATAAGAAGTTTGTGTGTTAAAATTGACGCTGAATCCAGATGTAATTTCCAAAATTCTGACATGGCGTCCCCTCCCAAGACCCACATTCCTCTGCCTCCGGATCCAGGTAAATTTCCCTTTCCAAAATTTTAAAATATTTTGTGTTTAATTTGATTTGATGCTCGTAGCTAATTTTTATATGCATTTGCATTGATTTCACTGGTTGTTTATCGCTTGAATGAAACCGGTACTCTAATCTGATTAATCAGCTGAATTCTGGAGCTAATCGCGAAGTGCGGCTCGTTGTATTATTAGATTTGTGTATTTCAAAATTTAGGCGTTTTATTTGATCGGGAGAAGTGATGCTATAGGCGGATTGATTTTGCGGTTGCGGCTCGTTTGGATCATTTGAGATTTTGCTTCTTGTAATCGCCATGGATTGTTGTTGGCGGGGCGATGTTTTTGTGGAAATTTGGACTAAACGTTAATAGAAGCATAAATGTTGTGTTGCTGTCAGTAGGAGTTGAAATTATTGAAAAAATTGTTTAGTAATATAGTGCGGGTTGCTCATTTTTTGAAAGTGAAAGTTGCTGGTCCTCTGATCTAGTAAATAATGATGTTGCTGGTGAAGAGGAGAAGCTTGGTTGTATTTTGTGTGTTCTTTCTATTTGTGTTCGATCCCGATAATCGCTATAGCATCTTTTTTCAAATGCATTGCGATAGTGGTATAGGGAAGTGATATTTGAGTTTGAAATAGTAGGAGGCTAAAGTTTGACGAGATAGTGCCTTGTTTTATGTAAATGCATGACATGCTGCTATGGGCAAGCCGTTCCAGCAAAAACTTCCTAAATCACCTGATTTCCTTTTCAAAAGTGACTTTTCTACTTGTAGGTGACAAATCCTTAAACAGTGAAACATGTGGCCCTTCAGTTCCTATCCATGTTGTCACCCATTCAACTCAACTTCCGGAAGAATTCCTGCACCCTTCAACTGAGAAACAAATGGTCATAGGCTTCGACTGTGAGGGGGCTGATCTTTGCCGGCAGGGGACGCTTTGTATCATGCAGGTTCTTGCTTTAGTTCGAATTAAAATGATGTGTTTGTATTTGAAAAGAAAACAAGAACAGATTTCTAATATATATTTCCATAATATTACTTTGACCAACTGAGTTGTAAATTTATGTGCGTGATTGACATTTCATAATATCCTCATCCCGACTTTTGTCAAGTTAATGCATATGGTCTAGTCATAGAACTACGTTAATGACACACGTTGATTTTCTTCTCATTTTTTTATGTTAACTAGCTGTAATAATTTAAAAGAAAAACAAAAACTCCGACTAAGTGGTTGTACCATGTTGTTGCTTCATGCTTGTATTCCTGGTTACCTGGAAAAGTTTAGCATTATAGCTGAAATCACTGAAACTTTCTCACTAGATTTAGATTATTACAGTGTGACTGTTTGGATCTTTGCTCTGCCTTCTAAACCAAACAAAGGGCTTCATTTTCTGAGCTAGTTTCCTATATGATTAATAATGCTGACCAGTTGTTCATCTAAAGAAATGCTGTTGTTAGAGAGAAACTTTATTCATTGTGCTCTTTTGCTGCTGAAGCTCACAAGTGAGGCTTATGTAATTCTCACTAATAGCATTTTACTATGCAGCTCGCTTTTCCAAATGCAATATACCTAGTTGATGCCATTGAGGGTGGAGAGGCACTTGTGAAAGCTTGTAAGCCTGCACTTGAGTCTAGCTACATCACTAAAGTAATCCACGACTGCAAACGGGATAGTGAGGTCTCTTGGTGATTGCATTTGTTGCTCCTCCCTTCCACTTTCATGCACCGCAAAATTTTTTATATAATGTTTTTCATATGTCCTTTTGTTTGTTGCAGGCATTATACTTTCAGTTTGGCATTAAGTTGCATAATGTCGTGGACACCCAGGTTTGTACTTCCCTTTGTTTTTTGATGTCAAAAAACTAATTGATATAATGTGAGTAATGGCTATCATCAACCTCAATCTATATTCTGTATGGTTATATTGTATTAGCAGGTAAGGCACATGAACTCTCAGCTGGGAAAAGGAAACAATTACTACTAACTCTCCTTAATCAATCGTCAGAAAATACAAAAACTTATTGTTATGTAGATAATGTAGTTCATTTTTTTTATCTACAAATAGTCCTCTTAATCCTCTTAACTTGACGTGTTAATTCATTTATTTGAAGAGTTTTGGTCTCATTTTGTGCCATCAACATCTGTTTCCCTTTTCACTTAAATCGTTTTTAGTGATTGATGGGCTGTCAAGTTTTAATTAGATATATTAGCTTCATTACTTCCGGGCTTCTTGGACTCAATATCTACTTAAAAGTTTGGTGATGTATGTTTGTATGCATGCTTGCATGGGCAGCTTTCTTCTAGCAGGCGAATTGAGTTGCAAAGCAGTGTCACATTATCATAATTCAATTGCTAGATTTTAATGACAATCCGATTCTTATCCCTTTTTTTCACAATCAGATTGCATATTCTTTGATCAAGGAGCAAGAAGGGCAGAAAAAAGTGCCAGATGACTACATATCATTTGTTGGCCTGCTTGCAGACCCACAGTTTGGGGGTAATTGATTTGTTCTGCACTGTTACCCTTATTACACTTTCTGAACTGTAACATTGTGAGGGTGGATTACTTGTTGCAAAATTTAGTCGGTATTTATTCTGTAAATATATGTTGATGCGGATGAAAGGCTATAAGAGTGAGGGTCTGATGCCTCGAGCAGTCAAGCTGTAGACTAATCCTGTTATGCAGTCATTTTTAGGAAACTTTATACTCCATATAAATGAGGTGAATGGATAAGTTATGTGTATATCTTCTAAGAATACATTTGAAAAGGTTAGATCGATTGATATTAGGATGGAACCTGAGTAGATTACCCTCTTTCCAATTTTTGTTCATACTAGTTGGGCCAAATCCAATTTCTTTCTATTCAATTTATTAACTATGGTAGCCATTTAATAGCAAATGTTATTGTATGAACGTTGATTCATGTGTATCAAAACTGACTAAAAAGTGTGAAAGAGCTGATCTTGTGAAGCTTTATCTGTTGCATAACTGTATAAGCCTGATCTAGTTTTTTTAAAACTCATCCTGCATGCCTTTATATATTTCTTTATGCTTTATTTGAGCTGTTTTTAGCTTGCTATTTTCACGGTTTTGGACCTTTTACTGAGTGTCACCTCATATATTTTTCGTTTCACGTACCTTGTGAGTATGTTAATTGAAGAGTAATTTGACACAGGAATATCATATGATGAGAAGGAAGAAGTTCGCATTCTCTTGAGGCAGGTTCGTTTTTTCTTGATCTAGTTGATTAACTTAATATGGAACTAAAATATGTTCTTCTCTTCATCAGTCATTGATGGGTGTGCATTATTATTTAATTGGCTAAATGTGTTTCATATTATGTGTATCGCAGAATCTTTGCAGTAAACTATTAAGCTACTTTACCTCTTTGCAATTACTTCTGTTAGATACATTGATGCCATTTCAAGTAGAATTTCAGAATGTTCACTTCTGCTGACATCACACTTAGGTTGTTGGAAGTAAATGTTGAGCTCCTTTGAATGCTTTATTTTTATTTTTATTTTTATTTTGGGTTGGATGCAATCATGCAGAATGACAACAATACTGCCGAACTTTGCACTTCATTGCATAACTTTAAAATATTCAGAACTATAACTTATAACTTCTTCCATCTAGTATTTGCATTGGCCATGTCATTCTGCAAGACGTTAAGCCCTTCCAAATGTGCAGATCAGGATGAGATTCTAGCTAAATTTGAAATAATTCACCAATTTCTGCTGGTTTTACACTTAGATATTTGGAAAAAAAGTCTCTTATTTGGAAAAAAAGCCCCCCTCTGCAATAGTTAAATGATAAACTGTTTGTTGTGCTTGCTAGAGTCTTAATAAGTTGTTTTGTTCCCAGGATCCCAACTTCTGGACATATCGACCATTGTCTGAATTAATGGTCCGAGCAGCTGCAGATGATGTTCGCTTTCTTCTGTTAATCTACCATAAGATGGTGGAGAGGTTAAATGAGAGATCCTTGTGGTATCTTGCAGTTCGTGGTGCACTTTACTGCCGCTGTTTCTGCATTAATGATAATAATTTTGCAGATTGGCCAGCACTGCCTCCTGTTCCAGGTTTTTATTAATGATATCTTGGAAGCTTTGTGTTTTCTTTATCTCTTAAGCAGTTAATAGATGGGTGGATAAGCATGTAGACATGAACTGCATACTATAATTATAACACCATGAATTGCCACAGAATATATAATTACCAATGTTATCAATCTCGTATGGCGGCTTATGGCGGTTCGCCTAAAAACCGCCACAGGGATATGGCGTATTAGTATGGCGGATATGGCGGTCAATAATTAAATAAATAAAATAATACTTATATATTTATATATAATTCAGAAATTAGAAAATAATTAAAATATAACATTTAAAACACTTTAAACAATTAATAAAGTATAAAATACAACTCTAACCTCCATGTTTCTTGCATAATGCCCCATTCCTAAATACAGTACACATGCAATGTTGTCAAATGTCGGATATGGCGGTGCTATGGCAACGACATGGTGCTATGGCGTTTCCACCACTGAACGCCATGCCATAGCGCCATGGCGCCGCCATATCCGCCATTTGATAACATTGATAATTACTCATCAGCATTGTTGTGATTTACTAAGGCTCATTGTTATGAAATGTATGAATTTGGATTAATAATAGGTAGAAATGTTAGCGTATAAAAAATTGAAAATTCGCTAAGGTTCCTCAAATGTACGTTTTAATAGCTCTGGTAATTGAGCTTCATAATACCAGAAAGTAAATGACAGATCCTAGTATTTACTATTATCCAATATGAATAAGGCTAGGTGGGCTCAGTACTGGCCATGTATCATTCAGAATACATATGATGGGCGTGCGACGTGATTGTGTTGATTATAAGTAGATATGGTTGTATTTCATAAAGCTGTGTCACAGACTTAATACTTTGTTGGATGTTTAATTTTGCAGTGCAATTGCTGTATTGCTTTACCCAACTTACTAATGTCATATACCAGTCTTGTGGCTAATTAATATTGTCAGGTTTTGAAATGTCATACTAAGTTGAGACATGAGTTAGAGTTGCATGGCTTGTAACTTTAGGTCAAAATTGCTGAAGTGATTGATTATAGGTTTTTTGGGGGAATTGCAATTTTTGTTTTTGATGGATGATCTGGTAAAATTATAAAATTCACCTTTGGTACTATCAGCATTTTTAATACTATATGTATATTTGGGAGACACTTGTATGTTATCTTATACATGCTTTTCAATACTGCAGAAACTCTGATTGCTGATAAACAAGCTTCAGAAGAAGAAATCCTATCTGTTCTTGATGTTCCACCAGGAAAGATGGGATGCATAATAGGAAAACGAGGAGCTAACATACTGGAAATAAAGGAATGTTGCAGGTATATAATTTTGGACAAGTTATAATCTCACTTTTTGTTTCATCCGTGATGGCATCGAATTCTCATCCTGCCTACGTCCTGTATTCAACATCGAATTCTTATGGTGGGTCCAGTTATTTACAACATAGGCGGTCTATGCACTTACAGTTAATTAAAATTTGTACCGAAGAAATTTGTGAAATTAAACCCACAGTAATCTAGGCATGCTTATGGTATTAGCACCTTCAGATGTCAATTAACTTAGCTGTGAAATAAAGAAACTAGTCACTCCTGTTTCTGTAAATGCTTATCTCTCTTGTTCGGGTGAAACTTGGGTTCGATTTCATCCTTCCTTGTGATGTGTCTTTGCAGCGCTGAAATCTTCTTTGGAGGTGATAAAGGTCCTCCAGACAAGGTTGGTATTTCACTTACTGTGACTGTAAATGCCATCTTGTAAATTCTTACATCTTTTCATGTTCAGTTGGAAATTCTGTTGTAGTAAACTTATTCAAGATTTAAATGAAATAAAAATTGTTATGGCCTTTAATGAATAATGGTACAGATGCTAACCAGATAGGCCACACCAGTTGCATTTGAGGAAACAAAATACAACCCCCCACTATTGTTTCCATGCATTCTTCTTTTTCTTTAGAACTATATCAACTGTGAAACAAAACTTTATCAAAGTTCCCTAGGAGATCTTTTATGTTGTGATGTATCAGGGTGCTCGTTTTTTCTATAATTGCATAACCTTTTATGTTAGCTAATTCGTGTGGCTTTGGTGCAGGCCTTCATAATTGGCTCGGTTAAGCAGGTGAAAAAGGCAGAAGCAATGCTAAGGGGTAAAATGCTACATGTCTACTATCACTAGAGCTCGGTGTAATCAATGTAAGGAACGTGTGCTTGTGAAAAATATGGGCGAAAGCAAATCTAGTTGCATCTACTATGATTTGTAGTCGTCCGGCTGTACTGATGCTAGACCAAACATGAATCTGGGACCTCCCTGCCGTTTCAACTTCTTAAACTCATCTGCATATTAATCTTCTGCATTAATCCTTCAAGTCATATAAATATTCACTAATATATGCATGCTTTATAGTGAAATTGCCTGGACTAATTCAGAAAATGTTGAGTGTCTTTAGGATTTTGAGAGGGAGAGAGGACCAAACGACACAACAAAAAATGTCACTGATTTGTATAACAAGCACCAATTAAATGGCATATAGTACTTCGCAGTAGAAATATCTGCTAAATATAACATGTATATTTTTCAAATTTCAGTAATAGCAACACACAATAACAATATGGGCAATCAGTGCACTACGTCGGCTAGCATTCCATGAAGCTTCACGTGCGCCAAAAGCCCAATCGTTGATCAATTTCCCTGACAGCGAAAAATGTAGCAAACAAATATTAGGCAGTTTTGAGGAAAAATAACTCATTTTTGGAAACTTCCAAATTGGTTGTGTTGGCTGCTGCTTAGGTTTGAGAAGAAGTTGTCATTTGTCGATGTCAATGTGACCCCCGATTTACCGAGCATAGGCCCACTGCCCATAGGTCCGCCCATGTAAAACGGAGGCAAAGCTCCCTTGTCTTCTGATGGATCACTCAACCCACCAACAATGCCCACACCTGCTAGGTTAACCTTTTTAGCTACAATACAAACATCACCATCAATAACTAATCACATGGATTTCAACATTCTAAAATTTTCAAGCATGGGTCAAGTACAACAACAAAATGTTGGATATATATAGCGATAAACAAAGATCAAGAGTGTTAGTTGGAGTTTGATGCAATGTACTTACGTGCAGTTATATTTAGGTCAATTAATCCACGGCTAAGAGAATCAGACCATATTCCAGATTTGACTTGAAATTCTTTCTTGGGTGGGGGAGCAGAGGTTTCAGGAGAAGATCCCTTCATGTTTCCATTGCTTCCTTGATTAGAAGAACTCTGGTTAGATACCACTGATGAAGGATCTGTATGAGAAGTGAAGACACCGAATGGGTCAGAGCCATCAAAATTGTTCATTGGAACATTAGCGAATGGATCGGAAATGCTGCTTGTTCCATCAGATTTTGAAGCTCTGCTGCCAACTGGATCAGGAGCAGCAAAAAAATCCATTGGTGCAGAAACAGCAGGAGTAGGGGCTGGCTGAGAGGCAAATACGTCGACATCAAACTGCAGAAAGGCCCAGAACCAGAACAAGGTTAATCAGCTGGATTGGGTGGGGGGGGGGGGGGGTCTATGCATTTTCAAGACTAAAACAATGCAATAAATAGTCTAATCCTGTAAAATAGAGATGAAACTGATAAACTAGGTGCCTTGCCCTTTGCTGAAATAAAATGATAGCTTTACCTGTGTCTCTGGATTTTCCTCTGCAGCTGGTTGAGGAGTGGCTGATACAAAAGCAGCATCAGCAAATAAATCAACCTCCGATGGATCATTGTCCAAGGAAGTAGACTTATCTGTTGGAACAGATACAGGGACATCCAAGAAGTCACCCAAAAGATCTTGTCCAAAAAGATCGACTTGTTGGCTTCCCGAAGACTGTTCTGTTAAACAGGAAATACATTTAAAGATAATACACTTGTAATAATGGAGTGCTCATTTCAGTTGGAAGAAGAAGGCAGAAGAAGGAAGCTCGGCTTTGAGCTGAAACTAGCCGAGAAGGGTCGGTTAGCGAGAAGGAGTTCGGTTTTGAGCCGAGAAGGGAGTTCGGTTTTGAGCCGAGAAGGGAGTTCGGTTTTGAGCCGAGAAGGGAGTTCGGTCTTGAGCCGAGAAGGAAGAAGCAACCTAGAGAAACTAGCCGTTGGAGCAGCAGTTAGTTAGCTGAGATGTAGCGGTTATTCTTCTTGTTTTCTTGATTCTTGTTGTAGTTAGTTAGTAGCAGTTGCTACTTGATTGTAGAGCTTTAAATAGCTCATAAACCGTGTATGTAGTTAGTAGTTTTATCAATAAAGAGTTTTTCAGTTTCTCTCCAAGATTATCATCTTCAATACTCAAAGTGTGAGTGTGTGTGTTTCTGCATTGTGTGATCTCATACAACAGTGAGTGTGTGTGTGTGATCTTCTTGAGTGTGTGAAAGCCTTGTGTGTGTAAAACCCAACAAGTGGCGCCGTCTGTGGGAAGGGATATTGAAGCTGATTTGCAGAGGATCAAACGGTTTCAGAGATGGCAGCAAGGCTTGATGCAGAAAAGTTCACAGGCAAGAATGATTATAGCCTGTGGAAGATGAAGATGAAGGCGGTTTTGATTCAACAAGGCTTGGCCGCAGTTCTTGCAAAACCAGAGGAGAAAGGAAAGGCTCCAGTGCTTGATGATAAAGCTCAGGCAAAGATGGAGGAGATGCAGCTCAAGGCACATTCTGCAGTGATTCTGTGCCTTGGAGATAAGGTCTTGAGGGATGTTCAAGAAGCCAAGACTGCGGTGGAGATCTGGGACAAGTTGGATGAAGTTTACTTGGCCAAATCCTTGGCTAACCGGCTGTATCTCAAGAAGAGGCTGTATGCCTATAGTTTTTCTGGAGATAGGTCCATCATTGAGCAGCTAGAGGAGTTCAACAAGATCATTGATGACCTGGGATCTGTTGATGTCAAGATTTCAGATGAGGATAAGGCCATTCTCACATTGAATGCCTTGCCTAGCTCGTATGACCAGTTAAGTGATGCAATTATCTATGGAAGAGATAAACCTATCACCTATGCAGAAGTCTATTCAGCCTTGATGGCCAAAGAACTCCAGAAGACAGCCAACAGAGGCTCTGCAAGCTCCAATGTTCAAGCTGCAGAGGCCTTGAATGTGAAGAAGTTCAAGAAGCAGAACTTCAAGAAGAAGTTTGAGGGCCCTAAACCCTCAAGTTCTGATGCTCAGAAGGAAACCAGAGCTTACTATTGGTGCAAGAAACCTGGACATTTGAAGAAAGATTGTCATGCATGGAAGAGAAAGATGGCCTCTGAGGGACACAACCAATCTGATTGTGTGGAGAGTGCTGATCCCCCGGCTCAACTTATGAATATTAGTGACAGTGGGGTCAGTCACAGGTGGATAATGGACTCGGGGTGCAGCTTCCATATGTGCCCCAATAGAAGCTGGTTTCATGATCTTCAAGAAGCATCGGGTACGGTTGTTCTTGGAAATAATCATACTTGTCAGATAAAAGGGATAGGAAAGGTGAAGCTAAGCCTACAAGATGGCTCTGTGAAGATCCTGACTGGGGTGAGGTATATTCCAGAAGTGAAGAGGAACCTCATCTCATTGGGAATGCTGGAGCAGAGGGGGTTCACTATATTAATGAGTCAAGGAAAATTGTTTGTGAAATCTGGAGATGCAGTGATGATGGAGGCTGACAGAGAGCATATTCTCTATTATTTGAAGGCTAAGGCTGTTGATGGAGAAAGCAATGCTGTGTCAGATGATTCCCTAATGCTATGGCACAAGAGGCTGGGCCATCCAGCAGAAGGAAGCTTGAAAGAACTCATCAAGAAGGGCCTGATCTCTGGAGATTTCAACAAGATGGACCCCTGTGAGCAGTGTATACTTGGAAAAGCAAAGAAGGCACCCTATCCTACAGGTATTCACTCTTCTACAGCCCCTTTAGACTACATACATAGTGATCTTTGGGGGCCTTCACCGGTGTGTTCAATGGGTGGAGGAAAGTATTATCTAGCTATCATTGATGACTATACAAGGAAGTTGTGGGTATATATTCTTAAGGAAAAAATCTGAAACACTCACTAAGTTCAAGATATGGTGTAAGGAGGTGGAGCTAGAGAAAGGAAGGAGTGTTAAATGTTTAAGAACTGACAATGGCTTGGAATTCTTGTCTGCTGAATTTGATATATTTTGCAAAGAGAAGGGTATGAAGAGGCACCGTACTGTTCCTGGTAATCCCCAGCAAAATGGTGTTGTGGAGAGGATGAATAGGACTATCCTAGAGAGGGTGAGGTGCCTGCTTCTTGGTTCTGGTTTGAGCAGCAGGTTCTGGGGAGAGGCGGTGTATACAGCAGCCTATCTCATCAATAAATGCCCATCTACTGCCCTGAAATCTGAAACTCCTGATTACATGTGGTATGGAGCTCATAGTGACTACTCAAAATACAAGGTGTTTGGGTGTGCAGCCTATGCTCATGCTAGGCAAAGTAAGCTTGAAGCTAGGGCTCTGAAATGTATCTTGCTGGGATATCAGAGGGGTGTTAAGGGGTATAGGCTCTGGTGTATTGAGCCTGGTAGGCAGAAGGTGGTGGTGAGTAGGGATGTGGTGTTCTTGGAGGATCAGATGCCCTACTTGAAAGATAAGCTGGACTCCAGTGACTCCAGTGAAGTTGAGAGTGATTTCTTCAAGGTGGAGCCTATGGGAGTTGGCCTAGGAGCAGGTGGAGTCACTGACTCAGAAAATGAACCTGATCCAGAGGGTGATGGTGCTCCAGCTCAAGGTAGAAGAAATGATGAGCCCACAGCAGATCCTACCAGAGAGTACCAGATTGCAAGAGATAGGGGAAGGAGAAATGCAAAGCCTCCTGAGAAATTTGCAGATATGGTCTATTATGCACTGTGTGCTGCTGAGAGTATTGATATTGTTGATCCTCTCACCTATAAAGAGGCCATGAGAAGCAAAGACAGAGAGAGATGGATAGAGGCCATGAATGAAGAAATAGAGTCTTTACTCAAGAACAAAACCTGGATTTTGGTGGACAAATCCAAGCTGAATACAGATGGAAAGGAGAGGAAGCTGATCAGTTGCAAGTGGTTGTTTAAAAAGAAGGTAGAGACCACTGATAAAGACAGAATCAGGTTCAAAGCAAGGCTGGTGGCAAGGGGATTTACACAGCAAGAAGGAGTTGACTTCAATGAGGTGTTTGCTCCGGTTGTTAAGCACACTTCTATTAGGATTTTGTTGGCTGTGGTGAATCAGCTAGATTGGGAATTGCAGCAGCTTGATGTGAAGACTGCCTTCCTAAATGGAGACCTAGAGGAGACTATCTTCATGGATCAGCCAGAGGGCTATGTGAAGAGTGGTGAAGAAAGCAAGGTGTGCTTGCTACAAAAGAGTCTTTATGGTCTTAAGCAAAGTCCTAGACAGTGGAACAAGAAGTTTGATGCACAAATGAAGAAGATTGGCTTCATTAGATCAGAGTTTGATGATTGCATCTACATCAAGAGGAAGGGCAAAACACCTATTGCCTATCTATTGCTCTATGTGGATGATATGCTACTTGCAGGACCTTCTATGACAGAAATTCAGCAAGTCAAGGAGGATTTGAAGTCTAGCTTTGAAATGAAGGATCTAGGAGAGTCAAGGAAGATCCTAGGCATACACATTCAGAGAGACAGAGGCTGCAAGAAGCTGTGGATGCTTCAAACTGACTATATTGAGAAAGTTTTGCAGAGATTCAAAATGGAAAATGCAAAAGCTGCATCAACTCCTCTGTCCCAGAGTTTTAAGCTTTCAAAGGAGCAGGCCCCTAAATCTAAGCAAGAGGCTGAGGAGATGGAGTCTATTCCTTATGCTAGTGTGGTTGGAAGTGTTATGTATACTATGATCTGTACCAGACCAGATCTGGCACATGCTATCTCAGTGACTAGCAGATACATGGCTGACCCGGGGAAGGAGCATTGGAATGCTCTTAAGTGGATATTGAGGTACATGAAGTCAACCAGTGGCTGGGGAATTGTCTTCAATGGCTGGGAAGGTGAATCTGAGGAGGTTGTGCAGGGCTATTGTGATGCAGACTATGCTGCAAACCTGGACAACAGAAAGTCCCAAACAGGTTATCTTTTCACCATGTTTGGAACTGTAATCAGCTGGAAATCAGGTTTGCAAAGTGTTGTTGCTCTCTCAACAACAGAATCAGAGTATATAGCTCTCACTGCAGCTGTACAGGAGAGCTTTTGGATTCAGGGAGTGATTTCTGACTTTGGTTTTGACCAAAAGACAATGGTGATTCATTGTGACAGCAGCTCAGCTATGTGCTTGGCTAAACATCCGGGTTTTCATGAAAGGAGCAAGCACATAGACATAAAGTTGCATTTCATTAGAGATGAGATTGAGAAGGGGAGAGTGAAGGTGATTAAGATTAACACCTTGCACAATCCGGCTGACATGCTAACAAAGTCTCTAGGTAGAGACAAGTTTGATCATTGCAAGAAGTTGATCAATGTTTGTGCAAGAACTGAGATGAGCCCTCAGGTGGAGAATTGTAATAATGGAGTGCTCATTTCAGTTGGAAGAAGAAGGCAGAAGAAGGAAGCTCGGCTTTGAGCTGAAACTAGCCGAGAAGGGAGTTCGGTTTTGAGCCGAGAAGGGAGTTCGGTTTTGAGCCGAGAAGGGAGTTCGGTTTTGAGCCGAGAAGGGAGTTCGGTCTTGAGCCGA
Organism: Salvia splendens; assembly: GCF_004379255.2. NCBI lineage: Eukaryota > Viridiplantae > Streptophyta > Magnoliopsida > Lamiales > Lamiaceae > Salvia > Salvia splendens. The sequence goes on along the minus strand of NC_056051.1, from coordinate 20,171,388 downwards.
GAAGGGAGTTCGGTCTTGAGCCGAGAAGGAAGAAGCAACCTAGAGAAACTAGCCGTTGGAGCAGCAGTTAGTTAGCTGAGATGTAGCGGTTATTCTTCTTGTTTTCTTGATTCTTGTTGTAGTTAGTTAGTAGCAGTTGCTACTTGATTGTAGAGCTTTAAATAGCTCATAAACCGTGTATGTAGTTAGTAGTTTTATCAATAAAGAGTTTTCCAGTTTCTCTCCAAGATTATCATCTTCAATACTCAAAGTGTGAGTGTGTGTGTTTCTGCATTGTGTGATCTCATACAACAGTGAGTGTGTGTGTGATCTTCTTGAGTGTGTGAAAGCCTTGTGTGTGTAAAACCCAACAACACTAATACCTGTACTAGAACAGCATAACTTTCTCAAGGCAGGCGAACAAACTCATGCACAAATTCTAATCAAAATAACCATTCAGAACCTCATATTAGAGAAACTAAGCAGTGAGAGAGGAAGCCATCAGAGGTTTATACATCAGTAGCACTGAGAAGTACGAGTGCCAGTGTCAATAGAATCATAGAAATACATATCTAGTCTTTTCATGTGCTTATTATGCCACCGCACCTTACCAAATTACATTAAGAGCTATTTCTTTGATTGATGTCATGCAAATAATTTCATGTCTACGGTCTACCTCATATACTAAATTAAAAATTAGAGGTAACTTTTGAAATTATATGTTTTATAATTTAGATAAGAAGTTTAAATCAAATGACCAAAATTCATCAAATATTTATAGTTAGCGATTCAATTATTTCTTCTGACCTAAGATGTGGGATGAATTAGCCCACCAAAATAGTGATACGAACCGGCCTGACTAGTTAGCTTAGTATCATAGTGATATAATTCAGCGAATATATCCAAGGTGACTAAGTTCAATATCAGAAGTGTGGAGGTTAGCGAGTGAGCACACATATAAGTCCATTCTTTAGTTCCATACTTCCATGTTCAAGTGAAACCGTGAACGTGGAGGAGAAGTGTCATTCCCACAAAAATAGAAAGAAGTCTAGGCAATGCATCTAGGAAGAGATGAGCTTAAAGCACTGATACTTACTGGCACCTGACGTCCCTCGAGGATCAAAATCATCAAAATCTTCATCATATGTGTTTGAAGATGTATTTTGTGAAGAAACTGAAACATATTCATCTGGCTTGCTGGTTTTTGATGCACTAGAGGCCTGAGAGTCTTCAGCTGTGCTGCAATAATCATGGAATTCAGAGAAAAGAAAGCAAGAGCCCTATCAAGCAAAATGAGCAATGACTAAATTTTAAACTAAATGAAACCCAGGGTGCAGAACTCAATGTCCAAGGAGTTTGTGCAAAATATAATCCCATTATATAGTAGTATATCAAATGAAGATCCTTTAAATCAAGAGGGAAACGGTTACTGAAAAGCCCTGCACTCCCTGGGAAGAAAATAATGAAAAATATTTTGGCAGTGATAAATTGGCTAAAATGTGCACATGGGGGAAAAGGCGTATCCACAAAATAAAAAGGGAAAGTTTCTGTGAGTTAGAATTTCGTCATCATTTCAATCAGCTAAAATCCATTTAATAACACAAATGCAACATTTCACATGGATCAAGTCATGAAGAATAAAGCATATATGAAGAAATTGGTGTCCTCCTCCAAATCAAGCACCAGTGATGATAAAATGATGTCTGAATTTGTAGGTCACTCAAAAAACAAGAAAAGCTGTGATATTATTTAGATGTTGCAATTCTTACAGAAAATGATGGAGAAGTGTGAGCTAAAACGCTAAATTGCACAGCAATATATGAAACAACACAAACCTGCCATTAAGAGATGACTTTTTTTTTGAATTAGTGATCGTTCCATATTTATCTTCACCAAATTCATCCTCCTTATAACCAACATTAAATGATTCTTTATCTTTTGTGCTACTGAAACCTCCATATCGCCCACTATTAGCAGAGCTAGAGCTGAACGATGCTGTACCGGATTTGAAAGTTATACCAGATGAAGAAAGTCCAACATACCTAGCAAGCAATGACAAAGTTCATGCACCCCCAAAACAAACAGACAGAAAAATAATAAGTAATAAATGAGAAATTAGACCTCACACATAAACTTACTTATCACGATTTGCAGCAGCTTTATTCCTGACTTCCTGCATTTTTTCTTTATTATTCAGAAGAGCCACTATAGTTTCTGCTTTTTTTCTCACATTGATCCCAACATCCTTTCCACTTGGTTCCACATACTCAAAACTTGCCAGAGACTGGAAACATAAAACTTAAAACCTCTATCAGCCAATAGCCTTCTAGATCATTTCGTATGTTAGCAAGTGCATTAGTAATAGTTGGTCAGGACTGAAGACACTTACAGATATCTTAAAAGTATGTTCTATTATGTCATCAACTGCACGTTCTGAGCCATGTCCCACCAGATACTCTATAACGGTCAATGACTAGCATTGGAAAAATTAAGAAGTTAGTCTTCAAAGATCTCAAAGGCAATAATTCGGAAACAAAAAGTTCAGAGAAGAAACTAAAAGTAAAGAACAATGATAAAACGTTTTGTTCATTTTGCCCTGAACAAAATTTGATGTTGGTACCTTGTAGACAAAACGCCAATTCTTGCCAGTCTCAGTCAGTCTTGTCCAGAGGACATTCATGACCATCTGGCATTCAGTGCTGCACAATATGCCAACAGATGAGAGAAAACAAAGAAAACAGACGAGGAAGTTTAAGGCTTTAAGCATACGAGAAAATAGCCAACTTCTGATAATTTTGTAAGTGAAAAGAATAGGAAGTACAATTTCTTTGTGGCTTGTGCTATTTCTGCCAACACCGTGCCATGAGGACCCCAAGGTTCATCATCTGTAGCATCCAAAACCTAAAATAAAAAGAACAAGTAAAAAAACGATCTTATAGATGCTGATTTTTGGAAATCAATAGTAATTGGCAGCAAAAGATGCATGTTTGATAGAAATCCAATTGAATATGGTATTAACTCATCACTACAGGTCTAAACTACTTTTCTAAAGTTCAAATTACAATGGTGAATGGTGATATTTCATGAGAAGAAACTCATAAAATCTAAACATATGAGCTAGACTAAGTACTCAATACATTGAGGCCCCTTAGAATTACACGTGGTCCAAAAATCTAGTGTTAGGTTACATTATATAGTGCCAGATGATCAAGGATCCTTGTTTTCTCACCATCAGCTTTTGGCCACATTTACCAAACATTAAAAAACTACTAGTACTACTTTGATTTGATAAGAAAACAACATAAATACAAGGAAGTCAACTGCTAACACCAACAATGTCCTGCTTAAATTATCATCAGAAGAACCTCAATATATCTGAAGAATTAACTAGTTTAGATATCCAATGTTTCAAGTCCCACGATACCGATAACAGTAACAATCTACTACCTAAGCTGAATTTTCCAATTTAATTAATTGATCCGTTGCCGATACATCCCAAAACACAATTAACCAACGAAATTTAGCTCAGGAAACGACGAAATCACTTGAACAAATTAGTGTTACCTTTTGTTCTATCTCTGGAACCTTCAACACCTTCAGATTCACCTCCCTCTTTCTGCATTTAAACGCGAAAAAAAAATGAATGAGGCATCCTTATACAGTGCGAGATTACTAAATACTTGAATCTTAGAATCGATAAATAAACCACATACATTTCACGGACAGTTTGATCAAACACCTTCATGAAATCCATGGCTGGATCTGCTGGAATACGAGATACACTGATCGAATTCTTTAACTGGATAAGATCTGCGGATTGAACGGATCGATTGAACTAATGCGAATCGATGAAGCGACAGCATATACTAAGTAAAATGTAGTGATAATATGTGATTTAGGGGATTGAGGTGTGAATTTATATGTTTTTCGAGTATAGTTTTCATTTTCAACATACAATTACAAAAACCAATTTTAGCATTTGCATAAAATATATGCTAGCAATTTTGATTAATTACTCCGTGTGCCCCACACAATAGGAGTCACCTCTAAAGTGGACAGGTGTTTTAAGAAATATAAAAAATAGTGAATTGAAAAAGTTAATAAAATATCGAGCCTACTTTTTTAGGTTAATTTTATAATAATGTATGAATGAAGTGAGTTAGGAAAATATGAGACATGTCTACCATTTATGGTAAACGAGAATTGTGACTCTTATTGTGGTAAAATGTGACTCTTATTATGGTAAAGAGGAATATATAACACTTCATTAATATCCAACTTATTTTTCTTTCATGTACATGTAATCCTATGACTATGACTCTATGAGTATCCAAACCTGAAACCCGACTAATCAGGACAGAAATACTATGAACGGTGTCAATATAAAGTCAATGCAAATATTTGGACATTAAGTTTTTATGTCTTGAGATGTAATTCTCTTCAAATATTTTTTATGATATAAGAATTACATCTAAAACAAAATTAAATAGAGGCTTCAACCGGAAATGCCAATGTCATAAGGAGTAATCTCTGCTATTGGTGATTTTGTTCTCGAGGTGTAAATATTAGTAGTAATTTTTCATACAAAATGTTACTCTACATTTTTGTAGTGATATTGAAATTGACATGGAAATAGATACCTCATTTTTTTCTATGTTATCCCAGTAAATTGAGTTATTTTCCTCTGTATCAAATAATAGTAATAATAAGTTATATAAGTATCCCGTATTTTATTGTTTTTTTTTGGTAAAGAAATTTTATTGTAATTTTGATGGTACTTGATTTTCTCTTTCTTTACATTTTAATTTTACTAATATACCTACTTTCTCCATATTCAATTGGTCTGTCACATTGTTAAATCACAGCCATTCATATTAGTCTCCGACCTCAATAAATCTATCATAATCTAAAGTGTCAGTTTAATGAAAAGACTTATTTGCTCTTTTTGGCGGAAAATTGTGAAGCTATTTTGTTTGCCATTTTGGTCATTTTGCGAAATGACAACCATTGGATAGAAAAAAGGCAGCTCCTATGGAGCAATAGTGGCTTCTCAAATAGTCCAACCAAATGCAAACTTCTTGAAAAATATTTGAAACACTTTTAAATAGATGGACTAGAATCTGCATTTTGTGGACTAATTTTGTGATTGTAGTATAGCAGGTTTGGTTCTACTTGGAATCCGGCGACAGCCGGAGGGTGAGGCGACGAGAGAGATGCCGGAGATGAAGGGAAGCGACGACGTTGCTGCTGTGCTGGATGGGTTACTGCGGCGGCGGTGGTGCAGGAGGGTCGACGGCGGCGGAAGCGGAATAAAGAGAAGGAGAGTCGACGGCGGTGGCGGCTGGACTCGCACGCCGGCAAGCCCGATACCTGAGAGTTACGAGAGAGAGGGGTTGGTGACCGGCGAAGGCGATTGGGTGGCGTGGAGGAGTCCACAAGCCGGTGGCCAAGAGGTGGAACCGCGAGAAGGAGAGAAAGGCGGTGACCATGGCAAGTAAGGCAGCAGCGCCACGAGGGAGGAATGCGCGGCGGCGCGGCGGGTAAGGCGACGCGACAGGCTGTGTGGAAGGAGAGCCGGCGAGGAAGAAGAAGCGGTGCTCTGGCCGGGGAGATGATTCCGTCGCCGGTTAAGGAGGAGGAGGAGGAAGGAGGGAGGGAGGGAGAGAGAAACTTGAGAGAGATGGAGGCGTCGCATGTTGCATTAGGGTTTTAGAATATTATTAATTTATTGTATATTGTTTGAAATTTTTGTTTAATATTTAGTAGGCTTTTAGTACTTCTTATAAAACTATGTAATCAATTTAGTAGGCTTTTAGGGACGCCACTTTTAGGATGCGGGTTTATTAATTTATGTATTCCATAATTTTTGGGCTTTATTTTGGGTATTAATGTACTACTTTGGTATTATATTGAGATTTAAATATATATTTAATATTTAAAAGTTTCAATTTGGGTGTTTTGCTCGATTATGTCTTAAATTAGTAGGTTCTAATTTTGACTTTTGTTTTTTGGATTATGTTTACTACGGAGTATGTATTTTAAAAATTAAATTCTTTGTAATGAAATAAATAAACTTAACATTAATTTATTACATATTTTTTATAACCCTTTAGTATATTAAAACTATCGTATGCAATATAAAATAGTAAAATTTATTATTTATTTTTAATATTTATGGAAATATATCTACAGTTAAATTTAGTATACATAATTCGAATTGAGTTGATTTTATTTTATCTATTATAAATAATTACTATGTAGATCAAACTCTACAACCATTCAATAAGAAGCAATACCTTCTCTAATTTGTTTTCATTTTTTTTTCTATTAAGCTCTACAAGTTTATTGGTAGTAAGGCTATTTCATGTAAAAAAGTTGCATTGGCCCACCGGATATTTAATTAAGGAAAGAAATAGGGAAAAAATAATGAGAGAAATAGAATTAGAGTACTGCGTGTTTAAAATTCTACCATCCTACTGCTTTTCATATGATAGTGGTTACGTTTAACCATAGCAACCCCCGCTATGTTATAGTATAACACAGCAGAGGATTCTCTCCATCTTACACGTGTTTTTATTGAATGAGTCTTTATTATATCTCTCTCATAAAACAAAACGTCTATTAAATTTAGATGTTTGTGTAGTATTTTTTGTCATTTGTCACTTTGTATGTATTTGTGCATTTTGTATATGCATTTTATTTTTGTGCGTACTAATGTAATAGTTGGGTGAAAGATATAATCATACATGGTTTATGATTTTATATATTCATTTATTTTGTATTTATAATTTGAAATATTTATGTCCGGTGCATAGCACGAGTGTTAATACTAAGTAGTAAAATACGAAAGGGTCTTGCCTTGTCCATATATTTAAATTTTTATAAGAGTTTAATCCTTTAATTATTCAATAAGCAAACCTGGTTGATTTCTCCATCGGCTGAATTTGCAGGTCAGTGATGTTGTAATTGAAGATATTTTACAGGTTAATTTGTTGGATTTTGAAGCAATCCAGGTGATTGCCAATCGTTGATCAAATTGATGGATTATTTGATTTTGTTGCAGGATATAAAGATTCAATCCTGATTCATATTTCTCCAGCTGGTAAGAAATCATCCACGATGTTTACAAGAATTTTTGGAAAGCCAAAGCAAGAGACGAATGCTCTGGCAACGTTAGATAAGTTAAACGAGGTACGGTTCGCGATTTGATTTATTTCTCAATTTAATGTTATTGTAGAAACTATGATCTGATATGTATAGGTTGTATGCGAGTTTCTTCTTTCCTTTCCACCCTAATTTTATGGTGTCAGCAAAAATTTAGATTATTGCTGCTTTGGCATTTGTATGAGTGTGAATCGTGTGATTATATTAAGTGCTTATTTCGTTCATTTTCAGTTTTGATGTTATTTGGCGATCGGTAAATTGAATTCGAATATCGATTCTTGTAGTAGCCTGGTTTATTTTAGACTGACATATACACAGAATATCACAAAATGCTATATTTCGTGCATCGGTATATGTATCTTCTGGTGATCAAGAGTGTATTATTTATTGTGTGTGTTCACAAATCTTAACCATGAAGCTGTTGGAGCAATTTTGTTGCGACTCATTTCTTGGTTCCTTTGCTGTGGTTTAGTTGATGTTGATAAGTGATGACTAATTAGGAGACAAGTCTAATGTTTATGTGTATTCTTGTTCATTTGTTGTGTCATTTGGTGATCAAGACGGCATTATTGTGTGTTTCGCAAATCTTAATTATGAAGCTCTTGGAGCTATTTTTGTTTTACGACTCATTTATTGATTCCTTGGTGTGGTTTAGTTGATGTTGACAAGTGATGACTAAGTAGGAGAATGTCTAATGTTAATGTGTCTTATTTTGTATTCTCATTATTTTGGTGTGTCTTTTGGTGATCAAGAATTATTGCGTTTTCGAAAATCTTAATTATGAAGCTCTTGGAGCTGTTTTTTAGTTTCAACTCATTTCTTGGTTCATTTGCTTTGGTGTAGATGATGGTGATAAGTGATGACTAATTAGGAGGCTTGTCCAATGCTTATGTTTCTTAGTATGTATTCTTATTATTTTGCTGTGTCTTTTGGTGATCAAGACTGCATTGCGTGTTTCACAAATCTTAATTATGAATCTCTTGGAGCTGATTTTTAGTTCACGACTCATTTCCTTTTTCATTCGCTGTGGTTTAGATGATGTTGATAAGTGATGACTAATTAGGAGTCCCATCTAATGCTTATGTTTCTTATTTCGTATTCTTATTACTTTTTTGTGTCTTTTGGTGATCAAGACTGCATTATTTTGTGTTTCACAAATCTTACTTAAGAAGCTCTGGGAGCTGATTTTTTAGTCACAACTTGTGGTTTAGATGATGTTGATTAGTGATGACTAATTAGGAGACCTATCTAATGCTTATGTTTCTTATTTTGTATTTTTATTTTTTTGTTGTGTATTTATCAGTATATATTCAAGTAAGTATTTTTCCATGACTAGTATATTTGTGCATTCAATTTTGTATATAATGTTGAATGCTGTATTATGTGCAGACTCTTGAAATGCTCGAGAAAAAAGAGAAAGTTCTCTTGAAGAAGGCTGCGACTGAAGTTGAAAGAGCCAAAGAGTTCACCCGAGCTAAAAATAAAAGGGGTATGGTTTAGTGATGGTAACTTATGGGAAGGATTTGCGTTTTCATACTTTAGCGTGTTGGAGTTAAGATTATGTCCTTTTATTTTAACTGCATGTGATTCAATTTGCATGATTGCATCCTAACATAACGTAGAAAATGCATCTTTTGACCTAACTTTTTGAGCTTAAGTTTTTAATTGTAGGTTGGAGCTTCAGTAGAAAATTTGGAGTACCTTTTATTTTATCTTCTTGCTCATCATAAATCTCTGAGCAAAAATGTTGAAACATATATTTAGGTTATGGTCTCATAGAGAGATACTCCGTATGATTTGTTTTCTTTTCCTTAAAAAAGCAAGTTCCCTTCAGATATTTATTGTCCAACAACATGGTGTGGTTTGTTGGGATTGGTGCTTGTAACCTTGTTAACTGAATTCGTCAAACTGAAGTGATACCTTATTAATAAAGTTCCTCAAACATGTTCATAGCTGCAATACAATGTTTGAAGAGAAAAAGGCTTTATGAACAACAAATTGAACAGCTTGGAAATTTCCAGTTGCGAATTCATGATCAGGTGATCATTATGTTTTAAATATACTGCTCACCTGTCAATGATTCTATCTGATGCAGCCTATTTTAAATTGTGCCTGTTTTTATTTCCAGATGATAATTCTAGAAGGAGCAAAAGCTACCACAGAAACTGTAGATGCTTTGAGAACAGGAGCAGCTGCAATGAAGGCTATGCAGAAGGCAACGTAAGTTATGTTGATGCATATCACTTATTTTGATTGCTAAGGAGTATATGTTAACTAGATGAACAGGAAACTGTAGAGTTTTTAGCTATTAACAGATTCGATTACCTCATTCAACTCTGATTAAAGCCTTTACAAACATTGAATTATAAGCGAGAATCACCAAGAAGAAAAGAAAAGATATTATAGTTTTTGACTGGAGATGAAACATTGACTTTGTGCTGAGTAATTGCTTCACATCATATATATTCATCATCCTTCTCAATAATGATTTAGCATCGGTTTTTTATAGGAAGAACTAAACTTTTTAATTGACATGTGATAAAAATCCCATATAAGTTTGGGAGCCCTAACTTCACCCGAAACCAGGTAAGGGGTTGTCTCCATCTTATATGCCATTCCACACTTTCATGTGGAACCGATGTGGGGTTCGTATCATTGGAAACGCATTATATTTCTGTGTACATTCATGTTTGAATGAGGAGAAAAAGTGGTTTGTATATCATTTCACCTTGATGCCAATGTTATATCAAAATACAACACCTCGATCAGGTGAGAACTGTATTATGTTTTCTCATATTTTCTACTGAATTTGCTGGTGTAGCAATATCGATGATGTGGACAAGACAATGGATGAAATCAATGAGCAGACAGAAAACATGAAACAAATTCAAGAAGCTTTATGCACGCCTATTGGTGCAGCAGCTGATTTTGATGAAGTATGCAGTAGTCTCTGACAACTCAGTTTGTCTTGTTTCCTCCTTCCATGTTAGCAGTTCTTAACCATTTTCCTTCCACTAGGATGAATTGGAGGCAGAGCTCGAAGAACTTGAAGGAGCTGAGCTGGAGGAACAGCTCTTGCAACCTGCAACAACAGCTCCTGCAGCTCCTGTTCGAGTGCCTGCAGGAAGGCAACCAGCGAAGAAGGTTGAAGACGATGACGATGAGTTGGCTGAATTGCAGAGAGAGATGGCCCTTTAAGGAGGTAATTTTCTTACCTATTCTTAACACGGTCGATTCTATCAACTGAGAATAAATATGCTCATCAATCTCAATCTCTATATATAGATGCTACCTTAGTAGACAACTTTCTAGCCATCTAGGTAAGTAACAATCTGCTAAGCTCCTTCCACGATTGCTGCTGCCTGTCGATCCTATTGACAATATCGTATTGTAAAATTTCATTTTTCTGCTTGATTTCTGCTAAATATCATTTTGTTGACCACTGTTTTTTATAATGGCTGTGGTTTGCAGATTTAAAACTCCCAAGTCCAAAGGGACTGTAAAATTCTTTATGTACAATGGAGAGCCGTAGCTTGAGCTGCTGTGTCCATATTTTTAGATCAAATTTCGATTTGCGTTTCTTTGTTTGGAAAGAAACTTGTATAGATTATTATATCAAGAAAAATTGTTCTTCTTCAATTGGAAGGGATTAAGTGTGCTGCTGCTAGCTTTCATTATACTACTCCTAAACTTATAGCATTGGCTTCTGTATTGGAATGCCCTATTTTCTACCTAATCTCTTGATCATTTTCATTCACATTGAATTGTCATTTTATGTCACATGTATAGTTTTATTTTATTTTTATGGGGATCGAATATGAATCATTTTCAATATTGTAGCTGCATAGACTATTGATTGAAAAGAAACAAATGCTTTAGCTTGATTATCATGCGTTACGTGTATGAAATAGAACAATTTTAACGGTGCTATAAAGTATACGAGTACGACTATATAGAATATAGGTCATGTTTGGGTGTTAGAATTCTGTCTGGGAAGTAACATGATCCTTAATTTTTAAATCCTGTGTTAGTTTTGATTTTTGGCTTTATGAATTTTTAGCATTAAATTGGTTATAGACCCTGAAAATAATCTACTGTAGTCTATGAACACTGAAAGTTTTATTACATTATTATGCAGGATTATCCAAAATTTTAAAACTATATTTCATCCTCATTTATTCAAAAGTGAGCAAAACTCTCATATTCAATCAAAAACTTACATATGAGTTCAGCATGCACAAATTTAATACAATTATCAATCAAAATTGCTTACGAAATCACGTGTATACACATTTGACAGAAGCACACAAAATCCAGGAATAAGAAATGGACGAATAAGTATAATATTTTAATAATTGGATTCGAATACAAGCATTATATTCATTTGATAAGAAGATATATACTTTATTCATCCAGTAAGAAGATGATGGTTATTTCTCACCGTCATTTTCACTGAATTTTTCTCCCTAATATATGCAAGTATGCATTTATTACGTGTCTACATATTCGAAACTCCTGCTAATCTCTTCTTTTTATTTATTATTTAATTTACTTTATTGTTTAATATCCTTTGGTTAATATTATTATGCTACTGACGAAAATGTATTAAATACTACTAGTATTATATTGTATTTCAGTCACATTTTATTAAAGTCAACAATATTCGTAACATGATAACATCAAATTTAATATCGATTTCTACAATTTATTCGCCTATTGGTATGAAGGTTTATGTGTACCAATTTTCTTGTCGTTATTGAAGCAATAAAAAATGTCAATATTGGAGAGATAAAACCAAGATAGAGAGGACCAGCGTGAAGATGACTGATGTGGGCCCAATGTTAGTGATAGTGGGCCTAACCCACGGCCTCCTAGATAATAAAACAGTACTACCAAACAATGCATGATGTTAAATAATGGGCAACTAAGTTATTAAAACATTATTTTCCAAATAATAGGTGATGATTTCAGCTATCTTCAATAGTACTCCCTATGTTCCATTAATTTTACTTTTAGCTTTTAGTTTAAGCATTTATCTCAAATTTGCATTATTATTTATTGGATTGATAACACGTTATTTTATCAGTAGCAACCCAATTAATGTGTTGGGCTAGCCCGAAAATCCAAGCTTTTAGGGTTAGGGTTGAAGTTCTATAGCCCCCAAAAAAACAATCCGATTAGCTCGCACTCGAGTGACCCACAACCTGAGTAGGGTTGGCCCGAAACCTGCTGGGCCAACCCGATTGACATCCCTAAATTTTAATCGTAAAAGTGAAACGTTGAATAATTATAACACAGAATATTCAATATTAATTCGAAAATTAAAAATTACAAACAATAGAAATTAAAATTTACAAAGTACTAAAAATTCAAAAACTACAATTCCTAAAAAATTTAAAAAATGAAAAAAACTATTTGTTCTTCCTCATACTTGAGCGAGATCATCTCATTGTGCAACTCGAGTTCGAACTTCGACAGTGCCGACGTATCCTTCTCCACCAAGTCCTTCAGATGGCCTAACTGCAATGAAACATTCATTGACCATGTAGCGAAGGGTTGGGTGGTGGCGCCGACGTACTACACTGACTCGTAGTGGCATTCCCCTTTATTTTCCTTTTTGGGGGTGGGGGATGACAAGTTGGGGTCCTCGTCGGGCATGTTGAGGTCGATTGTAGGACATCCATCGCTCGTAGAGTAGTTTCTGGTGGCAGAACTTTATTTCTCTTCGGCACCTCAGTCTTCATCTCTCTTTGGCCGTAGTTTAACCATTCATACCTGAGGAATTAACAGGGATAGGAATAATGTAGAATAGAAATCAAAATGTTTAGGAATGATATGATATTTATTGAAAAAAAATCAAATTTTATATAAAAAAAAGGGACTTGGGGTCCGGCCCATGCGCCCACAACGTCGGAACAGGCCGCAAACAGGTGCGTCCCCAACCCCCTCCAACGTTCCCAATCGCGGCCCAACCCCCGCTCACGCGACCTCTAATGCCGCGAGCCTCGGGGCGGACCCAGGTGCAGTCCAGCCCCTCGTCCACATCATAAATTATGGATGGCCATAGGTGTCATTCAATTGTCATGACTAATTATCATATGATAATCTATCTAGAATTAAGATGAAATTATTTAATTGGAGAGGGTGGCTATGACTAATTATCACATGATTATCCATCTAAGATTAAATTGTGAGGTTCGATCTATTAAACAAACAAAATACACATTCCATTTAAAATGAGATTTACTTTGCAAAGTGCAAACCGAACATCTCCTTAATATACTAGTAAAAAATAATGTCTACGATATTCTCTGCTTCAAATCAAAATCATCTAAATTTTTTTAAATATACAAAAATCTGCCGTTGATATTTATTTAATGTGTAAATTTATGTTTATGTGTAAAACATGCAAATTACATAAATTAAATTAATACGGAGTAATTTATACACTAAATACAACCAACTCAAATCTGTAAAAGTATTCAATAATTTTTAATTAAGGTTTTTAATCTTTGATATTTTCGAACTTCATAGTATAGTGATTACTGGCGTCGCGCATACGATAAAATTATCGTCTGAGAAAGAAAATTGAAAAACGAAATCCAAAAGATGTGATCGAGTGGTATAGGACTTATTCATCCTTAACCAAATAGTTGGGAATCAATTTCACTTTTGGGTATAGAGCATCTTTAGATCGGGCCAATCGTCCCATCCTTTTAAGTGTCTGTAAATTAATATGGGAAATAGCCACTGGATTCGCTGATTTATATTTTTAAATAAATAAATAATGTGAATCGGTTATACCATAAACTCATACTTCTTCCGTCCCGCAATAGGAGTCCTATTTGGTTATGATATGAGTTTTAGAAAGTGTAAAGAAAAGTAAGTTAAATATGTTGGTGGAATATAAGTTATATATATATATATATATATATATATATATATATATAGGGTCATGATCTATGGCAAACACCTCTTAACCATATAACTAGAGAACAAATAATAGCCACAAGATCAAAAAAATCAAGGGCTAGTATTAATTTTTGAATTTAATGAGATATTAGTTCCCTCAATCACAAATTTACTCCACAATAATAAGGCGGGGGTATAATGGTCATTGCACATCCAAAATTAGATTACATCATTGGCATTTGAAAAAGAAACCGCATTCTTCTCTTCTCCTCCTCTTCCTTCTTCTGCAAAATAGTTCTCAGCTCTCCTACCGCCGATTCGTCCGATTGAAGAGGAATTCGATTGGAAATTATCAATATTTTCGCGATTCAAGTGACTCTCTTTCCCCGACGAAGGAATCTGCATCGGTGTCTCCAATCATCACTCTTCCAGCGGCCAACAACACCGCCACCGTCAACAAGGCGGCGGCGGCGCTCCGGAAGGAGCTCATCGCGGTGATCAAGGAGAAGAAGGAGGCGATGGCCAAGGGCGGGCCGCTCTACGACATCTTGTCGCACATGATCGTGGCATCTGACCCCGAGCGGGAACACACAGATCTATGATATAATTTAGCCTGCATTTCCCAATTTATCTTCTGTTTTTCTTAGTTTTGATTTCCTTTAATTAGGGAATTAACATTAGGTGATAAGCTATCGTTGCAATTTTTATGATGGGATGTAGTGTAGTATTTGAATTTTGTGAGATTTTAGCTATGCATTTCAGATGTAGCCCCTTTCTGTTTCTTCTTGCTCTGATCTAATTATAATATCAATGTTGAATTGTCCCAAAAATAATCATGCTAAAAGTGAAGAGTGAAGTAAAATCATGCTAAGAGTGATGTGTTTTGTAAACAAGAGTGAAGTAAAATCAGAACAAGAGTGATGTGTTTTGTGAACAAGAGTGAAGTGAAATCAGAACAAGAGTGATGTGTTTTATGAACAAGAGTGAAGTGAAATCAGAACAATAGTGATGTGGTTTGTAAACAAGAGTGAAGTAAAATCAGAACAAGAGTGATGTTTTGTAAACAAGAGTGAAGTAAAATCACAATAAGAGTGATGCGTTTTGTGAACAAGAGTGAAGTAAAATTATAATAAGAGTGATGTGTTTTGTGAACAAGAGTGAAGTAAAATCAGAACAAGAGTGATGTGTTTTGTGAACAAGAGTGAAGTAAAATCAGAACAAGAGTGATGTTTTGTAAACAAGAGTGAAGTAAAATCAGAACAAGAGTGATGTGTTTTGTGAACAAGAGTGAAGTAAAATCAGAACAAGAGTGAAGTGAAATCAGAACAAAAGTGATGTGTTTTGTGAACAAGAGTGAAGTGAAATCAGAACAAAAGTGAAGTGAAATCAGAACAAGAGTGATGTGTTTTGTGAACAAGAGTGAAGTGAAATCAGAACAAAAGTGATGTATTTTGTGAACAAGAGTGAAGTGAAATCAGAACAAGAGTGATGTGTTTTGTGAACAAGAGTGAAGTAAAATCAGAACAAGAGTGAAGTGAAATCAGAACAAGAGTGATGTGTTTTGTGAACAAGAGTGAAGTGAAATCAGAACAAGAGTGATGTGTTTTGTGAACAAGAGTGAAGTAAAATCAGAACAAGAGTGATGTTTTGTAAACAAGAGTGAAGTAAAATCACAAGATACATCAGTAACATTAAACGTAGACGGAAACTAACTATATCGAAGACGAATCTTAGAGCCTACAGCCACCGCGCCCCGCTCTTGTTCCGAAACTCCGCTTCTCTTCTACGGCAGCTCATCGTTGCGTCTCCTTACCCTCCGACGCTGATTCCGGTGAGTCCGACGTAGAGGTAGGTTTTGATTTGGGGTTTTTTCAGCATTGGCGCGACGATTGAATCCGCCAACAGCCCCTCCGCCCCGATCGCCTTTGCCAGCTCCCCCACCGCCGCCAGTATCCTCTCCGGCGCCACCCCCAGCTCAGAATTACGATTTGGAAGAAGAAAGGATCGCAGATTTGGAAGATTTCGCGTAATTTGATCGCATGTTTTAATTCAGAAAGTAATTTCCAAAAATACCCTCAGCATATTTTATTTTATTAAAATTAATAATATTTGTTCCATTAAGATGTGTGGCTGAGATTTGTTCTCTAGTTATACCCTTAAAAATAGTTATATCTTGATCACTACCCTATATATATATATATATATATATATATATATATATATATATATATATATATATATATTAGTTTTATAATAAAATGTGAGTGAAATAAGTTGGTGGAATGTGAGCCTAAGTGAAATAGAACTCTTATTTTAGAATGGACTGAAATGTTAAAACATGACTCTTATTGTAGGACAGAAGGAGAGGAAGAGAGAGTATATGCTAGACGTGGAAATGTCATTTATATAAGTGAATCCGTTATACTCCCATAAACTCATGCTAGGTGTGAAAATGTGACATACTTAATTACTAGTAAGAGCATGCATAACGGAGAGCAGGCGCTCGTTCGTCCGTCCGTGCCGGCGGCGCGGCACCGCTGTCCGCCGCTGCGCTCTTGCCGCTGGCACGGAGCTGCTCGATGCATCGAGCACGTCCGTGCCAGCGAGCAAGCGACGTGACAGCGTGTGATTGGCCAACGACATATCCGTTGGTAAATCATTTTTTTAATTTTTTTAAAAAATAAAAAATTATACCAAAAAAAATCCCAATCCAAAAAAAATGGCCCTTTTTTGCCCGTTTTTCTGTATTTTTTTTGATTTATTTTTTATTTTTTCCCCCAAAATCATCTATAAATACACACATTTATCATCCATCTTTCACATCAAATCATCTCTCATTCATATTTTTCATACAACTTATCTACACATTCATCTCTCACTCAAAATCTCAAATGGATTTCACCCATCTCATTGCGGAAGCGAAGCGCGAAGAACAAGAATACTACGAACAACATCGTACCGCTTATGAAGCATATGTCGCAGTGAATACCCCCGCCCCTCCTCCTCAACCAACTAGATCAACTCGCCGCTACATCCATCGTGACCGGGAGGGAGCCCACGAAAGGCTCGTTGCCGACTATTTTGCCGACCCGCCGCGGTTTCTGGAAGATTACTTTAGGCGTCGTTTTCGCATGTCAAAGTGCTTGTTTATGCGTATTGTCAGCACATTGTCCGCCCGTGTTGAATTCTTCCAAACAGGTCCAGATGCAGCCGGTCTGCAAAGTCTCTCGGCGTTGCATAAGTGTACGTGTGCCATCCGACAACTCGCTACTGGGAAAACGGCCGACCTCTTCGACGAGTATTTGCATGTCGGTGAGTCCACTGGAATCCTTTGTCTTAAAAATTTTTGCGAGGGCGTTCGTACAACTTTCGGTGATGAATTCCTTCAGGCACCCACCACCGATGATTGCCAACGGTTGCTTCATCTTCACGAATCAGTCCATGGCTTTCCCGGAATGCTTGGCAGCATTGACTGCATGCGTTGGAGGTGAAAAAATTGCCCGAAAGCTTGGAGGGGGCAACACTTAAGCGACCACAAAGGCGGCGGCCCAACACTTATCCTTGAAGCGGTCGCCGACTACCGCCTATGGATTTGACATGCATATTTCGGTGTTGCCGGATCCAACAACGACTTGAACGTGCTCTATTCTTCACCCCTCTTCAATGATGTGTTGAATGGTGTAGCACCGGAGATCGGCTTCACCATCAATGGAAATGTATACCACACGAGTTACTATCTCGCCGATGGTATCTACCCAAGGTGGTCGACTTTCGTGAAGACGCTCAGCAACCCGCAAGACCCGAGACGAGTTCTTTTCGCGCAGCGTCAAGAGTCCGCGCGGAAAGACGTCGAAAGAGCATTTGGGGTCCTTCAAGCCCGATTCAACATTGTGAAGGCACCGCTCGGCTGTGGTACGTGAAAAATATCGCCGACATCATGTACACGTATATTATCTTACACAACATGATTATAGCCGACGAAGGACCGAGGACGGCTAGCTTCTACGACGATAATGAAGCCGGAAGCTCAAGCGCAAGGTCTCCCCCACGCCGAGGTGTGCATACGACGATGGGTGAGAGGATCGAAACAAGGCACATAATGCGCGATACCCGAACTCACGTTGAGCTACAAGAAGACCTAATCAAACACATGTGGGCAAAATTCGGCCACGAGTAGTGGGTTTTTTAATTTTATGAATTTAATTATGTAATTTTTAATTTTTAGGAGTTTAATTATGAAAATTTTAATTTTTAGGATTTTAATTATGTAATTTTTATTTTTTAGGATTTTAATTATGTAATTTTTAATTTTTAATGTATTTTGTAATATTATTCCGGGTATGTGTAATGTATTTTAATTTTGTGGAAATATTTTTATTTAAATTGAATAATGGAATGGTGGGACCCATGTGCTCGTCCTTGCGAAAGAGCACGGCTTTGGGTGTTGTGCTCTTGCCTAAGAGGAGGCAGAAAAAGTGGGGCCGGACCCACAACCGTGCTCGTTGGCAAGAGTTTCCAACGATCAAGATTCACGTTTCCAAAGTATTTATTGGTTCAAGTCCACGTCGTTGTTTAACCGTCGATAAGTTCTTCTATAAGACTAAATAAAGTATCTTACTCCACTAAGTCCAACTTAGATAAGTTTTTCGTAGTATAATAATAAGATTAAATAAAGTATCTTACTTAGAGCATCAGCAGTGGCGAACGTCACTGCGGAATTCCCACCGGCATACGGGAATTCTGTGGCGGACGTCCGTCATTGTGCGTATCATGCACGGATACGGAATTCCCGCGAGGTCTCCGCGGAATTCCGCGGCTTTCCGCGGAATTCCGCAGAGAATTCCGTGCGGACGTCCACCATTGCGTTGACTCCCACGGACGTCCGCGCGGAATTCCGGTTTATTGCATTAAATGTTTTTTTCGGTTCCTATAAATACATCCCGTTGAACTTCACTTCATTTGCACCACTTGTATTAACAAGTTTTTCTCTCTCTAAATTTCTTTTATATATCCGTAATGGCCGGTAGTGGTAGTGGTAGTGGTAGTGGTGGTGATGGGCATTATGAACACATGATGCGGCTGATTCACGCACGTGTGCGGGATGCCGCGGAGAGGGAGGAACAAGCGGCCTCGGCGCCAGCGGTGCCTCGATCCATCCACCGCCGCACTATAGTATCCCGAGACCACCTCGCTGCCCACCGTAGGTTGTACGCGGATTACTTTGCGTCGGAGCCACGGTTTGGGGTGAACCTATTCCGGCGACGGTTTAGGAAGCATCGTCCGCTCTTTCTGCGTATCGTGGGAGCTTTGGAGCATCGATACGAGTATTTCAGGGTGCGGGAGGATGCGGCTAGTAAACCCGGCCACACGCCGATTCAGAAGTGCACTGCCGCAATCAGGCAGCTGGCATACGGAGGCGCGACCGACATGTTCGACGAGTACCTCTACATCGGTGAGACGACTGCCTGAGAGTGCCTGAAGTATTTTTGTCAGGGCGTTAGGGAGATATTCGGGGATAGGTATCTTCGGAAGCCTACCCCCGAAGATTGTCAGGCTCTATTGAATATGCACGGGTTCCTGGGGATGTTAGGTAGCATAAATTGTATGCACTGGAGTGGAAGAACTGCCCCACTGCCTGGAAAGGGATGTACACTACTGGTTTCAAGGCCAAGAATCCCACGATGATCCTTGAGGCGGTAGCTGACTACCGTTTGTGGATTTGGCATGCATATTTTGGAGTAGACGGGTCGAACAACGACATCAACGTCCTCCAGTCGTCGCCCCTTTTCAACGACCAGTGCATGGGCGTCGGTCCGGCCGTCAACTTCGTCGGCAACGGCAACCAGCACAACATGGACTATTATTTGGCGGATGGGATATACCCGATGTGGCCCGTCTTTGTGAAGACGATTAGGTGCCCAGCAGATGAAAAGAAGATATACTTTGCGCAACGTCAGGAGGCAGCGCGCAAGGATGTGGAGCGGGCATTTGGTGTGCTCGAGGCTCGATGGGCGGCAGTGAAGGGTCCTACACGGCTGTAGTACGTTGACAACATCGCCGACATCACGTGCGGATGTATTATCATGCACAACATGATTATCGAAGATGAAGGTACAACACTGACTGATTGGGCCAATGATGATGCTGATGCTGCAGGTCCAAGCCACAGCGTGGCCACCAGCAATGTACGCATGGGGATACCCCATGACGAAGTCGATCGAGTCCGTTCATTTGCCGACATGCGCCAAAAACAAGCACATGTTCGACTCTAGAACGATATTATTGAAGAAGTATGGCAGCGGATGGGTCGTCGTTGAATGTATTTTTTTTAATTTGGTGAAATGTACTTTTCTTTTTTTAATGGAATTTTTTCCCTATTTGTGTCGAAATTTTATTTCCTTAAATTGTTTAATTTCGGAAATTGTTTAATATGTGAATTTGTGAATATTTTTTAATGTGAGAATTCCGCCACTATGCAGTGGGAAATCTGTATGACATGACAATGCAGTGGGAAGTCCGTATGACGTGGCAGGAGGTGTTTTTGAGAATTTCGTCGGAAATTTCACGCCATTGCTAAAAGCACAACTTAGATAATTAATATATTTATCTTAGATTTGCATTGCAAGTTGCAACAATGTAAAAAGTTGTTTAACATTATTTGATTGTATAATCATTCTTTTTAATGATTAATAATTTAAGAGAACACTTTTGTCATTTTGCGGTTCACTTTTTTCTAGTTCTATATTCTCTAAAACGTAGCCTCATTTATCTACAATAATAAGGTAAACGATATTTTATCTAAGACTTCGGAATTATTTAAGCAACAAATTAAATCAAGTTGACATACTAGTATTAAGAAGCAATCTAAAACATCAATCCCATACATATTTAACTAAGAAAATTTAAAGTCTGTAATGACTAATGAGATATGATTGGAGAATAACTAATAACAAGAATAAAAAGATAAAACTAAATAAACAAGTTAAAAGAAGATTTAGCCTCAAATTTGAACACACAGAATTACAAAATCTGCAAATGCATTTTCCCATATAATATCTTTTCGGCCCCATAAAAACCCAAATCAATCCAAATTAACCACAAAATAAACATATCATAATCAACCCGTAACCTAATTACCCGACCCGGCCTAAAACCCATATCTACAAAGCGGAGCATATTCAATGAGTCAGAAAATGAAAAAGAATATTTACAATCAGAAAACTGAAGCAAACGCACAGGCTGCCCTATCCATCATCACCCCACCCGACCCGACCCGACCCGACCCGACCCGACCCGAAGATATTCACTTAACAAGCTCCGAAACCCAACCGAGATCTGGCACAGAACCCGTGGACTCGCCCTGCCCGACCCGATCCAACGAGTTCTCTTTCCCGAGCTTCGAATAGATCCTCTCACGGAGCGCCTGACCCGACTCGACCCGCTCCATCGCCGGCTCCTCCTCACACAAACTCTCCCACAGATCAAACGCGTTGACCCCGGAGCGGGCTACGGCCCGTGCCGGAGTCGCGGGAAGACTCCTGAATCCGTGTCGGATCTTCACCGGGCTGCACGGCGACCCGTACCCGCCCCCCCAAGACGGCGGGCTCATGCTCAATCCCATCCCCAAATTCACCCCCATTCCCATTCCAGGCCCTAATTTCATCTTATTTATCTGCATACCTCGCATCGATTCCGCGAGTTGGCTCAACGGAGACGCCGGCGGCGATGCAGCTATAGGAGACGACGGCGGTGAGTACTGCGACGGCGACCTAGGAGAGACTCCGTTCGCCGCCGATTCGTCGCCGGAGGCGGTGTTGTACGGAAGGATCCGCAGCTGCTCAGGCGTGTGGGCGAAGAAGCAGACGCGGCGGCGGCAGTGCGTGCCGTCCTTGCACGGCTGCGTCCGGTAGCGCGCGGGGTGGAGCCAGCACTCGAACACGCCGTGCGCGTGCTCGCACGCGTCCCCCTTCCGGCACGCGCCCCTGCGGAAGTCAGGGCACGCGGTGCCGGAGTAGTGGTGCCGCCGCGGATCCCGGCGCCGCGCCTTCTCCCCGGGGTGAGCGAACGGGCACTCCGTCCAGTCGTGCGACCGCGCGCGCGCGCACCGCTTCACCTTGAAATCGAACATCCGGAACTCGTCGCACGAGTAGGCGTCCACCGGAAAATCGAAATCCTCGTCGTCGTCCGCCGCGGCGGAGCGATCCTCCTTATTCGAAGGGAGGTAGCGCTGCAGCGCAGCTAGGGCGACGTCGTATTGAGTAACATCGCCGTGGATGGGTGGAGAGTGAATGTGAGGCGTCGGATTGGGATCGTCGAGATAGGGATCCCAGCTAGGGATCTGAACGGTCGGATTTGAGCGCGGAATCATCATCATCATCATTTCGCTGAGTTTTGAGGAATAGTGTAGCTCAGTCTGTGAAGTGGCGCTGTCATGATCGCCATGGAAATGCATGCCAAGGTCTATTATATACTGCATGTGAACCGTGGTTAAGTTAGGGTTAACTGCGGTTGAGGTTGGGATATTTTTGTAAATTTGACTAGTTTGGTGGCGGTCTGTTCCACAATAGACAACCAAGTGGATCTCTTTTTTTGAGAGGAAAAGGAGGAAAAATAAAATGGGAAATAACGTAAGCTTGTAAATTACTTCAAATCCGAAGAATATCGGATGCTTGTTTTTTACTGGGGGTTTTGGATATCTATGGGTCCGTTTATGTGTACTAGCTAGTAGGACCGGCTTAATCCTTAATACCGCTATTAATAATTTAATTACTCCTATTAGTTTTCATACTATGACATTGATTGTTCATCTTAATACATATGAATACAAAAAATGTCTTTGCTATCTTTTTATATTTGAGAATCTGTTCTCCTATGATTTTATTTTATTTTATTTTTGCTTCTATATCATTGTTAATGTCAATCTTTACCTAATTGCATAAGTCGGGCTGGACTAGACTAGAGTAACCTAGAATCCTAGATTTCATTTAAGTTGATTTAATAGATGAATGTTGGTTCATATGGCATTGGCATTTATCATTCTTTTTTTTTTGTCATTATATGTCTTGTTTTATTTTTATTATATTTTTAATTATAATAAGATGTATTAGTATTTAACCAACTATCTTTATTTATATTTAATTATAAAAATAATATATTAAAATAGGCTTAAATTTCACTATTTTTGAAATTTCATTTATTTATACTCTCTATGTACTAGCCTAAGTGAGATATTTCTATTCAAACACGTAAATATAGATAATGGTGTGTATTAGTTTAAATTGTAGTATCAAAATAAGAGAAAAAATAATGTATAAAATATAGAGAGTAAAGTAGAATAAAATAAGAGAATGCGAATAAACTTATTTTACTGAAATTAATAGGAGTTTTATGAAATACAATATTATGAATAAGAGTAGGTAAATGGGTTGTGATCAATATTGAACAAATTTTTAGAACTGAATTAGGGATCAAATTTCAGTCATTTATTTTTAAGATCTAGTGGATAAAATAAATCAAGCAAATCTTAATTTTGTATGGAATTTATTTTTATATTGTTTTAGTTCATTTCAAAAAGACTCAACTAAAATATTATTGAGATGAACTTTGTATTATAATCAGTGTACTAGGACTTAATTTTGCCTATATTACAACACGAAAGTAACTTAGGGCATCAGCAGTGGGGCGCCCTAAGGCGCGCCACGTCATCAGTTTTATCCTCCTATCTCCCCTCTTGTAGTGGGGCGCCCTAAGGCGCGCCTTATTGCGCGTCACATCATCATTTTATTGTTTTGTTTAATTAATTTAAATGTTTTCAAATAACAAGTAACGAGTAAATAAAAACGTCTAAATAATAAATGGCGACGCATTAATAAAAAAAAGTTTGCTCACTTGTGCCCGCGTGAACTTCTCGAACTCCGCCGCGTACAATTTCACTTGCTTCTTCACTTGATCCCAGTGCTTGCGGAGTTGCTCACGTTTGCGCTTGTACGCGGTCGGCGACTTGGCCTCATTGTAGAGGCCAGCGATGCGCTCCCAGTACGCGCCCTGCCTCTGGTTGTTCGAGAAAATTGGGTCTTCCGATATATCTACCCAACACCGGGCCAAAATAAGGGTTTCGTCGTCGGTGTAGTTCGTACGGCCGGGGGCGTACTCATCGCAATTTCCGGGAGGCGGCAGCAACTTCTGCGCCCGCTGCCGGTTCCACTTCTTTTTGGCTGGGGCGGAAGCGGTCGCGGCGAGTTCGGGATCGGCCGCTGCGGCGTCACGGCGGGAGGGAGCGCTTGGTCGGTTTGGAGACGGCTCCATGTCAGACAACCCGTACGATTCCGTACTGAAATCGGGATCGTACTGGGTGTCGGCGTCGAACGAACGATATTCGCCGGGTTCTGTACCCGGCCAACGCGCCTCTCCGCTAAACATAGGACTATTGGGATTTGAATCAATTTCGTAGTAATTATGTAAATGTAATAAGTTTCGAAAGTGAAATCGTGAAATGAAATTACAAATGAACTCTATTTATAAAAAAACGAAACCGCGTACCATCGTCCGCGTCGATCGTCCGCGTAGCCCACATTGGACCGGACTATGGCGCGGACGATGGCCTATCGTCCGCGGCCATCGTCCGCGTAGGCCACAATGGGGCGGACGATGTGCACGTCCGCGCTATACTCCGCGCCCTTAGTATAGGGCGCGACGATCGTCCGCGGCCTATGTCACGCACCCGCAATGGGGTGGATGATGGCGGGCGCGGACGATACGCGCCATCGGGCGTGCCATTGTCCGCCCCATTGCAGATGGCCTTAGTAAAGTTATATTTTAATGAGTTTATCGAAGAAAATTAAGAGGTAGTGCAATTAAAAACAATTGGCTGTGTTGGTATTTCATAAAAATAACGATATCATATAAAATTAAATAAAACAAAACAAAATATTTTACAGGTGAAATCACGAATCTACCCTTCAACGTTTTTCCACAAGTTACCGAAGGGACCCACTGGAAGCTCGTTAGTTGAATGGAGACCAATGAGATTGAACTTTGACTTGTATAGTCCTCACGGTCCGTGACATTAGCATTTTTATCGCGGAAGACTTAGAGCATCCACTACGCTGTCCCCCCACCGTCCCTTAAACTACTATTTGAGGGCCCCACTGTACTTTATTCCTCCATCCCTTAACTAAGGAACGGAACCTGCGATGCTTCATCCTTTAACCGTCTCTTATTCCGTCCCTTAAATTACTATTCATTCAATTTTATGTTTTATTTTTTTTCCAACACAATTCAATTAAAACAAACACACTTCATTAAAATTAAAATAACATTACAGCATAAAATAAAAATACAACTTAAAATTAAAAAAAAAATAATTAAAATCTTAAAAAATAAAAATGACATAATTTAAAATACAATTTAATATGGACATCCTTGAATATTTTATATTTCACTTTCGATGTGGGACAAAATCATTCTTGGATGTCTCTATAAAAGAGAAACAACCAAAAATGATTTTGTCCCACATCGAAAGTGAAACATAAAACATTCAAGGTTGCCTATATAAAAGAGAAGCAACCAAGAATGACATTGTCCCACATCGAAAGTGGAAAATAAAACATTCAAGGTTGTCTCTATAAAAGAGAAGCAACCAAGAATGACATTGTCCCACATCGAAAGTGGAACATAAAACATTCAAGGTTGTCTCTATAAAAGAGAAGCAACCATGAATGACTTTGTCCCACATTGAAAGTGGAACATAAAACATTCAAGGTTGTCTCTACAAAAGAGAAGCAACCAAGAATGAGTTTCAAAAATTCACAAGCACATCAAATATATGTGGGCTATTACGAATTTCTTGTATTTATTTATTTGTAAAAATTGTTTTTAAATATAAAAATAATTTTTATAAATAAAAAGTATTTTTTTAAATTCGATTTATAAAAAAAATTAATTTATTGGTTAAGCGTGACGACGCCCACTCACCGGCCCGCGAGTGGGCGTCACGCATAGTGCAGGGGCGCGCCACGTCGCCACGGCGCGTGGCGTGACAGCCCGTCCCGTGTCTCGCAGCACGGGTCGCGGGACGGGATCGGGACTGGCACGGGATGCAACGTGTCGCGCGAGCGTTCCGTCCCTCCGCGACGGAACGCGGGACGGTGGCGCGCCGCGTAGTGGATGCCCTTAGCATCCACAATGGCAGATGTCCCGGCGGTCGGATCGGCGTGCCAGACGTTCGCTATCAGCCAGCATGCATATGGATACGGACGTCCGCTACGGACACCGGAGTTCCGAGGCTTTCCGGGACGTCCGTCATTGCATTGACACAACGGACGTCCCGATTTTTTATTATTTTTTGTGGATGTCCTTGGGGATGTCCGCCATTGTGTAGTGGGATGTCCTTATAACATGACAGAAGATGTTTTTAGGAAGTCCGTAGGGATGTCTACCGAAATATCCGTCCCATTGTGGATGCTCTTAGAGCATCCACAATAGCGCCTAGCGCACCGCCTAGCCGAGCGCCGGCTCTAGGCGGTGGTGCGCTAGGCGATCTATTGAAGCCGCCTAGCGGATTTCGCGAAAAAAACCGCCTAGCGCTCGGCGGTTCCGCGGCGCTAGGCGGTTCTCTAGGTGATCCGCTAGGCGCTATTGCAGCGTCCGCATCGCCTAGCGCACCGCCTAGCGCGAATTTTTATTTTTTTTTCCGAAACACTATATATACGCGACTTGCCTGTCATTTTCATTTGCACCACTTGTATTAACGAGTACTCTCTATATCTAAATTTTTGTACAAGATCAATAACGGTAAATGGATCTCAACAACGAGCCTACTTCAGGGAGTAGCGGATCTCAAACTCCCCCGATCCCCGTGGGAGGTGGATGGAGTCAGAGGTTTCGAACAACCAGAGGATCGTCAACTTGTGGGGCTAGATAGCAGCAGCCTACCAGAGGTTTTGCCCGGAGGGGAGGCCACGCAATGGGGAGGATTTCCGGAAGGGGTGGGACCGAATCAGGGTTGCGGTCTCCCGATTTTCGGGCTTGTACACCAACGCCCTCCGCATGATGAGCAGTGGGCAAACGGAGGACGACTGCAGGAGGATAGCGGAGAAAGCCTTCCCCCTGAAGAGGGTGTACAAAGAATTCACCTACTGGAACTGTTATCTTGTGCTGAACGACTCCGAAAAGTTCCGAGTAGGTGTCGACTCTGGCTGGCCGAAGAAGCAACGGTTGAACTATTCCGGTGATTTCAGCGGCAGTAGCGGTGGTTCCACGACCACTCTGAGACGGCCCAGGAGGTCCCAACCCCTCGTTCGTTTGCTCACCGTACTCGCTCGGTTGGGCACAGGCGGGCTCAACGGGAGGCGAGGGGGGTCTCCGGGGGTTCACAGGAGGTCCAGTCGGCATCCCCCCTTGGCCAATCCACAGCGGATCTCAAATTCTTCGCGCGTCAACAAACGCGCGCTCAGATGGTCAAGACGATGGCCGAATGGCGGGCGGCGGTGGACCCCATGGAGAAGAGTTTGCTTCAAACATTGCTCCTGAGCATGCAGGAGGATTTGGAGGCGGCACGGAGGGAAGCCGCCGGGAGTAGAGGCGGCGGCAACGGAAGCGGAGGCGATGGTGGCGACAGCGACGGAGGAGACGACGACGGCGACGAGGAGTGAATTATTGTACTTTTTTAAAAATTATTGTAATTTTTTTTAATTATTGTACTTTTTAAAATTTTAATAGTATTATTAATGTTTCCCGTATATGTCTCGTAAATTAAATTTCGTATATTGTGTGATTGTTAATTATTTCATTTTGTATATATTTGTTAATAGTGATGTGGATATTATGTGGCTGGGCTATTGCTGGGCTATTTGCTTGTTTTGATGATGTGGCAGGAGGATTTTTAGTGCTGATGATGTGGCAGTGGCTAGGCTATGGCTGAGCTATTGCTGGGCTATTCCTATTGTGGATGGCCTTATATTGCGTTTTCTTAGGCCATCCACAATAGGAATAGCCCAGCAATAGCCCAGCCATAGCCTAGCCACTGCCACATCATCAGCACTAAAAATCCTCCTGCCACATCATCAAAACAAGCAAATAGCCCAGCAATAGCCCAACCATAGCCTAGCCACATAATATCCACATCACTATTAACAAATATATACAAAATGAAATAATTAACAATCACACAATATACGAAATTTAATTTACCAGACATATACGGGAAAAATTTAATAATACTATTAAAATTTGAAAAAGTACAATAATTTAAAAAAATACATTAATTTTAAAAAAATACAATAATAAAAAATACAATAATAAGATATAGAGAGTACTCGTTAAAACAAGTGGTGCGAATCAAAATGACGAGCAAAGCGCGTATATATAGTGTTTCGTGAAAAAATATTTAAATTTCGCGCTAGGCGGTGCGCTGGGCGATCCGGGCGCTGCAATAGCGCCGAGCGGACCGCCCAGCGCACCGACCAGCGCCACGCGACCGCCCAGCGCTGCCTGGTTTCTCTCTCCATTCGCCCCCTGGGCGACTGCAATAGACCGCCCAGCGCCGGTGCTCGGCTGAGCGGTCGGCTGGGCGGCATTCTGGATGGTGTGCTTTAGAGGAAAATTGGGGAATCTCATCACACGCAGGTGTCACCTTGCGCTGCCACGTGGAATTAATTTTGTTGCGACTTCCGAATTGCAACTACTTCAAGCTCAATCCTACGGATATCAATAAAGCTTATTTTGGAGATTAATCAAACAAGCCAAGTCTCATTTCGTAAAAGTTCAATAATATTTTAAAATAGTAGGATTTAAAAAATCGAGGCTTTAAATCGATAAAGTATTAAATTTGTAGACTATAGAGATTCGATTTAATTCAGTTAATATTTACGAGTATATCTACATATCAATTATAGTTTTACTGCACATCAGCGGCACCGTCACGTTAGGTATTACAAGGACATTTTCATCTACAAACATCCAAAGGCAATTGAAAATGCAATAAAGGGTGATTAATTGATGCTTTAAATAGAGGCTTTTGTCACCCCAACTACCAAGCACAATAAAATTTAATGATCCATACCCTACTTATTTATTGATTTCTAGTGCAGTTATGTGTACAAAATTATACCTCCCCATTCCTACTTCCGACGGTATATTGCACTCAAATGTAGTAATAATAATAATAATAATAATAATAATAATAATAATAATAATAATAATAATAATAATAATAATAATAATAATAATTGTCTTAGTTTGTTTAAATAAGACTAAAACTATATTTTGTGGCACGAATTTGATCATTTTCGGAATTATGTCAAGATTATTTTCAAGTATTATTAGTAAACTACATAAAATGAAGGTTGACACGGAAGCATCCGACGTGGCAAGTAAATGTGGACTACGCATGTGGGCGCAATCTCCAGCAGGCAAAATATCTGGGTTTATCCAAATGATAATCATGTCCCCGAATCGGAGAGAAAATCTGTAGGGTAGGAATAAAGGGCACATGCGAGTCACGTGAGGCGTATCACCGCCACTGCGTGAGGAGCACGTGTCGGTTGGTGGGTTGGCCGTTGAAAGCAAAGAGTGAATACGTGGAGTTTGTTTTGGGATATGGATTGAGTTTGTCTTTGCTCGTGAATTTGACTATCCTCTCTCTCTCCCCCACCCTATTTTGGGTTCGAATTATGCTTAACGTCTAATTTTATTCCACGTATTCAAATCTTATCCAAAATGAAGGGCGCTCAACTACTTCCACTATGCTACTATTTTTTCTATTTTTTTTAGAGACGGAGCGAGTACTAGTATTTACTAGTACATGCTTTTACAAAACTAATTTTGTCGACGATAAAGTTTTAGTGCTGCAAAATTTGTAAAGTAATCCCTCTGTCCCCATTAAGAGTATACGGTCTTAGGTGGATATAAATTTTAATAATTACAAAAAAGATAGAAAGAAAAAGTAATAAAAATATTATTAGTAAAGAATAAGTTTGATCTTATTAAAGGAAAAAGAGTTGCGCTGAATCATGCTGCATTCTTTCTTCTTGAATGGACCGGAAAATTCTTGCAGCAGATTCAGACGCCGATACACCATTGCGCGGCACAACCTTGATCACCCGAGGGGTGCGAACCCAAGGACAAGACTGCGTAGGGGGGACTGGGAGAATGTTTGCTCCCTCCACACTGCTACTAGGCTGTCTCTCACTTGGGCTGCTAGAACTGCTCCATTGCACTTCTTCGATCTCCTCAGATGGATGCCGGTCCAGCCCATTCCCGTTATTCTCAGTAGGCATGGCAGCGACGGAGTGGGGACTCATCATCGGCTTGCCATAAGGGAAGTACGGATGCAACGAAGGAAAAGGATATTGGGGCATTGCAGTAGGGAGTCCAAATGCCGGAGGCAGGAAGCCACCTGGCACTGGATTTGGCCCCGAGGCACAACCTTGGCCAGGAAATCCGGGTGCTGGATACGGCTTGTACACCAGTGCTTCTGAAGGAGACATCACAGGAATCAACCACTGGTGCCCTTCTGCATGATTGACAAGAGTGGTTCGGGCATTGTTAGGGTCGTTCCTTGTGATGGCAGGCGGTGATCGAGCACTGTCTGCAGACGGCCTGAAGCTTGAAGGTGTAACCTCGTTTTGAGCTGCAGAAAAGGGCACTTTCTCAAGACTGTTTTCAGCAGAGCGTTCTTTCTTGTGACGTGGATTATCTGAGTTGCCTTTTTCATTCCAATCCAGAGGCTGTTTCTTCCCGAGTATTGGTGTTGTAGGCTTGTTGACAAACCCCGAGTCCTCGACCAAAAGATTTGGCCATGAAGCAATCATTTTCTGAACCTGATTTAGACATTTTTAAACAAACAAGCATTCGTAGAATGAGATAACATTCATCACAAACCACTTGACCAAACAAAGAGATGGTCTTTACCTTTATCAATCTATGCAACTCAAATAATTGAACTGCAAAAACTCTTTGCTGACTGAAAACAGGATAGAGATTAGTCAGAAAAATGCAGCGAAAAGATAATGAAGTAACGCAGCTTAGCGAAAGTAGCAGTCATTATCACATTGCTTAACACTAAGATCATTCAAGTCCCAGCATGGCTCACCTCTTAAAATTGTGAAAATCGAACAGGCACGACAAAAAACAACAAAGTAGCACCAGGATGATTTGGGAGGGTGATGATTTCCAATGAAAATAAATATAGAGCCAATTGAGATGCGAAAACTATACATGGTGATAATGACATGATCATACCTTATGTGTATAGCTACTATCATATGCATGAGATACTCTAATATTCAGTAAGTGAATGTCATAAAGCCATGGCCCAGAATTTCTCGAAGGAACTGAGAGAAGAAGACTATCAATTTTTCAAGTTACTCGTTTAATAGAAAAAATTTCGAACACTTGTTCTTCTGATGATAGGCCAAGATTAATACAGCGTGTTTCCGTCTTGATGTCAAAACCAGCAATGCATCTGCAGTTAGTCATCTAAGCTCCTCCAGCAATATTATAATGACAAAAATATCCCAAAAGACAAAAAAGCGAACCAGAACCGACAAGAAGGAATGGACCATGGCTGATGGACTCACTCAAACCAAATGATATAATCTCATATGAACTCACCATGCTATAAAAAATGTCATGCGCTCTCTGAATACATCAAAGGTGGCTGAAGAATTAACTTTCCTCATTATGAGGTATTAATATTCTGCACCAAAGCCACCCACCGTTTAACCATGCGAAACTACTAAAATTGAAGGAAAAAAATCCTCGATGCTACACATGACTCTAACTATTAATAAAACGTAAAGCAACATTAATAAAATCAGGAAACTTTTGACCAAGAGGGGGTCCCACGTTGTAAAATTCTCCATTGACGTTAAGTAACCTTTCAGAATTTGTATATTGATGCAGCAAATCTAAAAGAATGCTCTTAAAATATCCAACATTTTAGTACTTACCATTCTTCTCTGAAGCCATTAGTTGAAGCAGAAATGAAATAAAATGACCAGATATACCAGAAACTTCATAACTAGACAGTGCTCCAAATATCTAGCATGCACTGGACACCAACATATCATCATGACAAAATTATGGAATATCTCTTAAACATTGCATATACAGCATAGAGCACGGTAACTTACTTCATGATAGCTCTTCTTGCTTTCCAGAAATGTTTCTGGCCTAATATACCTACAATATCGTCTGGTGTTATATCCAGCGCAGATTCAGTATTCAAAATGGATGATTCAGAAACACTGTCGCCCCTCTCCAAGCCCCCTTTTTGCGGAGGCCTACTAGACTCATCTCCATGAAATCCCATGTCATCACTAAGATCATGGATGATATTCTCCTCTCCCAATAGTGAAGCTTCCTCTGAATCAGATGAATTTATTTTCGCTGCAGCTGCCATGTTATCCCCCATAGCAGCACTATTCTGACCATCACTGTAAAGTCGTGAATCAGCAAAGAGCTCTTGCTGTCCACTATCATCAGTCCTTAATCTAGTTTCTGGATCATGACTAACAGACAAAACGGTTTGCTTCTGGCAAGCCATAGACTCATTTGAATTTTCTCCCTTCTTGCTTCCACTGTGCTCAAACATGCCTGTTCCTTTGGCATTTTGGAACTTCGACGAAGGATGAGGAGGATCGGAGGGTGAAAACTTCTGCTGGCGTATTCGGTTGCTATATCTATCGATTTTTGCAGGTACAGGCTGGATGAAAACAGGAACCATATAGTCATCTTCATCCACTTTCTTTCGTTGCTCAACTTGTGCCAGTGGAGTGCTTAATTCGGAATACTGGCTGTATTGCATGTCAGATGGGTGCATAGGATGTAGTTGACGAGCAAAAAACATACCCCTGTCGTTCCCATCACCCTGCTTGTAAAAGTGATCGAAGCAATCAGAGTAAAAACTATCAACAACGAAACTAGCAAATCATAGACACCCTCCAAGGGGACAAACATCAATAGTTGGTCCGATTACATCTGAAAACCCTTCAATAGCTACATATACCTTTTCCAAAGTTACCAGCACACGGGTGTGTGCTTCATACAGCTTACCCTCGCCCCTACCCGTTTAAGCAGAATAGACTACGCTAATGAACTAGCACACATTTAAACCACAGTGGTTAACAATATATAGATCTAAGATGGATCAACTAACATCAACATTCACAAACTTTTAACCATAACCTGAACTTGAAGGACTTGTTACTGAAGTACAACATCTCTTGATAATAGATCTTATCAGGTGAAACGAATTCAAAAAATGGAGCTTGTTACCAAAAACATAAGGTTCTCAAAGATTACCTGGCTCGATGGAGATACCAAACCGGCAGCGTTATTACTCGGATTATGCGACAGCATGGAATGGCTGAACCTCTGTGAAGGGATGCTAAGCTGCTCATACAAGGTGATGTGGATAATACTGGTTTGTAAAACAAATCAATTTCGCACGCAAGTTCAATTTAATTACCCAAATATTATCACTAACTGCAAGAATACAGCTTCGTGTGTAGTATTTTAGGTGTCGATCCACAGGGAAGGGAATGATTATTAAAACTCAACGCTAAACAAAGCATAAAAAGGTTCGATTTTTGGTTTTGATGATTAATGACACTAAGTTAACAAACTAACTACGCAAGGATTTTAAACACGAGAAAAACAGGTCACTCCAAGTTGCTCCTTAGACTCGAATCATTCTACACATTTATCACACACAAATTTGGGATTAACTTATCAACCTAATCGCGTGCACTGAACATGTCTACGACGTATAGTTCACAGTCAGCTGAACACTTGTTCCATGAACCAACTTTCAACGACATTTAATTCCTGCAGATGCGCGGGAACGAACGTCGTCTACTATAATCACTTACCTAATCCACTATCAATTTATCCCCTGAACAGTTCTAATTTGATAGCAAACAATTGATTAATCCATCCATGTCTATGTTAAAGAGACAATAAACAAGGATTAGATATCTATCACAAAAGATGCCTCTAAAGTAATAGAATTACGCATTAAACACAATCAATGATATCAAACATGAGTTCAAAAGTGTAGAAGCATTCTAACGAGTCTAATTCACAACTTGGAGCAACAAATGAGCCTAGCCTTGATACATGATAAATTCAATGATTAAAACCGTAGAAGGCATGCTCTTTCGGAGTAGAATTGGATGGCGGAGTCGGATCGTCGGAGTGTCGGGTAGATTTTCCTCCTTCTCTTCTCTTCTTCCTTCTTCTCCGTTCTGTCCCTCCTTCTCTGTAAATTCCTTTCTATTTTTATTTCCCCCAGCAAAACTGCCGAGAAAACTGCTGAAATGCAGTTGAACCACCAAACGCCCGACCGGGCGAAATTAGAAGGGATAATCGCCCGACCGGGCGAAAGGCTTCTGGAGGTATCGTGGGGAAACGCCCGACCGGGCATTTTGTGTCGTCAATAATCGCCCGACCGGGCGAACTTTCTGGAATCCTCATGCGTAACGCCCGACCGGGCGAACTTAGAAAGACCAATCGCCCGACCGGGCGATATGCTTCTGCATGGCTTCGCGGGAGACGCCCGACCGGGCGTTTAGTTGAAATCAGAACGCCCGACCGGGCGAACTTTCTGGACTCCGCATGCACAAAATGGAAACGCCCGATCGGGCGTTTAGCAACATCAAAACGCCCGACCGGGCGAACTCTCTGGAATCTCAGCTATGCATTTCCGACGAACTTCCAGCTTCTAACACCCGAAACTACACTCAAAGCACGACTTGGTGAGTTATAATTAACATGAAATCCGGGGTAAAGAATAGGAAATAAGCTTCGCATCAAATACCCCCAAACTTAAGCTCTTGCTCGCCCCGAGCAAGGTACATTTTTTAGCACAAAAACTCAACGCAAGTCTACCCCGCAGAGAAATTTTCATCACAAAGAATCATGTAGGGACGTGAGTGACAAAATCTAAACCCCCAACATTTCCAATCGAGATTTCCCACTCTCAAGAACAATCACTCATCCCCCTAGAACGTCAAGTTAAGGTGCACTTCAAAATAAGTCCAAGCATGCGATCAAACAACTCAAACCATCATCATTGACTCATTAAGCAATACTAACCACATAGACTCACAGATTTCAAATCGAACCTCTTTAACTCTACCAAGTTCTTTACACAACATCCACAAGCATCAACGATAAGGTCCAAGGTCTTATTTCAAGGTTGTAATGGGGCTAGGGACGAGGTAGGATAAGTATGGATAGTGAGCTCAAAGGCTACACATTTGAGTGCCAAAATCTTCCCTCCTACAACATCCTTCCAAAGATCGAACAACACAAAATTACAACCAAACCCACACTCCCCCAAACTTGAGATCTATTCCAGACGAGATTACACAAACAAACATAGAAGCTCTATCTTTATTTCATCAACTTATTTTTTTTTTTTTTTTTTTTTTTTTTTTTTTTTGTAAAGACCTCGACTTTTGTGAATTTGGAGGTCGTCTTTTTCTTTTTCTTGTTTTTTTTTTTTTTCTCTTAGAACTTCATTCTTTTCACCTTCTATCAAGTCTAGAAATGTCTACACTTTTGCAATACACCACCCAACACTCAACATTCAACCACCAAGCTCAAACTAGTATTTAGCACCCAAACAGTAGCAAGGTCTTTCGATGAGGCTAAAATTAGGCTTATTTCAGTGGCTAAGTGTTTGGCTAAGTGTTTACACAAATAATAGGAAATTAAGCTCAAAGTGGCTTCTAGGGGATCATGTGTAGGACTAGGCATGTGATCATTTGGCCATGGAGTTCATCCTAGTGCCTTGTCCTCCCATATCGTTAACACAAACGAACGCAAGCACTTCACTCGATAAAACAAATCAATCCAAAATAATTTCCACAAGTCATGCGATTTTCATACTCTCCTCAACTTAAGAAATCGGATGTAATCACAACATGCTTTTTCAAATAGATTCATGCACCCATTCCATTCATCCTAAGCTTCAAAGATGAAGTAAAATCAAGTAAGATTTCCTAACCAGAAAGCCGAAGATAAAGCATGCACCCGTCAACTACATAGATTCAAAACATCTTTATCACGCAAAACACCCAAAAAACATACATCACAAATCAATCATAACCCCCCCAAACTTGAATGCATCATTGTCCTCAATGCATGCAAAGAAGACAAATAAAGTAAAGGGAAAGGAAACTCCCCCAAACTTGGCATGACGTCCATAGTGCATTCGGGTGGGAGGGTGGGTGTAAAAATCCTTTGCAGGTGTGCTTCCTCCTAAGCTCCAATCCTAACTCCCAATTGCTCCTACAAAAAAAACAAAAACTACAAAAAGAACACTCAATTCAAAATAAATGTTGGAGGAAAGAATTGAGCAAACAAAACCTCCAACATATGAAACCAAAAGATAAAAGAAAGATAAAAACTTGGGTTGCCTCCCAATCAGCGCCTTTGTTTATAGTCGTTGGCTCGACCTTCTTCATCTTTGGTCTACACTTTCGGATTCTCTAGTGTGACCACCTCTTCTGTCTCCGTGCCACTTTCAACTCCAACATAGGCCTTCAAGCGTTGGCCATTCACCTTCCAAATGCTACCATTCTTCTGATCCCGAACATCCACAGCACCATAGGGGTATACCTTGTGCACCACATAGGGACCCCACCATCTTGACTTGAGCTTGCCCGGAAACAGTCTAAGCCGAGAGTTGTACAAAAGGACCAGTTGTCCCTCATGGAATTGACGAGGCTTAATGGCTGCATCATGTACCCTCTTAGCACGCTCTTTGTAGAGATCAACGCTCTCATATGCATGAAGCCTAAACTCATCCATCTCATTCATATCGCACATCCTCTTCTCGGCTGCAGCATCATAATCCAAATTAAGCTTTTGCAAAGCCCAAAAAGCTTTATGCTCAAGCTCTACCGGCAAATGGCAAGCCTTCCCAAATACCAATTTGTATGGTGAAGTTCCAATCGGGGTCTTATACGCCGTTCGATAGGCCCACAGAGCATCATCTAGCTTTTGAGCCCAATCCTTCCGAGACGGCCTTACAACTTTCTCAAGCACCCGCTTTATCTCACGATTGGAGACTTCAACTTGACCACTTGTTTGGGGATGATAAGGGGTAGCAACCTTGTGTTGGACACCATACTTTCCTAGGAGGTTTTCAAACAATTTGTTGCAAAAATGAGTTCCTCCATCACTGATAATGGCTCGTGGTGTCCCAAAGCGGTTAAAGATGTGATTCTTGATAAATTTCAACACCACTTTGGCATCATTGGTTGCCGAGGCCACTGCCTCTACCCACTTAGATACGTAGTCGACAGCAACGAGAATGTATTGCTGCCCATTAGACTTGGGAAACGGTCCCATGAAGTCTATTCCCCAAACATCGAAAAGTTCTACCTCGTGAATATTATTCATCGGCATTTCATTTCTCCACGAGATATTGCCGGCTCTTTGGCAACTGTCACATCGTTCTACATAGGCTTTTGCATCCTTGAAGATCGATGGCCAAAAGAATCCGGACTGAAGCACTTTAAAAGCAGTTCGTCGTGCTCCAAAGTGGCCGCCATACAACGAATCATGGCATGCAGACAAAATCTGAAGGTGCTCATGCTCTCCAACGCACCTTCGAATCACTCCATCACTACAAATCCGGAAGAGAAACGGATCTTCCCAAACATATGTGCGAGTGTCACTCAAAAACTTCTTCTTTTGGTTAGATGACAACCCTTCTGGTATAATGCCCGTGACAAGGTAGTTTGCCAAATTGGCAAACCACGGCACATATGTTTCCCGAGCCTCCACTTGCAACACTTGCTCGTCGGGAAATTTCTCATTTATCCTTTTCTT
The DNA here is from genome assembly GCF_004379255.2 of Salvia splendens. Taxonomy (NCBI): domain Eukaryota; kingdom Viridiplantae; phylum Streptophyta; class Magnoliopsida; order Lamiales; family Lamiaceae; genus Salvia; species Salvia splendens. Next base: position 20,133,486 of record NC_056051.1, on the reverse strand, counting down.
TCTTTCATCTTCCGTCTCTTCCAATCCCTCTAATCTAGACAGATGATCGGCTACCAAATTCTCGGTCCCCTTTTTGTCTTTGATTTCCACATCAAACTCTTGTAGTAAAAGGATCCACCTCACCAACCGAGGCTTTGCATCTTTCTTGTTCATCAAGTACTTGATAGCCGAATGATCCGTAAACACTACCACCTTCGTGCCAAGTAAGTAAGCACGAAACTTCTCAAAAGCATACACTACTGCTAGCATTTCCTTCTCTGTCGTGGTGTAATTCAGTTGAGCTTCGTTGAGTACTTTGCTAGCATAGTAGACAGCGTGTAGAACCTTGTCTCTCCTTTGGCCTAGAACGGCCCCCACAGCATAGTCCGAAGCATCACACATCAGCTCAAACGGCTTTGACCAGTCGGGTGTGATAATAATAGGAGCTTCGACTAGCTTTTTCTTCAGCAATTCAAATGCCTCAAGGCATTTCCCATCAAAGACGAACTTGGCATCCTTTTCAAGCAAGTTGCAAAGTGGCTTTGCAATCTTTGAAAAATCCTTTATAAAACGTCGGTAGAATCCCGCATGTCCAAGGAAACTACGGATGCCCTTCACATTCGTTGGGGGAGGTAACTTTGAGATCACATCAATCTTCGCCTTATCCATCTCCAACCCCAACTCTGACACCTTGTGTCCCAACACTATGCCTTCCTTGACCATGAACTGACACTTTTCCCAATTGAGCACGAGATTTGATTCTTCACATCTTTGTAGGACCCGTCTCAAGTTTTCTAAGCAAAAGTCAAATGAGGATCCAAAGACGGAGAAATCATCCATGAAGATCTCCATGATGTCTTCATTCATATCAGAAAAAATTGCCATCATGCAACGTTGGAATGTAGCCGGTGCATTACACAAACCAAAAGGCATCCGACGGAAGGCATAAGTTCCAATAGGACATGTGAATGTCGTCTTTTCTTGATCTTCCGGGGCAATTGCAATCTGATTGTACCCCGAATATCCATCTAGAAAGCAATAATGGGAATAACCCGCAATCCTATCGAGCAACTGATCCAGAAATGGCAACGGGAAGTGATCTTTTCTCGTCGCCGTATTCAACTTTCTATAATCCATGCAAACTCTCCATGAGTTCACCAATCGAGTTGCCAAAACCTCATTCTTCTCATTGACGGTCACGGTTATTCCCCCTTTCTTTGGTACACATTGTACCGGGCTAACCCACTCACTATCGGAAATGGGATAGATCATCCCATATTTCAGCAATTTCTTCACTTCTTTTTCAACCACTTCCTGCATAAGTGGGTTCAACCTCCTTTGTCTCTCTCTTACCGGCTTAGCTCCATCTTCCATCAAGATTTTATGCATGCATATTGCGGGGCTAATTCCTTTGATGTCGGCAATGGACCAACCTAGAGCTTTCTTGTGTGACTTCAGTAGCTCTATCAACTTCAACTCCTCTTCATCATTCAACATCGCCGATATCACAACCGGTAAAGATTCATCCTCACCAAGGAATGCGTATTTCAGATTTGTCGGGAGTGGCTTCAATTCTAGCTTTGGTGGTACTTCAATTGAGGGCTGCACATCCGCCACGAAAGTATCCACCACACATTCATTCTCTAGACTTGGTTGATCAATTTGAGCATCCTCACTTTCATCAAAATCAAAATCAACTTTAATTATCGAACCAAAGTCTCTTTCCAAGCTCCCCTTATCATAAACGCTTCCTTCTATACTTGCCGAGCAACGCATCTTGTCAAAGATACACTTGTCGAGGACATCAACTCTAAAGCACGCTTTTGCATCACTAGGATGCTTCATCGCTTTCTCCACATTAATGGTCACTTGCTCACCATTAATTCTAAACGTGACCGAGTTGTCCTTTGCTCCTAGCAACACGTCCCCTGTGGCAAGAAACGGTCTGCCAAACAGAATTGGCACCTCTTTGTCCTCGGGCATATCCAATACTATGAAATCAACGGGGATGACGAACTTGTCTACCTTGACCAAGACATCCTCTACTATTCCAGTGGGCTTCACAATGGAATGATCAGCCAGTTGTAGGGCAATGTCGATGGGCTCCATTCTGTTCTCCAGTCCAATGGCACGTGCTGTTTTCAATGCCATCAGTGAGATCCCCGATCCTTGATCCAATAGACATTTGGTGAAAATTGTGTTGCCTATCTCACAAGGAATCACACAACTTCCCGGATCCCTCTTCTTCATGGGCATCATTCCCGAAATCAATTGTGAGCAATTCATGCTCAATGCCACTATTCCCTCGTCTTGAAGTTTCTCCTTGTTTGCCATCATGTCCTTAAAGAACTTGGAGAACTTGGGGAAATTAGTGAAGAGGTCCACCAACGATACATCCACATTCACTTTTCGAATCACGTTCATCATCCACTCGAAGCTTTTCTCCTTTGGAGCTCTCTTCTTCCTCTTCGGTGGATATGGTGGAGGAGGAATGTGATCAGGGAAGTTGAACTTGCTTTTCGGGTCTAATGCCGGACTTGTCATCAGCTGTCCATTTGATCCCATCTCTACTTTCTGCTTTCCCTTCTTTTCTGCCAAAAACTTCTCACTTAACTCGGCTTCTACACCATTTTCCTTGCTGCCGGATGCAGCCTGTTCTTGACCATGTTGGGCACCCTGCACCAACGCGGGACTTCCCTTACATGCCTCGTCCGCCCCTGCGTGCGAGGAATGCAAGCCTAACATCTCATCCGCCCCTGCGTGTGAGATGCCGGAAGTACCTTGGCCGTCCATTGATGGTGTCGAATCCAACTCACGACCACTTCTCAAGACCACTGCCTTACACTGTTCATTGCCTCTCGGATTAGGTACGGTATTGCTCGGGATGGTGTTAGGAATCCTCGTGTGTGATGCCGTGGCAAGCTGCCCTATCTGCGTCTCAAGATTCCTCATTGTCGCATCCATCTGCCCAAACTTTTCCACCGTCCTTTCCTTGAAAATTTCGTTCTCCTTTTGACTCTTAGTCATGAAAGAGAGAATCTGCCCCAACTGATCCTCGACGGTTGGCTTCTTCTCATAACCCGGCGGTTGAGTGTTGTTCCTCCATTGATTTCCCGAGTTGTTGCTAGGACCAGCCTGATTCCATCCCGTTTGTTGAGGTCTCCAATTTTGCTGATTGTTGAATTGGTTGCCTTGATTGAACCCTTGGCGATTGTTGCCAATATAGTTCACATCTTCCACAGGTGGTCCTTGAAGACTTGGGCACTGATCAGTATGATGCCCGCCTTGGCACAACCCACATCTCATCACCGTCACAGCTTGGGGTTGAGGAGTCAGTTGAAGAGATTTAACTGCCTTTGTCATCGACGACATTTGAGTGCTAATGTCCGCCAGTTGAGCCTCAATTGCGGTCACTCTTTCCGCATCCTTGGTAGCACCAAATGTATCTCCCGCTCTATCAGCCCCTCGCCTTGGATTGTGCCAATTCCGTTGATTGTTGGCCAGCCTTTGAAACAAAGCCCTCACCTCATCGTGAGTTAGATCATCTAGGTTCCCATTCGAACCTGCAGTCACCAATCCCGTGCCTTCACTGTTGAGTCCCTTGTAGAATTTCAAAAGGTCATGCCCCGGAGCTAGTCCGTGACTTGGGCATTTCCTTATCAATTCCGTGAATCTCTTCCATGCTTCCGCGAAGGACTCGTCATACTTTTGTCGGAAAGAGGTGATCTCCTCTCTCAACTTCTCAATCTTCATAGGAGAATTGTATTCCAAGAGGAACAACGTCTTCAACTCTTGGAACGTTGCTATGTTGTAGCCCGGGATAGAGTCATACCAAGCTCTTGCTTTCTCCCTCAGAGAGAATGGGAATAAGACCCTCTTGATTAGATTGTGTTCCACATTCGGGGGTCTGTGAGAGTTCGTCAACTCGTAGAAGGCATTGAGGTGGCTCACCGGGTCCTCATCATCCCGTCCATGGAAAAGATTCCCCCCATTCACCAAACTAATATAGTGAGGTGGAATGTTGATGTTGTTGTTCGCATAAGCAAACTCTCCGGGGTACTCAATTCCCGATCTCAGTGTATCGCCAAACCTCACAACAGGTGGTGGTATCTCATTGTTATCTGCCATCTCACTTTCTGATTCTGAATCTCTTTCTGTACTCGGCTCGCTGAACAAGTTGCCTCTGATTGGACTCGGATAGTCCGGGAAGATTTCAGTAGGCGATCCTCTAACTCTTCTTCTTTGATAACAGAGCAACCCAAACGGTGGTGTACCCTGTGATCGCGTGTGCATTCACTTTTTTTATTTTTATTTTTTTTATTTTTACCTACACAACAGAAAATACACCAAGCACAAGCACAATATAATTCCTATTACCGAAAGCGAGACCTCTCGACAACTTCGGGGTAAGTACTATAAAAAGTGTGTGCTAGAGTGCGAACAAAACTACCTAAAACTAAACTAAGAGTTAGCTAAATATTACCTAAAATAATACACTCCTTCGTCTTCAAGTCCGGACGTGGTAGATGGCTATCACACCGTAGAACACGAACAATGTACCTATAAAACTCAAAAAGTAAAATCAAACAAAATAAAAACAAACAAAAACTATAAGCTAAATAATCGATTGCCTTCCCCGGCAACGGCGCCAAAACTTGATGTGGATAATACTGGTTTGTAAAACAAATCAATTTCGCACGCAAGTTCAATTTAATTACCCAAATATTATCACTAACTGCAAGAATACAGCTTCGTGTGTAGTATTTTAGGTGTCGATCCACAGGGAAGGGAATGATTATTAAAACTCAACGCTAAACAAAGCATAAAAAGGTTCGATTTTTGGTTTTGATGATTAATGACACTAAGTTAACAAACTAACTACGCAAGGATTTTAAACACGAGAAAAACAGGTCACTCCAAGTTGCTCCTTAGACTCGAATCATTCTACACATTTATCACACACAAATTTGGGATTAACTTATCAACCTAATCGCGTGCACTGAACATGTCTACGACGTATAGTTCACAGTCAGCTGAACACTTGTTCCATGAACCAACTTTCAACGACATTTAATTCCTGCAGATGCGCGGGAACGAACGTCGTCTACTATAATCACTTACCTAATCCACTATCAATTTATCCCCTGAACAGTTCTAATTTGATAGCAAACAATTGATTAATCCATCCATGTCTATGTTAAAGAGACAATAAACAAGGATTAGATATCTATCACAAAAGATGCCTCTAAAGTAATAGAATTACGCATTAAACACAATCAATGATATCAAACATGAGTTCAAAAGTGTAGAAGCATTCTAACGAGTCTAATTCACAACTTGGAGCAACAAATGAGCCTAGCCTTGATACATGATAAATTCAATGATTAAAACCGTAGAAGGCATGCTCTTTCGGAGTAGAATTGGATGGCGGAGTCGGATCGTCGGAGTGTCGGGTAGATTTTCCTCCTTCTCTTCTCTTCTTCCTTCTTCTCCGTTCTGTCCCTCCTTCTCTGTAAATTCCTTTCTATTTTTATTTCCCCCAGCAAAACTGCCGAGAAAACTGCTGAAATGCAGTTGAACCACCAAACGCCCGACCGGGCGAAATTAGAAGGGATAATCGCCCGACCGGGCGAAAGGCTTCTGGAGGTATCGTGGGGAAACGCCCGACCGGGCATTTTGTGTCGTCAATAATCGCCCGACCGGGCGAACTTTCTGGAATCCTCATGCGTAACGCCCGACCGGGCGAACTTAGAAAGACCAATCGCCCGACCGGGCGATATGCTTCTGCATGGCTTCGCGGGAGACGCCCGACCGGGCGTTTAGTTGAAATCAGAACGCCCGACCGGGCGAACTTTCTGGACTCCGCATGCACAAAATGGAAACGCCCGATCGGGCGTTTAGCAACATCAAAACGCCCGACCGGGCGAACTCTCTGGAATCTCAGCTATGCATTTCCGACGAACTTCCAGCTTCTAACACCCGAAACTACACTCAAAGCACGACTTGGTGAGTTATAATTAACATGAAATCCGGGGTAAAGAATAGGAAATAAGCTTCGCATCACAAGGCCATCTTATTCCTCGGTGGTGCTTTTGGCCCTCCCTTCTCAGTATCATTTACATGAAGCCTAGGAAACATAGGCCCCATAATTTTCTCCCCATCATTCCCTCTCTTCATCATCTCTCTCTCTCAATATATAGATACATATATTTAGCCTCTTCTCTTTCTATTTCTGAAACAGCATATACACACAATTGATGGAGTACGTACTAAACAAGGTACTAAACAAGCCCAACAGCAGTAAAGCCCATCAGCCTAAAGCCCAAGAAAGAGTATCAGTTCGGCATGACTAAAGAGTATCAGAGTTCAGTTCGGCACAACCAAAGAGTTCGGCCCCAGCCTACAGCTCGGTAAAAGCCAACCAATCAAACTCTGCTCTCAGGTCGGCATCAAGCTCTACTCTCAGATCGGCAAAAGCTGCTCGGCCATAATTCAGCAGTTCGGTCTCAGTATTTGACCGAACTAGGAGATAGTGGACTCATGCAGGATTTCCACCTCCACTACACCCACGATCTATTTAGTGGTGTCAAGCAGTCATTAGCTCATGCAGGATAGTGGACCCATGCAAGATCGCCACGATCTCCACGACATCCACTACCTAGTAAATAGCTGCATGCCACGATCTTGGTCCTTTGTATAAATAGAACCTAGATCTGATAGATAGGGTTACATTCTCTCGATCTCTAGAGATAAAATACAAAATAGCAAGTCTGTATTGTAAGCTGTAGAAAACAGATCAAGCAATACAACTCTGCCTTCTTTTCTTCCCGTGGATGTAGATTTACCTCAGTAAATCGAACCACGTAAATTCTCTGTGTCGTGATCTGTATTTTCCTGTATTCACTAACATCAAATTTTCGCGGAATCATCACTGGCGCCGTCTGTGGGAAACAGAGAACCAAATTTGTGATAAAGCGAATTTTTGACCCTTTTTCCACCCCAAAAAAATGCATACCAGATCACATAACACCCATAATACCGTTCGTGATAACCGTGAGGAAGCTAGTCCAGCTCGCAGGTCTGAAAAACGGCCTCGGGAGACATCTACCTCCGGTTCTCACGAAGAAGGAACAAGCCACTCCAGGAGTCATCGCACCGAGTCTTCCCAGCAGCCCGATTTAAATGAAGCTGTCAAGCTGTTCTTGGCCGAGAAGCAGGAGGAGTTCTTAACCTTCCTGCAGAAGAGCCAACAGCCGGAGAAGACAACGACGGATTCTCCCTCCTCATCTAGGCATGAAAGTCACTACCGCAGTAGTGACGTGTCTTCCAGGAGAAAGAATCCTCAACCCCGACATGTTCCTGTTCCTCCTCGGTACCGGAACCACAGGAGAACTCCATCTCCTCCGTACCGAAGAGATGTCGGGTTCGCCATGTACGGAGCATTAAAGACTCCGTTCTCGGACGATATCACCCGAACTCCTTTGCCGCGGAACTACCGAACTCCGTCGATAACCTATGACGGACTCGTGGATCCTCATGATTTCTTGGGACGCTATCAATATAACATGGCGAACCAGGGTCTCAACGAGGTCCACATGTGCAAGCTGTTCCCCGAGCTGCTCATCGGGAACGCCAGAAGGTGGTTCGACAGCCTTCCTCAAGGCAGCATTAGATCCTACCGAGATCTAATGGATGCTTTCCACAGGAGGTTCTTTCAGAAAGCGGAAGCCCGGATCACTTCGGCTCAGCTGCTTTCTATTCGTCAAGGTCGCGACGAAAAAATCAGCGACTTTATGACAAGATTCCACAAGGAATGCCTGCAAGTAGACGATCTCAACGATCTGCTTGTCATCTCGGCATTCCAAAATGGAATCCTGCCTGGAGCTCTCTACAGGAAGCTCGTTGAGTGCGGTCCGCAGACAGCTCAGGAAATGTGGGACATTGTGGACCAGTACTCCCGGGCCGATGAGGCAGACCGTCGCAAACGGTCGTTAGACAGCTCATCGTCCCGAGGAGACAGAAGGAAGCCCGATCATAGCGATCAGGGGCATCCTCGCCGGACTCCATTTGAAAGAATTCAAAGGGCTCCGGTGCGAGACAGATTGGGACCCCGTCTCAACCCCGAGAAGCCGCCTGCTCAGTTCGTACCGCTGAACAAGTCAAGAGCGGAAATTTTCGAACTACATTCCGATATGTTCGAAAGACCAAAGCGGATGACGAAATCAGCCGTGCGGCGACCTCAGGATCAATATTGCTCCTTCCATCAAGCCCACGGACACAATACCGAGGAGTGCCGAGATTTGGCTGCAGGTATTGATGTTCTTGTGAAAACAGGAACGTTAAAAAAATACCAAAGCAAGCAGCCGAAAAAGAACAAAAGGCAGAGAGGTGCGAACTGCAATCCTCAGGATCCGAAAAGGCATGAGGATCCCGAAGACGACGACGAGCCGCAATATGATGGAGTAATCCAGACTATTGATGCTCTCCCTGCCGGGAAGACTAAGTCGTCCCTAAAAGCAGAACGCAGAGGTTCTAATCAAGAGGAGCCAACACATAAAAGGCTGAAGAAAGACGAAGTGATTACATTTTCAGATGCCGATCCCGTCCCAGCCATCTCTCCTCACCAAGACGCTATTGTCATTCAAGCCGGAGTGGCAAACAAACTGATCCACAGAGTATTTGTGGATACAGGAGCATCAGTCAGCATTCTTTTTAAAGAATGTTTCGATAAAATGGAAGTGGATCCAGCTCGGCTTAGTCCGGCTCCACTTCCTCTGAAAAGTTTCGCCCAGGAGGACACCCGCCCTGAAGGCATTATCAGCCTTCCGATCACGGTGGGAAAAGCGCCTACAAGCTCCAATACGATGATCGAGTTCTTTGTGGTGAAAGCTCGGTCCCCGTACAACATCATCCTGGGGAGAGACTGGCTCAACACAGTTCGGGCCGTTTGCTCTACTTATCACCTCACCATCAAGATCCCTACTAAAGGAGGGATAGCGGTCATCCGAGGTGACCAAAAGAGAGCAAAGGAATGTCTACAAATTGCGCTTAGAAGTGCCGAGCAGTCAGATCGGCACCATCAAGCATAGCAATCACAGCAGCCGGAGTCAGAGGCGATGACCGAAGTCATACCGGAGCCGAACTCGATGACAGTTCAGCTGTACGAAGACGATCCATCCAGAACGGTTAAGATCGGCTTCGCGGGAACGCCTCTACTTCGGGAAAAAACCATCCAGCTCCTCAAGGAGTATAAAGACGTCTTTGCATGGTCTCCGTTGGACATGACCGGAGTGCCCCCCGAGGTAATCACTCATCGGTTAAATATTGATCCTTCGGTCCGGCCGATAAAACAGAAGCAAAGACTCTTTGCGGCAGAACGAAGTCAAGTCATCCATGACGAAGTCCGTCAATTATTGAAGGCGGATGTGTTATTCGAAGTGAAGTATCCTTCGTGGGTGGCCAATCCTGTCATGATCAAGAAAAAGGAAGGAGGATGGCGGATGTGCATAGATTTCACCGATCTAAATAAGCATTGTCCCAAAGATTGCTATCCCCTTCCGAATATAGATAAAAAAGTAGAAGCTTTGATCGGCTTCGAAATTTTCTGTTTTCTTGATTTATACAAAGGATATCACCAAGTGTTGATGGATGAGAGTGACGCTCCGAAAACAGCTTTCATTACCGATTTCGGCATTTTCGCTTATAAAAAGATGCCATTCGGTTTAAAGAATGCCGGAGCCACTTATCAAAGGATGGTAGACAAGCTTTTTCGGCACCTGATTGGAAAGGAGGTCGAAGTGTATGTTGACGATATAGTCGTCAAAAGCAAAAGCACTTCGGAGTACGAGCACAACCTTAAGTCCACTCTCAACGTGCTCAAGAAAGCCAACCTCAAACTTAATCCCCAAAAGTGTACCTTTTTGGTAGATTCGGGAAAGTTTCTGGGTTGTTGGGTTTCAAAGGACGGACTCAAGGCAAACCCCTCAAAAGTTCAAGTCGTTCAGAACATGGCAATGCCGAAGTCCATACATGACGTGCAAAGGCTAACCGGATGTCTAGCCGCACTGAATCGATTCCTTTCCCAAGCAGCCGAAAAGCAACTGCCGTTCTTCAAGGTGTTGAAAAAGGCACCAAAGTTCGAGTGGGGAGCCGAGCAGAAAAAGGCCTTTGACGAGCTCAAAAGTTATCTAGCCGAGCTTCCTATTCTCTCTGCTCCAACCGAAGCCGAAGTAATATTCTTATACTTAGCGGCATCCGATCAAACCATTAGCGCGGTGCTTGTACGAGAAGAAGGCCTAAAGCAGTTTCCCATCTACTTTACAAGCCGAGCATTAAGAGGTCCAGAAACAAGGTATCAACCTCTGGAAAAAATTGCTCTGGCATTAGTAAATGCAGCAAGGAGACTGCGGCCATACTTCTATGCTCACAAGGTATGCGTCTTAACCGATCTGCCTCTTCGGCAAGTTTTGACCAAGCCAGAAGCATCAGGCAGAATCGCCAAATGGGCCATAGAGCTGGGAGAACACTCAATCGAGTACCTACCTCGAAAAGCCATCAAGGGACAAGCCTTGGCAGATTTTCTTGCAGAGGCCAAGTTCGATCAAGCAATCCCTGTCATTGCCGAACAGAAAAATTCTGCCAATGCCGAACTAGCACAGCCCTTGGAATCCGAAGTAGAGCCGCCAGACTGCTGGAGCGGATTCGTAGATGGAGCTTCAAACAAGATGGGAAGTGGAGCTGGTATTTTACTCGTCGCTCCCGACGGACACGAGGTAACCTACTCACTTCGGTTCCTATTCCCCACTACTAATAATGAAGCCGAGTACGAAGCCCTCCTTGCCGGACTCCAGTTAGCGCAAAGTCTGCTCGTCAAATCTCTCAAAGTCCATTGTGATTCACAAGTCATAGTAAATCACATGTTGGGTACAAGTGAAGCCCGTGACGAGAGAATGAAGAAGTATTTGGACAAAGCGCAAAGCATCAGCCGAAGTTTCTCCTATTTTCGGATAATCCGCGTTCCCAGGGCGGAAAATAGCCGAGCAGATACCTTAAGTAAGTTGGCCTCAGATCCGAGCTCAAAGGCGGAAGAATTAATGCATCGAAGCATTGATGAAGCCGAGGTACATTCAGTGTCCAGCTCGCCGAACTGGATGACGCCAATCTTGCAGTATCTGGATCAAGGACAATTGCCCGAGGATAAGAGAGAAGCTCGGAAGATCACGTGCCGAGCACTCCGGTACGAACTTCATGAAGGAGTCCTCTTTAGAAAGTCTTACCTCCAGCCGTTATTGCGGTGCGTAGGACCAGAAGAGACGGACTACATCCTCAGAGAAGTTCATGAAGGATCGTGCGGCAGCCACATCGGAGCTAGAGCTTTAGCTAAAAAAGTTCTAAGATGGGGATATTACTGGCCAACCTTGGTACAAGAAGCAGTGCAGCTCGTCAAGACATGCCCGAAGTGCCAAATCCATGCAAATATCCCAAGGATGCCGCAGACCGATCTATCCACTATGCAAAGCCCTTGGCCTTTCATGCAATGGGGCATAGACATAGTGGGACCACTTCCTCAAGCTCCTCGGCAAATGAAATTCCTAATCGTTGCCGTGGACTACTTCACGAAGTGGGTGGAAGCTGAACCATTAGCTGCGATAACGAGCTCAAAGGCATTGGACTTCGTCTGGAAGAACATAGTGTGCCGATTTGGCATACCCCACATCCTCATCTCGGATAATGGGACTCAGTTCACCGACAAGACGTTCAAGAATTGGTGCCAAGAGCTGAATATTCAACAGCGGTTCACTTCAGTCTCTCATCCACAAGCAAACGGACAAACGGAGGTAACAAATCGTATCCTGGTGAAAGGGTTAAAAGCTCGGTTAGAACAAGCCAAAGGACAATGGGTAGAAAATCTCCCTCAAGTCCTATGGTCCTACCGAACTACACCCACAACCTCCAACGGTGAAACTCCGTACAGTCTGGTGTACGGCACTGAAGCCGTAATTCCGGTGGAGATCGGCGTACCCAGTCCCCGAACTCTAAATTTCTCCTCAGAAATGAATGACGACGGACTGAGAGCCGAGCTAGATCTTGCCGAAGAAAGAAGAGAATTGGCATGCATAAAAGCAGCCAAGTACAAGGAGCAAGTAGCCCGGTATTACAACCAAAGGGTGAAGAAGCTGCTATTTCAAGTGGGAGATCTCGTCTTGAGAAACAACGAAGTAAGCCGAGCAGAAAAGCTGGGCAAGCTCGAACCCACATGGGAAGGTCCGTATCGGGTGTCAGAAGTCCTCGGCAAAGGGTCTTACAAATTGGCTCACATGTCAGGAGAACAGGTACCCCGAACATGGCACATTTCCAACCTCAAAAAGTTCCATTTGTAAGAGACAGTCCGGTCAGTCAGTCTTGAGTCCTGTTCAGTCAATGTGCTTTATTTGGTTTACTTGGTCTTTTTTTGTCTCTGTGCGTTTTTGTGTGTTTTGTCTGTCTCTGTGCGTGTCGTCTCTTACAAATGGTACTGAGGTATCTTGTTCTTCGAAGGCTGATCCCCTTCTTAGAACATATACAAGCCAACGATTGTGAGTCAAAGCTTCTACAGAAGATACAAGACCACAATTCAGCTTAAACAAGCAGTTCGTCTGAAACGAGCTGCAACAAGCCAACGATTGTGAGTCAAAGCTTCTACAGAAGATACAAGACCACAATTCAGCTTAAACAAGCAGTTCGTCTGAAACGAGCTGCAATAAGCCAACGATTGTGAAGTCCAAGCTTCTAAAGAGGATACCAGACCACAATTCGGCTTAAAAATCAAGCACTTCGTCTGAAACGAACTGCAACGAAAGTCCGATTCTCGCGATAAAACTTGCCTGAATTAGGACAAGGGAAAGTCCGATCCACGCGATAAAACTCGCCGAATTAGGACAAGGGAAAGTCCGATCCCCAAATTAGGACAACGGAAAGTCCGATCCGAGCGATAAAACTCGCCAAATTAGGACACAAGCTTAGTCCGGTCAAAGATGTTTATTTCATCAGACCAAAGACGAGTCCGGTCAAAGATGTTTATTTCATCAGACCAAAGACGAGTCCGGTCAAAAAAGAGTTCACTTCATAAGACCAAGGACAAACATCGACTTACCCCGTACCTTTATCCAGAATGCCGAAGTAATTCACTTCGCTTTCCGGGGGGGGTAGTGATGGAGTACGTACTAAACAAGGTACTAAACAAGCCCAACAGCAGTAAAGCCCATCAGCCTAAAGCCCAAGAAAGAGTATCAGTTCGGCATGACTAAAGAGTATCAGAGTTCAGTTCGGCACAACCAAAGAGTTCGGCCCCAGCCTACAGCTCGGTAAAAGCCAACCAATCAAACTCTGCTCTCAGGTCGGCATCAAGCTCTACTCTCAGATCGGCAAAAGCTGCTCGGCCATAATTCAGCAGTTCGGTCTCAGTATTTGACCGAACTAGGAGATAGTGGACTCATGCAGGATTTCCACCTCCACTACACCCACGATCTATTTAGTGGTGTCAAGCAGTCATTAGCTCATGCAGGATAGTGGACCCATGCAAGATCGCCACGATCTTCACGACATCCACTACCTAGTAAATAGCTGCATGCCACGATCTTGGTCCTTTGTATAAATAGAACCTAGATCTGATAGATAGGGTTACATTCTCTCGATCTCTAGAGATAAAATACAAAATAGCAAGTCTGTATTGTAAGCTGTAGAAAACAGATCAAGCAATACAACTCTGCCTTCTTTTCTTCCCGTGGACGTAGATTTACCTCAGTAAATCGAACCACGTAAATTCTCTGTGTCGTGATCTGTATTTTCCTGTATTCACTAACATCAAATTTTCGCGGAATCATCAACAATTGTCCAACTTCTCAAATCTAAAACAGTTCCACATGAATCACCTGAAATCCACAAGTCCCAGCCAGCAAGATCAATCTCTATGCACCAAATCAAAATTTTCTCAAAAATATTTGACAGAAAACAAGGTAAAACTATGCAGATATGATTAACACCCCAAAATTAATAATGAACCAAATTATCCATATTACAAAACAATAATTAAGCAGAAGAGCACACGGCACACGGCAAAGTCAATCCAAAGTTCATAAAACTAAACTGGAGAAAGAAGTTTACCCCTTCTGCAGCTGAACTCAATGCACTACAACACGGTGAAAACAAAAAAAGATGTACTCCACTTAACTAAAAACAAGGAAAAAGATAGCGAAATCTGAAGAAAGAGTGAGGAGAGAGAAAGTGCAAAAGTGCAGTTTTTGTGGACCAAAAGTTGGATAGACCAGAAAATCACACCTCAATCCATCCAATCATGGTATGATTAATAAAATCCCTAATTATTAAGCATTGCCAGATTACTGCCCAAAGTGGGAAGACTCTTGGTAGATACATCATACATGGAGTAATATTTTAATTTAGTATAAATAATTTTAAGTTTATATATTTTATACGTATAAAAAGTTTACTTAATATTCTAAATTCATACATTCCTTTAAATCCCATCTAAACAATTACTCCCTCCGTCCCTCAAATATTATCCCACTTTAATCCGGCACAGATTTTAAGAAATGTAATGAAAAGTGAGTTGAAAAAGTTAGTGAAATGTAGATCCTGCTTTTATATATTAGTTTTATATTAAAATGTGAGTAGAAATGAATTAATAGAATATGGGGTCAACTATTAAAAATGGTAAAAAGTCATATGAGACAAATTTTATAGGACGGACGGAAATAGAAAAATATTACAAACTTTCAAGGACGGAGGGTGTACTTTTTCTATTTGCTTCCTATTTCTCTTCTGTTTTTTATTTTCTTACTTGTTTTTTACAATCATATTCAATAAAAGTATAGTACACGGTGATTTTATTGCTCAGCGTGGTTACATTTAGTTAGATACTACTTCAGTATATTTATTCCTCATTTGAGGCTAACATTTTAGGATATAATTTGGGAGTGAATAAGATGAATAAAAGAAGAGAAGTAACGGTGCTAGACGAGATTGGCGAAATGTATTAACTTGAAACACTAAGTAAACTTTTTGTATGAAATATGTAAACTTAAAACTTTATTTTTGTACTAAATTAAAATATTGGTAAAATATTTTATATGTATCATGTAACCCTAATTTTGATGACCCGGGTTTTTTTCGCACTTAAAATTACTACTACTACTACATTTTTTTTGCAAAATATAAACATCATCGTCTTTACTTGATTTACAAAACAAAATTTTGTGGCCAAAAATATGACGGCGATCGAGTATTTTTGTTTTAAATGGAATCGATTAGAGTGTTGCTATGGATTAATTATTAAGAGTCACCAATTATGATAATGACGTGATTTGGTGGAAAATGTATGTGGCAATAAAGAAAGTATGCGTGAGGTGGAACTGTGATAAACATCAGGGTTTTGATTGGTGGTGAGTGATGTAGGTAAATCTAATAAAGTGGGAAAAATCTTGCAAAGATAAGGCGATGATGCATCATGCACTTGCGGGCTGCGGCACCACATAAACCATAAACATGTATGTATATTCATAAAAATAGTTTCATCTCTGGATGGCATGCGAACACAAAAAAATAGTTTCATTGGTAGACCGTATGGATTTATTGATAAATTATTAAAGTAAGAGACAACGAGAGAGAAAAAGCAAGTAAAGTGAGAAAAGTCGGAGAAAAGGGAGAAAAAGTAAAAAGGATGGGAGAAAAAGTAGGAGAAATGAAAAGAAAAAGTAAATAAAACGTGAGAAAAAGTTTTCATTTTTAATATAAGACTAATTTTTGTGAAAAATATGACTATTTTTTTTATTGATAGAGGGAGTAGTAATGTAAACAAATATGCATGCGTGTTGTGTCCATGATGATGCACATGTATGTATGTACATTCTCTCGCTGACCTGAAATAGGGTCTGCCAGAAATTAGGCCAGTCATCGGTGTCCTCGATTGAGAACCACACAAACTTTTCATCTAAAAGTTTAAGATAATTAATGCTCCTTAATTTTTCAATCACAACATACAACAATTCTGTGACATTTTTTAAAATCATAATAGTAGTCGTAATTCTACATACGTATATATTTAAGTTGTGATATTTGATTTCCACTAATTTGATTGGTATGTTTACATGTTTTACTGGTGATGATTCTAAAGCTTTGTTTGGGAACATGAAATTGAGGGTGTGCAAATGGAATTAGAGCCTTCAATTCCAAATTTTTAAATTCCACAAATTGAATTACATATTTAAAGTAGATAACTGATATTCTAAATTGTTATAAATTAAAGGGATGTTGGTCTCTAAAATCATTAATTTTACCCAAAATATGGTGTTTTCCACGAACTTTAAAATTAGTTTAGAATATCACAAACTTTGTACTACTATGTTTGACATTTCTCACTGCATGTCTATCACCATATTTGACTAACTTACGAGGCTTTTTTATTATACTTGACACTATTAAATCAACATCATTTTCTACGTGACTTTTTAACCTATTTGTTATGAACTTAAAAGTGGTTTAAAATA
Organism: Salvia splendens; assembly: GCF_004379255.2. NCBI lineage: Eukaryota > Viridiplantae > Streptophyta > Magnoliopsida > Lamiales > Lamiaceae > Salvia > Salvia splendens. The sequence continues at coordinate 20,116,966 of NC_056051.1, read as the reverse complement.
CCATAAAACGTACCACGGTTGCTTATGTAAAATAAAATTTTGATAAAAATATCTTATTTGGGTCAATTTGGGAAATACCAATAAAGTGCACAATTTGTAATATTCTAAACCAATTTTAAAGTATATGGGAATTACCAAATTTTGGACAAAGTTCATAGTTTTAGAGACCAATATCCTTAAATTAAAATAACTTCACTACATACATGTGTATATTCATTTTTAACTTAGAATTGTAAAAGATGATTTTATAATAAAATAATTAGATGTGAATAACAATAAATAAATTGATGAATGATTACACTAAGAAATGAAGTATATATATGCATGTCATTTTTTTAATATAGAAATTTAAGAATATTTATTTAATAGTAAAAAATTGGATCGAATGATTATAATCATCCATCCATTTTTATAATCTGATCTTGACTTAGTATAATCTTATGTCAAATTTAATTTACCAATATTTTATTATTTTATTCACAAAATAATAGCTAAAGGGTATTAATGGAAAGTAACATGTTATTTTCCATACACAGCGTGATTCTCTGTGAGATCTATAGCGATTTTTCTCACGATCTTAAATCTCTATCTTTCCCTCTCAATATCCCTCAAATTGTGTTGCAATCTTCATCAAATCGTGATTCATCACTGAATATAAAGCTTGGGATATCTGCACAACGAAGCCCGACGTGAAGAACTTTGATTACTTTGATTGCTTTGAGCATGGTTAATTCTGATTTCTTTTGAAGCTTAGTTTTGAATTTCCTTAGGGAATTCAACATCCCAGAGCATGGATGATATGAAAATTGACAGTATGTTGATGGATTTGTAACTACAACCACTCATTCGGCGGTTGAAGATGAATCTACTCCTACGACCAGTGATGAAGAATGTAATGCTTCAATTATGGATGATCTAAAAAACCAGATGACACTCTTTTTGATACAACTTCATATAAGCTAGAAGAAGAAGACAACTCAATTTGATGGTTCATGACTTTTCCGATTAATTTTTTTGGATACCTGATATGTGAAAAATTGCAGCGAACGTATGCAAAAAAACACATGTGACCAGTTAAACAATGATGACAGATATCATACAACTAAGAGCATTGTAGTTTGTGAATGTGATGAGATCAGTGTATAAGAGAGAAGGTGGAGTTGTGAGTCCAAGCAGGTGAAGCTCGACTCCAAGAAAGGGAATAGCCGTTAGAAATCGGTTATCCACTTCAGCTCCGAACTAGCCGTTGGAGGTTGATGAGCAGCAGTAATAGCTGGAGTTTGTTACGATATGAGGCTCTCTCTCTTTGTTTCTGTAGCATATCATTCACATAAAAGGGATCTACACACACATGGTAACTCAATCATACAGTCTCTCTCGTTCACTTTGATTAGATAGCTTCTTGAGGTTTTGCTTATTGATTCATAGTGAGAATAGAGCTCGATAGAGAGTGTGTAATCTTGATAGTGAGGTGAATAAAGTTTCGTTTTGTTGTCCGTGGATGTAGATCACATTGATCGAACCACGTAATTCCTCCGTATGTGTTACGTTCATCGCTTCTTGGTTGTCGATTTGTGGTATCTAATACTCAACAAGCATAATCAAGAAATAATAGTGAAATGAAAACAAATCAATATAATCAACCTCCATAATTTGTATTATCAACACTTTCATCAGATAAAGAATGATTGTCATAGTGCGGCAGTGGGGTGATCCAATTTCCATTAATGTGAGGCTCGATAGAAACAAATCTGCAAACAATTTATGCATTCACAATGTTTGGTATTAGGATTGATTTTTGTATTGATCAATTGAGATTTTTTAGCCTAATCGAAAATTGAGATGCATTATCAGCCACTCATTTTTATTAAATGAGTGGTCTAGAATTTGCTACATGAAAAATATTTTTAGATTAATTAATTTTAAAAGGGCAAGATGGTAATTTCAGGTTTTAATTAGGGTTCTTCATCTTGTGTTTGGTGATTTGGGCGATTTCTGTGAGATTTCTCTCGGATTTCAACGATTCCTCTGCATTCACACGATTTTGTCTCTGATTCAAATCGAAATCTCTCCTATTTCTTCTCGGTTTTAGGTTTTTGTGATGTATTTCTGACGAAATCTCGTTTGCTTATTACTTTTATCGTCGTTCATCCGAAAATTGATAAATTTTCAACAAACAGACGACTAATTCGACGGATTTTGGTTGAATCTGAATTTTTTAGGTTGATTTTATCGACTTTGATTATGTTTTTATGCTTTATTTGTTGATGCCCAGTCAAATTTGTTCTTAATCAGTTTTTTTTTGTTTTTTCATCTTTAGCTTCAAGTTCACTTCATAATTAATGCCTAAGGTGTTATCTGATGGATTCTTCATCTTATTTAGAGTCGGCGTCGACAAATGTTGAAGTTATTTTGGTTTGATTTTCATTAACATGACTTTTTTATACTTTGTTGGTGAATTATACTCTGTTGACATAAATGCAGATTTGTTGACATTCTATGTAGAATTTATTGATATCATGTATACTCTCTGTTGCTATGACGATTATTTGTTGTTGACATGAATGCAAATATGTTGATATTTGAATTGATGTTCTGTTGACATAAATGCAAATATGTTGACATGTTGTATGTTACATGTTAAATATTCTATGTAGCTATACTCTTTGTTGACATACAAAATAGTCATATCCAAAATGCACCCCCAGCTGAAGAGCCCCTGTTGTGGTGTTTGTGGGTGGAGGAAGGGGTTATGGATAGGATTGGGAGTCCATGGTAGGATTTGTGAGATGTTGGTGTTGGTATGTTGGTGCGGCATATTTTGAGATGTAGTTTTGAGATTTTGGAAATCCTTTATGTTGTCAGTTAAGATATGCTAGTTGACATATTTGGATCTTAGTTTTAGTTTATATGTTATTGTGTTGACACTATGCTAGTTGATATGTTGTCAGTTAAGATATGCTAGTTGATATGCTGGTGCATATTCTGAGATGTAGCGTTGAGATTTTTATTCTGGATTTTGGAAACACTCTATGTTGTCAGTTAAGATATGCTAGTTGACATTATCTGTTTCAGCTTCTTGACATTATTTGTTTCAGCTTGTTGACATATTTTTCCATTATGTTGTAGGATCTATTATTCCAATTTGCAATGATGATTTGAGGCCTTATGAAGGTCAAAAATTTTCTTCACTTGAGGAGGGGATTTACTTTTATGAAAAGTATGCTCAAGAGGCTTGTTTTGATTGTCGAAGATTTGGAAATAGGTTTAGTGGTGGTGTTTTTGTTTTTCAGTATGTTGTGTGCAACAGACAAGGTTTTCATACAGTTGATCTGTTGGGTGTCGATATAAGTATATCTGAGGAAGGGAATGCGTCAGATGGTGATGAAGTAACTTCAAAGAAGAAACGCAGACGTGGCACAAAAAGGTGTGATGTGGAGCGAAGATCGATTTCAAGTTTTATTCTAATTGTGGTGTTAAATATTATCTTGTGTATCAATTCATTAAGGAACACAATCATGATATGGTTGACATAGATCATAAGCGATTTATGAAAGGAAATCGCAGTATGAATGATGTTCATCACAAGTTTGTTGAAGATTGCACCAAAGCTAACATTGGTCCTACTTCAACCTTCAACTTATTAAAGGAGTTTTTTGGTAGTTATGATGTTGTTGGGTTTACGTTGAATGACGTTAGGAATTGTTCTCGTGATATTAATGAGAAACTGAAAGAAGTGGATGTTCAAAGAAGTGGATGTCAAAAATTGATAAATTTTCGACAAACAGACGACTAATTCGACGGATTTTGGTTGAATCTGATGTTTTTAGGTTGATTTTATCGACTTTGATTATGTTTTTATGCTTTATTTGTTGATGCCCAATCAAATTTGTTCTTAATCAGTTTATTTTTTTTGTTTTTTCATCTTTAGCTTCGAGTTCACTTCATAATCAATGCCTAAAGTGTTATCTGATGGATTCTTCATCTTATTTAGAGTCGGCGTCGACAAATGTTGAAGTTATTTTGGTTTGATTTTCATTAACATGACTTTTTTGTACTTTGTTGGTGAATTATACTCTGTTGACATAAATGCAGATTTGTTGACATTCTATGTAGAATTTATTGATATCATGTATACTCTCTGTTGCTATGACGATTATTTGTTGTTGACATAAATGCAAATATGTTGATATTTGAATTGATGTTCTGTTGACATAAATGCAAATATGTTGACATGTTGTATGTTACATGTTAAATATTCTATGTAGCTATACTCTTTGTTGACATACAAAATAGTCATATCCAAAATGCACCCCCAGCTGAAGAGCCCCTGTTGTGGTGTTTGTGGGTGGAGGAAGGGGTTATGGATAGGATTGAGAGTCCATGGTAGGATTTGTGAGATGTTGGTGTTGGTATGTTAGTGCGGCATATTTTGAGATGTAGTTTTGAGATTTTGGAAATCCTTTATGTTGTCAGTTAAGATATGCTAGTTGACATATTTGGATCTTAGTTTATATGTTGTTGTGTTGACACTATGCTAGTTGATATGTTGTCACTTAAGATATGTTAGTTGATATGCTGGTGCATATTCTGAGATGTAGTGTTGAGATTTTTATTCTGGATTTTGGAAACACTCTATGTTGTCAGTTAAGATATGTTAGTTGACATTATCTGTTTCAGCTTCTTGACATTATCTGTTTCAGCTTGTTGACATATTTTTCCATTATGTTGTAGGATCTATTATTCTAATTTGCAATGATGAGTTGAGGCCTTATGAAGGTAAAAAATTTTCTTCACTTGAGGAGGGGATTTACTTTTATGAAAAGTATGCTCAAGGGGCTTGTTTTGATTGTCGAAGATTTGGAAATAGGTCTAGTGGTGGTGTTTTTGTTTTTCAGTATGTTGTGTGCAACAGACAAGGTTTTCATACAGTTGATCCGTTGGGTGTCGATATAAGTATATCTGAGGAAGGGAATGCGTCAGATGATGATGAAGTAACTTCAAAGAAGAAACGCAGACGTGGCACAAAAAGGTGTGGATGTGGAGCGAGGATCGATTTCAAGTTTTATTCTAATTGTGGTGTTAAATATTATCTTGTGTATCAATTCATTAAGGAACACAATCATGATATGGTTGACAGAGATCATAAGCGATTTATGAAAGGAAATCGCAGTATGAATGATGTTCATCACAAGTTTGTTGAAGATTGCACCAAAGCTAACATTGGTCCTACTTCAACCTTCAACTTATTAAAGGAGTTTTTTGGTAGTTATGATGTTGTTGGGTTTACGTTGAATGATGTTAGGAATTGTTCTCGTGATATTAAAGAGAAACTGAAAGAAGTGGATGTTCAAATGATCTTAAATCAGATGCAAGAGACGAAGAGAATTTGTGAAGGCTTTTTTTACAAATATCAATTATCACCTGATGATAATAAGTTAGTGAGCTTATTTTGGTATGATGCTGAGTCTCGGAAACATTACCATATGTTTGGAGATGTTGTAACATTTGATACAACATATTCGACAAACATGTAGTTTGTTTATTATACTTAGTAGTTGACAGACATAGTAGTTGACATGATAATTGACATGGTAGTTGACAGATATAGTAGTTGACATGGTAGTTGACATATGATACATTTGTACTTTGGATCGTAGATGACTTAGTAGTTGACTTATGATACATTTGTAGTTGACATATTAGTTGACATAGTAGTTGACATATGATATATCTGTAGTTGACATTGGTTATTATTAAATATTTGTTGATGTTTTGTGTTGATCTATTTGTTCAACAGGTATAATATGGTGTTTGGTCCATTTACCGGGAAAGATAATCACTGGTGTCCTATTGCATTTGGAGCTGGTTTCGTATCCGGTGAGAATTGTGATGCATTATCATGGCTTTTCACTGTGTTTGTTGAATGCATGAGTGTTGCTCCAAGGATCATAATCACGGACCAAGATTGGGCAATGGGGCTTGCAATTGAGAAGGTATTACCTGGTACAAGACATCGTTTATGCATGTGGCATATTATGAGCAAGTTGTTTGAGAAGATACCTAAATCTATTTTTGATAGAGAAAAGTTTAGTAAGGAGTCTAAGGCTTGTGTTTGGTCAGAATTGTTAGATCCAGATGACATATTATGGACTGGTATTGTTGAAAAATATGGTGTGGAAGATCATAAATGGTTTGAGGACATGTTTGCTATTAGACATTTGTAGATCCCAGCCTACTTTAGAGATGTTCCTATGGGTTCTTTGATGAGGACAACATCTTTTTCAGAATTTGAAAACAGTTTTTTTAAGAGGTACTCGAAACTGTTGTTTAATTTTGTTGACTTCACTCTTCAGTATAATAATGCTATTGATGCTCAAAGGAATCAAACTAAAAGGTTTGACTATTATGATTCTATTATCTCTCCAAAATATGTCACTGATTTAGCATTTGAGAAGCAATTGACATCTGGATACAAGGATGGATGTTTAGAGTAGTACAAGAATTAATTTCTAAGGCTGATAAGAGTTGTCGGATGATTAACATGTCCACTTTGGAGAACATCGAAGTCTTTAAAGTTTTTGATGCTAGAAAGAAGACCTTCACAGTTATACATGATATAGAGACTGAGTCATATGAGTGTGTGTGTAAACTATTTCTAAGGTGTGGTTATCTATGCAGCCACCTTTTCTTCGTCCTTAGAAACAAAGATGTCAACAATATTCCAGAGAAATATGTTGGTAACTGATGGTTGAAAAGTGAATTACTGAAGGCAGTTCATGGTCTCACGAGTGATGAAAGTGCGTCTGACAAAGGTATGTGAACTATTTCCTATATTTCAGTTTATTTGGCATATGTTGTATAGGTTGTTAACAAAAAGACTCATGTTTTGTATATTTCAGTTTTGTTGACATAAACTATATAGGTTGTTGACATGTTACATATTTACTGTTCATATAACTTATATAAGCTATTGACATGTTATATGTTTGAAGATTCTAACAAAGATGACAAACTACAGATTGGTAAGAGGTGTCATGGACGTTACTTTGGTCTATATCAACGCGCTTTTAGTAATTAAAATCATCTGATTGCTTTGGATAATGTGCTTGCGGGTATTGGTCCTCAAATTTTTACTGATGACACTACTGGATCGTCATCAGTTGATAAAAATGATTCAATCAAAAATATATATGGTGTTGTTGTACTTGAAGAGATAAATGCACATGCTCCAGATGTGGTTAGTACAAATGGGGGTGCAAGTGACAAGAAAAGCAGGATTAAGTCAAGCATAGAGAAAGCAATTGAAAATGCAAATAAACGTCATAGACGTTGTGGAAAGCGTCATAAAGTGACTGATCATAATGTCAGAAGTTGTGGCAAAAAGAATACATGATTATTCTTTTTTAATAATCAGAGTTGTTTTTTAGTTGTTGACATATACTACAAGTTATTGACATTTTCTTATTAGTTGTTGATATTTGATTTTGCTCTCTATTGACATGTATTGTATGATCATCATGCCAGAACTTGTGGTAAAGAGGAAAAAAAAAGAAAAAATACTTGTTCTTTTTTAAATATAAGATTTGTTTTATGAGTTGTTGACAGTTTATGCAAGATGTTGACAAGCTGTTGACATTTTGCTATAAGTTGTTGACATTTGATATGCAGGCTATTGATATATATTGTATGATCATGATGCCAGAACTTGTGCCAAATAAAAAAATTAAGATAAAATAGTTGTTATTTCTAAATTACAAGAATTGTTTTTGAATTGTTGACACTTTATACAAGTTGTAGACGGGCTGTTGGCATTTTGCTATAAGTTGTTGACATTTGATATGCAGGCTATTGACATGTGTTGTATGATCATGATGTCAGAACTTGTTTCAAATAAAAAAATTAAGAGAAAATAGTTGTCCTTTTTTAATTATAAGAATTGTTTTGCGTTGTTGACATTTCAATACAAGTTGAACTGATTGACATTTGATATATATTACATACTGCTAAGTTCAAAAGTCAAAAAACCACAATAATAGTTTTAAAACCCATCCAAAAAATAAGTTAACATCAAACATTAAAACCACTTTTTGTTCACTTCTTGTTTCTACGATTAAACAACTTCTTGTACTTGTTGTTTAGCTCAAACAATCTGTCCATGTTTGCTTCTATCCATTCATCAGTCAGTTGTAACATTGGCAACCTCTGGTTATTGTAAATTGATGCAATCAAGGTGTAGCAATACCTTCCCCTGAGTACCTGGAGAATCTTTATGCTACGCGGAGAGAAGCCAATAACCCATTCACTCATTCACTGCCCTTTTTGCCAACATAAGTCTCCATGTGTCTCATTAAATAGACACCACAGTCCTTTTTGTTTGTGCTTATGGCCCACTCTAAAGGCAGAACGTTGAGTGCAGACTTCTTTATATTTTCTGAAATATCTAACAAGTTCTTCTCTTTGAAGTATGCTTCAAACATATCTTTCTGCAAATATATAAATAACTAAATTAAACTACACAAACAAAGCATTTCATCATGATGTAGAAATTATGTCAACCAAATGTAGAGACTATGTCAATAACATAGAAAAAAGCATACCATTAAGCCAATATCAATGCCATACTTTTCCAACGCATCCATGTCTTTAGGTGGCTTGCTGTTATCTATTATCTCAATGGTATTTTTCTTCATCCAAAATACTACAAGGTAGTAATGGTCATTTGCACAAACTGGGAAGAAGACCTGTATGATATGAACGATAAAATTACATTAAAGATAAAATTACATCCAAAGAACACATGTTCATATTTTTACATAGACGTCATTGTGAGATCTTATTACCAAATCAATTTCTCTCCAATTGAAATCTGGTCTTCTTTGAATCTCATTATATATCTGAGCAATGGAATTCTTCTTTGCTGTCAAAGCATCCCAATTATCCAGCCGATTTGTTACATTGAAATTATGCATTTAACATGTTTGGTTAAGGAGACGTCTGATTCAAACAGTTTACATATAATTTTAGATTACTTACACATGGAGATGTTATCATAAAAAGGCGTGAAAGTGATGTTGTCAGCCTTTCTTTTTCTCTGTTGTTCAGGTGTGAAGCCCATGCGTTAATTACACCCGCTTTAATTTCTACATGTGGCTTCAGTGGCAAAAACAATTTCTTGGTCGCCCAAGCAAAATCATTATCATAAACGCATGCATTACTGAAATGAAGTTATACAAACGACATTTGAACAACATTCATCAATCATGTCAACTGCATAGAAAACTAAAAATATTTTTTAGATCATGGAAATAATTAAATTATGCATACTCGTCTGTTCCTTGTGTTTCTAGTATGTATTAGTAGACATCTCTTTCATAAGCTTCCAGCTATGGTTTGGTATGTACAACTCTTCAACTAGAGAGCCTAGGAATGGGAATGGAACAATATTTTGTTGTTAGTGCACATAAAATTCATGTTAGTTGCAATTACAATTCATGTTTTTAAGGTTAGTTACAATTAAAAATCATGTCAACTATATATACTAGTCATGTCAACAACTAATATAATTATGTAAACTATGGTACATATCGTGTCAACTGCACATACAAGTCGTGTCAACTGCACATACAAGTCATGTCAGCTACGGTACATACTATGTCAACTACACGTACAAGCCATGTCAACTACACATACAGACCATGTCAATAACAATTATAAGTCATGTCAACTACACTTTTAAGTCATGTCAACAACAGTTCAGTCATTTTATAAAAAAATATATTATTTAATGTTAGTTTTAGTTATTTTACCTGAACGATATTCTCTTCTGTCTCTTTGTTTTCAATTATTTTTTTCTTTTTCAATATCCATCTTCTCTTTCCCTTTATCTTGTTGCTTCTCTTTGTTTGTTTCAACATGTGTGTCATCCATTGAGCCTGCAACTGCATTCTCTTTATCTTTCTGTGTTTTTGTTATATTCTACAATGATAATTACATATATAGTCCATGTTAACAATAGAAACTGCACATTATGTCATGTCAATTATATTTTTATCTATGTCAACTACGAGATGCACAATGTCAATTAATTATATAAAAAATCTAAAATTTATATACAAAACTCCCAGAGTTTAAGATAGTTATTATAAATTGTACATGTTCAAGATCTTTCTGAATTTCTGACTCACTCCCCTTGTTCTCAGATCCTACGACATCATGTGATGCTTCTATGTTGATATGTGCAGGAGCTTCAGTTGTTGGAGCTGTCTTCCCAGTCATATCATTAGGAACACTGTCCTTCAGTTTATAATGTCAATATGACTATGTCAACAGCCATCCAAATAAGCATACACTATGTCAACAGTATACAATATCATGTCAATGACAAGTATATACCGTTTATAGAAAACACAAGTATATTACTATAAATATATCAATAGCTATTGTATAAAATGTCAATAATCTTAAAAATTTAAACAAATCATTAACTAGAAGGAGATGCTTGTTCTCTTTCTTTTTTTCCAGAGGCGATGTTCAATTCCACCTCTTCCACTTCTTCCATTGCTAATCAATAAAATAATCAGCAGAAATCGAATTCATAAGAAAACAAATAGAGATGTGTTTTAAAACACTAAAATCGAAGCAATATACTTAGAACTTGAATCAATTTCTTAACCTGAAGAAGTTGCTTCAACGTATTTTGTTGTTTCGACGTTGACCGCCGATTTCGACTGCATTTTTCCGGCGACAATCGGCACTTCAGCCGATTCTATTGTATTTTGTTCTTCGATTCTCATTATTAACACTTATAGATGTAGAAAATTGACTTTGTAGGTCTAAGGTTAGGAGATGAATAACAATGTTTGATTGATTTTTGAAGATTTGCATAATTGGGTTAGAAGATTTGCAGAATTGGGAGATGAATGAATGTAAACGGTTTGAGAGTTTTAGAGAAGGGTTTTGAATTAGATTTAAAATGCAACTTTTAATTTTCCGCCATTTTTGAAATGAAATGACAATAATACCCTCCTAGTTGACATAATCTACTTGCAGTTGACATTTCGAAAATGTTGCGGATGAGTGGCTGAAAATACACTTCAATTCTCAATTAAGCTAAAATATCTCAACCTAACATATATATATATATATATATATATATATATATATATATATATATATATATAGGGAGATGATCAAAATAAGTATGTGTTTAAATCCAGAAATGCAGACCAAATCTCAGCCCTAGGATTAGATGATCTAATGGTCAATAATTAACCAAAAACACGGAAGGTCATAATTAAGCAATTTTAGGTCATATTATAATATTTGAGTTTAATGTCATGCTAAGATCGTTTTAGGTCATGCTTTGTTAGCATGACCTAAAAATTACCTAATTATGACCTAAAAGTGACCTAATTATGATATTGTTCTGCGTTTCTGTATTTAAATCTAGTTTTGCATAGATCAAAACCCTATATATATATATATATATATATATATATGAGGATGTAGGAGAGTATTAAGGTCCTAATGCCACTTTGGTGTTATACACAAAACTAATATCAACCATTAGATCATTAATTTGGAAGGGTGAGATTTAATGGACCGTGTTACATTAATAGGCCGAAATGGTACATTAAAGGGCATAATGGTAAAGATTGGAATCAAACCATCCGTTCCAAAACAACAGGTGCGCTAATTCAGCAATGATTCACATACCTTTCTCTCTCCAGCATTCAACCCACATTCATCTCTCTCGTCTCCCACTTCCTCCACACCCAAAACCCCAGTCATCGCTGATTTTCAAAGAAGAACCACAAATCACCGATCATTGAGGCTGCAAAAACAAATCCCCCAACTTCTATTCATCAATCGACGGTCGAGTTTTGATTATAGACGCAAGCAGAAGTCTATGGTTGTTTAAAACCCCAAAATCTGGTAAAACACTCTGTAAAATGCGATTCCTAACCTAGAATTTTAGTTGGGGCTACATAAAATGGCAGTCTTTTTTATATTTGATGTTGTGTTTGTTCATTTCAACATAGGAATTTTGATTTTGTGAATGTACATCGCGATTGTGTTGTTCGTACATTACAGGGATTGTGGTTGTACAGTTTTTTTAATCATTGATTTTGTGATGTTTTCGTCTACATTGGGTCGAATGTTTTTGGTTTTAATTCATTGTTTACTTGTTTGCTTCTTGTTCATCGTTGATTTGCTCAATTATTTGGATTCTTAGCTTCATAAATTTGGGGGTGTGACTATTGAATGAAGTTTGTACAAATTTTTATAATATGTTGTGTTACATTATAGAATCATATTTGTACATTACTTCAATCTATTTTAAGGCTTATTTGTAATTATCTAGTTGCGAGAGTATTGAATTTATACATTAATTGTTTTTGTTTGATACATCATATTATGTTACATCATTACCCAATTACGTACATTCTTTGATTCTGTTTGGATGTATCATATGTTGTTACATCATTTAAGTAGGTATATAGTACATTATTTGTTTCTGCCTTGTGTGAATTGTATGTTTCAATAAGAGCAGGAAGTTAATTCAGTTCCTCAAGGGTTTAGCAATCCATATGGCTAGGATGTATTACCAACCCAATAACAAAACGTTCAACAAGGGCATATAGTTAGAGCCATTCCCCTAGGGTTCATTTATCCATTGAGCTAGGGTATAATATTCACAACTTCATGTAGGGGACCTCGATTGACCAAACTTAGTTCAATCCCCTAGAGTTTAGCTATCCATAGGGTTAGGGCATAGTACAAACCCATACATATAAGTCCGATTTTGACTTTATGTTTGTTATATTCATTATAATTGTAATGTACGACTATAGTCATTCAATGTATATTTCTCTTACCGAGTAATGTACGAAGATAATATTTTTAATGTATGTTTTTATGATTATGTTTGTGATCAGATGGGCCACCATGATTCGAGAAACTCTCCAATGCTGAAAGATATAGAGAATGACAAGGAGAAGCATACAAGCAAGATGAAATATTGACAATTTTTAGTTTGTTTTTTATAATTATTTTTTATACTTGCTTTAAGACGTGCATTATTTATACTTGCTTTAAGACGTACATTATTTAGTCATTAAGTATTACATTGTTTTGGAGTTATCCTACTTTGTAATTTTATCCCTACTATTATTATGTTATAAGTTTACATTACTATATACTTTTGACCCATGGATTGGTAAATCCAAAGGGCATGATTCAAGTTACCTTTAACATTATTCTCTGCAATATGTACATTATCAATGTTACAAATGTACAATATTAGATACTATTTGTACATTATTTACTGTACCAAATCTAACACACAAATAAAAAAAATAAAATTTAATTCATGTAGTGGTACTATTCCCTAGCCCATGGATTGATAAATCCTAGGGGAATGAATCAAACTTCCTGCTCTTGGTGATGATTTTCGTTTGTAAATGAGTACTAAAACCTAGCCCCATGGATTGCTAAACCCAATGCATGAATTCAATTTCCTTTCAACATTATTTTCTTCAATCTTACATTATTCACTTATACGAATATACATTATTAGATACTATTGGTACATTATAAACTCTACCAAATCTGAAACACACATTAAAAAATAAATTTAATTCATCTGGTGGTACTATACCCTAGCCCCATGGGTTGCTAAACCCAATGGGAATGATTCAAACTCCCTGCCATTGGTGATGGTTTATTTTGTGAATGTGTACTACAACCTAGCTCCCATGAATTGCTAAACCCAAATGGTATGGATTAACTCTCGCCAGACATTAAATACTTACACAGGTACATCATTTAGTATGACGCATGTACATTAAAGGCCACATGGCGTACATTATTTAGTTCTACTTTGCCTAAACATTATCCTTGAAACACATACATTATTTAAATTCGGAGTGTACATTACTAGACATTATGCGTACATTATTTCCTATACATTAAAAACTGTCAATCATGTACTTCATAACACTATATTCCGTCATTAGTTTCACACTTCTCGCTACAACTTTGTAAATTAACATGAAATATCATGGTATGGAAGGAAGGTAAATTATACTAATAAAGTAATTATTAAAATTTTGAGAATGAATATCTCAAATTTATGAAACGTGAATTAAGGTGTTTGTAGATTAATTTGATATAATAAGTATATTTGGGGAATGAAAATAATAGGCGTGTATGCAGGGAATAAAAAACATAGCGTGAATTATGGGCAATTAATAACTGACATGAATTTGCTATTCCATTCTTGTCCTTTTCAGTTTTTTTTAATAATTAAACTAATGATAAGTATCATCAAAATCAACCATCATAGGACAAAAATCAATGCATGGAATTAGTTTTGGGTTTTAGTAGTATTATTTAGCATAGGGATATGAATACATCCCTAAGGAGGTATAGTTAAATCAAATGATCATGATTATTTCGTTGTATGATAACACTAAGAAATTAAATATATATAGTCATTTTTAAAACTTAAAATTTTAAGAATTATTTAATAATAAAATAATTACTTGCTAATAGTATTAGATGAGTGGATTCAAAAGTTAGTAGTTTATCAATTTTTAAGTAGATTTAAATGAAAAGCAAACTTTTATACTAATGTTTGAATATGAAATAAAATCCTCCATTTGAAGATAAGTCAATTCAAATCCTTTTATATTATTCTAATTTGCAGAGAGTTATTGAATGACTTAATTAGAATCCTCGAAAATCAATTTAAATCATTTTATATTATGCAAATATGTAGAAAGTCAATTCAAATCCTTTGAACTTATGCAACTTTGTAATTTTATCATACAATTCGTTTTAATTACTATCCGAAAATTATTGAAATGACTTAATTACAATCCCCGAAAATGAGAACATTGAAAAGTAAAATTCATTTCCCTTATTTAAAACCTTTAACTAATATAAATGAAACTTTTATGGAGTATTTCATTTTCACACAAGCAATTCATGTCTCCAAAATCACCTATGTCATCTAGCTAGCACAAGTGAACAACTACCCCATGATCTAACAAAACCTCGATAAGAGCTCGAAGGCTCTCATCTGGTTGTTTGTCGCCTTCGAAGAATAACCTGGTGAAAGTTTATGCTCGCGAGAGAGAAGAGAGTAATAATTTGAGAAATGGAGTTCGTAACTTGCTCGAAAGAATGGTTGTTGTATTGAAGCCCCGTGAAATAAAACCCATGTTGCTTGATAACCAACCGCTAAAAAAACTTTACGCAATGTTTTGCGATATGGAGAAAGATGAAGAACTGCCACACGAGGAGGAGAGCCTAACCAAGTTCCAAATGTTGAAATAATAATTCCGTCGATGTTTATTATTTCGACGTTTGGAACTTGGCTAGGCTCTCCCCTCGTGTGTCAGTTCTTCATTTTTCTTCATATCACAAAACATTGCATAAAGTGTTTTTAATGATCGGATATCAAGCAACATGAGTTTTATTTCACAGAGACTTCAATACAACAACCATTCTTTCGAATAAGTTGCAAACTTCCTTTCTCAAATTATTACTATCATCTCTCTCACTCGCATAAATTGTCTCTAGATTATCCTTTGAAGACGACAACCAACCAGATGATAGCCTTCGAGCTGTAATTGAGCAGTCGTGTTAGACGACATAGGAGATGTAGGAGATATATATGAATTTGCTTGTGTGATAATGAAAATGCTCCATAAAAGTTTCACTTATATAAGTTGTTAAAAGTTTAAAAATAAGGTAAACGAATTATACTTGTCAATGTTCTTATTTTCGGGGATTGTAATTAAGTAATATCAATTGTTTTCGGATAGTAATTGAATTATTGAAACGAATTGTATGATAAAATTACAAATTTCCATAATTTAAAAGGATTTGAATTGACTTTCTACAAATTTGAATTGATTTTCGGGGATTGTAATTAAGTCATTTCAATAACTCTCTACAAATTTGCATTGTATATAAGGATTTGAATTGACTTACCTTAAAATGGAGGATTTTATTTCATATTCAAACACTAGTATAAAAGTTTGTTACCGTTTGAATCTGCTTAGAGATTGTTAACTTACTAACTTTTAAATTTATTCATCTAATAATTATGAGCAATTAATTTGTTATCAAATAAGTAATTCTTAAGATTTTAAGTTTTAAAAATAACTATTTGCTTGTATATTTAATTTCTTAGTGTTATCATCTAACGAAATAATCATAGTCATTTGATCCAATTTTTTACTATTAAATAATTTTTAAATTTATAAGTTAAAAAAACAACCATATGCATATATACATAATTTCTTAGTACTATCATCCAACAATTTAATTATTGTCATTCGTAACCAATTATTTTAATATTATTAAATAATTTTTACAATTCTAAGTAAAAAATGAATATATGCATATATAATTAATTTCTTGGTGTTATCATCCAACAATTTAATTCGTTCACATCAATTTATTTCATTATTAAATCATCTTTAAAATTCTTAATTGTAAAAACAACTACATATGTTTATAATAATTTCTTAATGTTATCATCCACTGAAATAATAGTAATAGTCACTCGCATATAATTATTTTATTATTAAATCTTCTTCAAAATTTTAAGTTATAAAAACGACTACATACGTATATAATTAATTTCTTGCTGTTTTCATCCAATTATTTTATTAATAAATATTCCCCCCATCCCGGATAATTTGTCCCATTTTTCCATTTTGGTTCGTCCCACATAATTTGTCCCATTTCACTTTTTTACCATTTTTGGTAGTGGACCTCATATTCCACTAACTCATTCCTAATCACATTTGAATATAAAACTAATATATAAAAGTAGGACCCACATTCCACTAATTTTTCAACTCACTTTACATTACATTTCTTAAAACTCGTGCCCGGTCAAAGTGAGACGAATTGTCCAGGATGGGGGGAGTAATCTTTAAAATTATAAATTATAAAAACGACTACATATGTATACACTTAATTTCTTAATGTTATCATCCAACGAAATAATCATAGTCATTCGCATCCAATTGTTTTATTATTAAATAATCTTTAAAAATCTAAATCATAAAAACAACTACACGTGCATACAATTAATTTTTTAATGTTATCATCACTGAATAATAATAGTTATTCGCATACAATTATTTTATTATTAAATCATCTTTACAACTCTAAGTTATAAAAATGACTACATATAACATACTTAATATAATTAATTATTTAGTGTTTTCATCCAATGAAATACAAAATCATACTCCATCTGTCCCCCAAAGAGTATGAACTTTGGGTTCCGGCACGAGTTTTAATGCATTATTGGTAAAGTAAGAGAGAGGGATAGAGAAAGTTTTTTTTATGTATTGTCATTGGAGAATGTGTCTCAACTCATTAGAGAGAAGAAAGTTTCCAAAATTAGAATATTCATACTTTTTGGGGACGAACAAAAAAGGAAATAGTGCACTCTTCAGGGACGGAGGGAGTAATAGTCATTCGCATTCAGTTATTTCATTATTAAGTCATCTTTACAATTCAAGTTATAAAAACGCATATGTATTTAGTAATTAATTTCTTTGTGTTTTTATTTCATTAACTTTCAACTCATTTTCTATTATGCTATTTCTTAAAATTCGTATTGAATCAAAGTGAGACACATGTTGGGAGAAGGAGGGAGTATAATTTTTGTCAATTTGTCTTTACTCTAATTGGAAAAGGCAATAAATTCTAAGTTATCTCAAATAAAGCCATTAATTGGAGACTTGAACTTTCGATCTATTGATTGAAAAAGAAACGTTATAGTGAATAACGGTAAAAGATTCACTTTGTTGCCTAGTTGGAATTCTGCCTCACTGAAGCGAGCCACGTGCTACCAGTAACACTATTGGCTACCATCGGGTGCGACGGTACCCGAATCGTCGCACCCTTCTCAGTCATGAACGACAGACTCGACCTACTAGAATAACCATTGACCATCTCTCGACTTACTGGGGCCGGGAACCCGGCTCCGGCAACGAAGGAACGTCTTTCACCATTAAAACCCCATGATTTTTTATAGTCCGAAGAAAAGCCCCCAAAAAGTTGTTGTTGCTTCAATTCAGCCAATTTTTGAGATGCAGCCACCAACTTGCAAAATTCAACCCTAGATGAGGTTGATGAGTGGTTATCCATATAGGGAATGTGATTATTCATCAAATTCAAACTATTATTCATCTCAAGCTTTGATGATCCAATCTTTTCATTTGCACAAACCTCCTTCGTCTTCTTCTCCCTCTTCGTCTTCTTAGCGGATTCAGAAGCAACCATGACTCTCATCTCATCGCGCATACGCGCAAACATGGTCTCCTTGGCAGATGCAAGCTCGCGAACTAGAGAATCCGCGAACACCTTTAGATCTTTCAGCATTCCCTCATCTTTCAAGCTTTGTTTCTTCTTCTTCTTCTTCTTCTTCTTCTTCATCGTTGTCACTTTCTTCTTCCGCTTGATTTGTTTTAGCTTCTTTTCTTCAACTCTCACGGTGCCATGGCTTCGTGGATAGTCATCATCCTCATCGCCTTCATCCCTCGCAAACAAGACTAGCTTGTTTGATGACCCTTCTTCATCATCGCTTGAGGAGTCTACGACGGCGTTGCTGCTCCGAACCTCCCATATCTTCGCAAATCCTTCGTCTTGCTTCATCAATCACACACACACAAAATCCTCACTAATCAAACAATTAAAAGAGAAAAGAAAAGGAAAACACTTCTATAAATTATCATTAAAAAAATATGCTTTCCACTAGAAATACCTGTATTTACCGTTATAAATATCTCGATCTTCCCTATATGAGTGAAAAGATAAAATCTCTTAGCCTGAAATTTCAAGCATTTTCACTCAACGAGGGAATGAAAAGATATGATTTCCAATCTTACTATATTTTTTGGCTTATTTTCTACGTTTTGATATTGTAAACAGAACCCCGTTTATGCAATCTTATCACGTTTTGAATCAAGATTTTTAGTGTCTCTCTCTTTTTTCTTGTTTTAGAGATTTTCTAATTCCAGAGATATTTCGTTTGTTGGTTTAATCTGATTTTATATGGCTGTGATAATTAATTCCTATATATGGTGGGGTGGCAGATGGGGCTAATTAATTAACCCACGACTAAATTCTGGAAAGCAAATAACGATTGTCTGACAAATATATTAGAGCATCTCCAATAACCGGCGTCACCACCGCGACGCCGATTTTTCGCCGACGCCGGTTTGACGCCGAACCATTGGAACCGGCGTCGGCGAAATCGGCGTCAAAATCGGCGTCGCCATGCTGATTCCCGCGCTGACGCCGGTTCCGACGCCGATCCTCACGGGCGCCATTGTGCGTCCCGGATCGGCGCCAAACCGGCGTCGGATTTAAATTTTTTTTTTTTTCGAAAACACTATATATACGCGCGTTGAACCTCATTTTCATTCGCACCACTTGTTTTAACGAGTATTCTCTCTACCTTACTTTCTGTTCAAGATCAATTTAAGAAATGAGTAATGCCGGTGGTAGTGGTGGGGATGCGGATGAGTACGAGCGTATGATGAACGAAGAGCTAGATGCCTATACGAGCCGTGAGGTTGATCGATGGATGCAGAGTTATATGCAGCCGGCGGCACCTCGCCCACGACCAGTTGTCCACCGTCGACAAGTGGTGCATCGTGATCATGAAGCTGCACATCAGCGCCTGTTCACAGATTACTTCGCAGAGGAGCCGCGTTTTGACGCCAACCATTTCAGGCGTCGTTTTAGGATGAGGCGGGACTTATTTATGCGTATTGTTAACGCATTGGAGCAGCGATATCTGTATTTCCGCTTCAGGCACGATGCGGCTGGCAGACCCGGCCACACCCCTATTCAAAAGTGCACTGCGGCAATCAGGCAGTTGGCCTACGGCACCGCGGCAGACATGTGGGACGAATACCTCCACATCGGTGAGACGACTGCCATCGAATGTATGAAGTATTTCTGCCAGGGCGTGATCGAAGTATTCGGTGATCAGTATCTCCGAAAGCCTACCCCCGAAGATTGCCGGAATCTGCTGCGGATGCACGGGGATCAGCACGGGTTCCCGGGAATGCTAGGCAGCATAGATTGTATGCATTGGGAATGGAAGAACTGTCCCGCTGCCTGGAAGGGGTTTTACACGACCGGCTACAAGGGAAAAAATCCCACGATGATCCTCGAGGCCGTGGCTGATTACCGGTTGTGGATTTGGCATGCGTATTTTGGGATAGCCGGTTCGAACAACGACCTAAACGTCCTCAACTCGTCGCCCCTTTTCAACGAGCAGTGCCAGGGCATCGGTCCGGCCATCAGTTTTGTCGCCAACGGCAACCAGCATGATATGGGCTACTACTTGGCGGATGGGATATACCCTAGGTGGCCCGTCTTTGTGAAGACGATCCGGTGAGCATCAGATCCGAAGAAGGCCTACTTTGCGACGCGGCAGGAGTCGGCGCGAAAGGACGTGGAGCGCGCATTTGGTGTGCTTCAAGCTCGATGGGCTGCAGTTAAGGGACCAACGCGTTTGTGGCATGTCGACTGCATTGCTGATATAATGTACGTCTGTATTATCATGCACAACATGATCGTCGAAGATGAAGGTGTACAACTGACTGATTGGGCCACCGACGATAATGAAGCAGGTCCAAGCCACGGCGTCACCACCGCCAACGTACGAGGAGGGGTACCGCACGATGAAGAAGCCCTCCTCCAAGCACATGCCGACATGCGTCAGACGGAGGCTCATATTCGACTGCAAAAGGATTTAGTTGAAGAGTTGTGGGCGCGGAGGATTGCAAGGCGTTAGTTTTTATGCAAATTTATGTAATTTTTTAAATGTAATTTTTTTAATTATTGTACTTTTTTTTTAAAATTAATGTACTTTTAAAATTTAATATTATTATTCGAATTTTCCGTATTTGTCTCGTAAATTAAATTCTGTATGTTGATACGAGTATAAATTAAATTATATAATTGTTATTAGTGATGTGGATAGGTAGTGTGAAGTCTATGTGAGGATTATTTGATGTCCAGTTGATGTGGCAAGCTGATGTGGCAGGAGAATTGTAGTGCTGATGATGTGGCAGTGTGAAGGCTATTTGATGGCTATTTGACGTCCAGTGCTATTGGAGATGCTCTTAGCGTTTCCTTGTTGAATTTTTTTTAAAAAATTGATATTTTTCACTAAAAGGTACTATCTTTTTAAAATTGAAATATTTGTTTTATTGGATTTATGGATTATGAAGATATTTCTTTAAGGGACAGCCAATATTTGTACTCCTACCTTTTAAACCCAAGTTGATATTTAAAGTAAGCGAATTGGGGTTTAAGATTTATCATAGGGCATTAACTTGGTGCAATATCATTTAAAATATGACGTTGTTCACATAATACTTTCAAGACCAATTGTATTAGATGACAAAAGGAGAAGAAAGAATTACTGAACCACAGGAATTCCATCTCGAATCGAAGCCCACACTTTTTGTAAACATTTTCACAAATCTCAACTCTCTCATATCATACCTCCACTTTTACCAAGTCCAAATCTTCCCCTCTACTCTGAATCCGACTCCACGCTTCCCATCGCCTTCAACCCTCTTGGTCTCTAAATAAATCAAACAACAATTTAATGAACCAGAGAGATTTTTAAAGGCCACGTCCGGGATTCAAACCTCAGACCAACACCCTTGGCCTAGAAAGAGAGTGAAAGGGAGGACGAAGCGGTACCTTCTTAGAAACCTTCTTCTCTCTGACCTCGTACCTTTCCAAGGTCAGATCGCATAACCATGCGCCTGGACTAACCAACTGCAAATGCACAACATTATAGAACTCAGATTCCTAAGATAAGTGACTTTCTTGATAATTCGCTCTACTACTTTATATAGCTGAACTTCAACACAAACAACCCAAAAAAAGGCGCTGTCATCATATAAAAGAATGAACAAGAAAACAGAGCCCCCACCAAAACCAATTATTGCATCAGTAGTTCCATAACAATTAATTAAAAACTTGCAGTAAAATACTCAAATTGTGGTGGTGGTGCGAGGCTACTATTATGAGCAACTTAAAACCAAAAAACTAAGGACTATATAATCATTTCCATGTAGAATTTCTCTTACATTAGAAAAGAATAAATGCAAGTTGCATACAACTACTTCCATTTCCAAGTAATTGAACAACAGATAATCCAAGTTGAATTTGTTGAACAGTCACATATACTTTTGGTGTGAATTTGTAGTAAATGATGGAACACAAAGTCGCTGTTCATATACGACCAAAATGGATGAGCAAAACGTGAATATTGCACATAGATTGCACCTACCTATGCTGCTGCCATGTCTGAATGAGAGGTTCTTTTTTTTCTCAAGCTATGTATTCACTCGAGCTACATATTTTACGCACTTCATTTAATTTGTGCAAGTAATTACCTAACACAGACAAAAAGGATAGCTAAAATAAAGTTCAGTGTTTTCTTATGCTTGGTTTTTCGTGATACGAAATCTAGATCAATCTTTCTTTACACACTCCAATACCCATATTAACTTTATTGCTATATAATTACACTAAAGGAATGAAATATTTCCTTACCTAACACGAGATGAATCGCACTAAAAATACAAAATTTTCATGTTTTTGATAACTTCTCAAACCAAAGATTCAAGTATACAACAAGAAGGGATTTGATAAATGGAGGAATGGTAAGCCTTACGTTGAGTGTGCGTTGGATAAACTTGGCTCGCTTCTTTGGTCTTTGCGGGAGCTTGGACCCTTTGATTGCCATGAAATCTTCTTCCTTCTCTTTGTTTGTCAGGGCGATCACAAATTTCGGCGGCCACATCGCCAAGATGGTGGTGTCGCCGCCAGAAGACGAGCCGCCCTTTTCTCATCGTGGCCTGTCCCGGATGACCCGGAGCCAACACCTCCACTGCCGTGTTGATAGTGGTTGTCGTTGCGGTGACTAGAATTATTGTTGTTGTTCTTGGTACTATTACTGTTTCCGGTGGTACCACCCCTCTTCTCTCCTCTTTCAGGGGATGTCAAACCCCTTACTCCGTTGCTGTGTCCTCTCATACCAAGAGAACTCTCTGAATTCCTAAAGATTGAATACAGCAAATAGCAAATCACATCACTATTCATAACATATGTAATAAAATACAAAATTCAACAACTTCCAAGATGAATTTCACAACATACATAAAAAATTGGTATACTAGTGAGAATTAATACTGACTACAGTATAATATAAAAACAATAGACGATTAAAGATTTTTAGAAAGGGTATGAGGGGAAATTACAGAAATAGCCTTGTGGGGAGTTCTGGAACAGAGATTTCGACTACGATGATTTCACATCATATATCAAAAATTGTTATACCAGTGAAAAATAATACTGAATATACATATAAAAACAATAAAAATTAAAGATTTTTAAAAGGGGGCGGAGGAGAAATTACAGAAATAGCCTTCTAGGAGACTTCTGGATCAGAGATTTGGGTGAGTTGTTTTAAAGAGAGTATATGGTTTTCTGATATGGGTCAGCGCCTTTTATTTAATAGTTATATATATACTACAAGAGACGTGGTATTTGAGGGCAGTGTGTGCAAATACAGAGAGAGAGAGATACCATACCAAAGCGTGAGTTGGTTTTTGGAAGAATCTGAGCCGTTGGATTGAATTCGTTACCCACTGTTTAATAATTTATGCATACTAATCTTGAATTACAAAATGTGGCGTGGATCAGGAAGATAACAATTCATTGCCAAAGGAGTGGAAATGAGAGATAAATAGTGGCCCACTTCCCGAAGCCAACCAATTAGCAGTTTCCAAGAAATGAAGGGAAAATGGCATCACTCCACATTATTCAATCTTTAATTGCTATAGACGAAATTTGTTTTCATTTTTGCTTTTTTGCCGAAACCAAAAATACAATTATCAACGCACATTAAAAAACCATTTATCCACACGAATTATTGCATGAAAAAAGGAAATAAATTCGGTGAAGAATAAGGATTACTTTACCTTTTATAGATCCAAATAAAACAACTTTGATTAAAAACAGTATCAAAATTCAAATCTAGGGCAAATAAGTCAACATATAAAGAAAAAAGATAAATAGACAAAAGTAAAATAGAGCATTATTTTTGGGGAAAATTACCTCAAAATTCGATGAGACGGAGAGGCCGGCCGCTGACGGAGGTTCAAATAGCCGTTACCACCACCGTTACTCTTATTAGTATTGAGCTGATTCGAGTTGGGATCTTCTCTCTTGATGAGATCCGACCTGACAACCCGGCGATCGATCCGGGTGGTGGCCCGCTGAACCGGAATCGAGTTGTTATTGGTGTGGTCCTTGGCCTGGAACTTCATGCAGCGTAGCCTTTTCCTGTTGCCCCACTGCAAGACGAAGTCGGACGACGTCGTAGCGGCTGACTTGGATTCAGATCTCACCAATAAGCCGTCTTTATTGGTGGAGTGAGGAATGTTCCTATCCATCGCCCCCCCTTTTGTACGCCTGTACGCCGTCAAGTAACATTTGCTTCTCGTTATTAACGGAAGTTAAAGGCTCTGTTAAGTAAATTACTGTGGAATTTTTGGGCCAATAATGGTGTAACCAAAAAGGAAGATAAGATTTAAAATAAAAGAAGATCACCGAGTTTCAAATGGGCAGACTTTTCGGCCAAATGCAGGTAAAGAGATAAAATAGAATACTGCGCAATCATCGTGAGGGGTGAAGAATTTGGGGAAAATAGTTGTATACTGGAATTCTGCACCAAAATTCAGATATACAAGTGGAGAAGAATTGAATGCGTGGTTCAATTGACTGAATGAATAGATTTGATTTTTTTTCTGGAAAAAGATAATGTCAGGAGCAGAGCACTCCGTTGTGGTTTTTGACATTTTTGGGTTGATTTGCTCATGTGGCGAGGAAAATTGTTGATGTATGACACAGGAAGAAACGGCAATTTTTCTACAAATTAGCTCTTGGTTTTTTAGGTCAAAATTTTCAGATAGAGGAAATTTTTTCGGAAAAAAAACATTGTTGGAGATTCACAAAATTCGAATTGTGAAGACGAAGAGATTTGGGCAAACTTTGAGACAGAGCACTTGAATTAAACATGAAGAAACTGGCGATGGATGAAGCTGAAACGATTTGAATATCACGTTCCAGAGAGAGAGAGAGAGGGAGAGACGGAGGGAGACGAAGGAAAGAAAAATCACCATTACCTGTTCTCCACCACTGAAACCTACAACCTCTGCCGATTAAATCTGATAAATAAATATCAGTAAAGCCGGAGTCCTCCAAATCTGCAACAACAGGCAACCAAAAAAATGTCGTCACGCACACAAAATGTAAATCATACACCAATTTTCTAATATTATCCCAAACAAATTACCTTGGTCTCCAACTTGGATGTTAACAGAGTTGAACCTCTCAAAAAAATTCAGCAGAAACGAATTGACGTCGCATACGCCTCAAAAAACAAGCAGAATCCACAGCAATTTAAGCTGATTTGCTCCCAAACAGCGCTGAGAATAGCGCTTTCAACAGAGAAACAGGAAGGATTCTGAGGTTTCTTCTTCGATCGATTGCGATCCTCTCATCCCCGAAACCGATCTCAAATCTCTCAAAAATTCACCTGTTGAGAAAAATTCAAACAGTATTATTACAAAACAACCGAAGGAATCAAAGTAGAATTACAAAATAATGATAATTACAAACCTTGCGACACAAATCGTCTTCCAAATAT
The DNA here is from genome assembly GCF_004379255.2 of Salvia splendens. Lineage (NCBI taxonomy): Eukaryota > Viridiplantae > Streptophyta > Magnoliopsida > Lamiales > Lamiaceae > Salvia > Salvia splendens. Next base: position 20,091,177 of record NC_056051.1, on the reverse strand, counting down.
CAATCGAAAGGCATCAAATCAGCACAATCGAACTTGAATATGTTCTAAAACACATATACAGTCATTGAAACTCCAGAATTTAATTGTATGCGAAACTTTCTTCAGTTAAACTAGCAGAAATTGAGAATTTCTCACTATTAAATCGTTTGATCATTACAAAATCACTGCATTACCACTCAGAAGATAACACAGCCCTCCAAATTTGTGAGAGAAACTAGAGATGGAGAGAGGTTTTCTACTTAAATGTGAAGAAAGAACACAAAAATACGAAATACTCTTCTTTCTCTTTGGAGCCTCCAGTTTTATACAGTCCAGTTCTCCATCTTCAATCTGGACCGTTAAATTATCATAAACGGTGTTGATCACTCATCGTTTCGCCTGTTAGATGACGGCGTTACTCTGTCCCATCGCTAGTTGGAATGTGAAGACTCGCGACGGCGAACGTTAACGGAATACCTTACGCTGTTTGCAGGCATTTTATGTAATGAATTTTTTATTTGCAATAAAATAATGGTGGAGCTTTCTCGCTAACCGGTGCTCTGGCATGCGATTAAGTTAACCATGGTTAATTAAATGTATTAAGGTTAGCTTCTGCATGTATCTAATCTTGCTTTGAATTTTTAACCAACATCAAATTTGAAGGTTTTGAGAAGCCAATGATACCCAAGGGTAGTACGGATGTCAATCGGGCAGAACCTATTCGGGTTGCCGGTCAATCAGGTGCTGGCTATTCGGGTTGTGATCTTTCGGGTTATAAAAGTTCAACCATAACCCTAAAAGCTCGGGTTTCGAGCTAGCCCATTGAGTTGCGACCGATAAGATTAACAAGCGATCAATCCAATAAATAATGACGAAAATTAGTTATATTCATAAAATGTAAAATATTTAGTTATGCTAATTTGGGATATATGCTTAAACTCAATCATAAACATGATCAAATACTAACATTTGAGATATTTCGTGAAATTTTAATGCATATTTTAGAAATTTAAATATTTTTTAACTGAAATTGAAGTTTTTAATTTATCTATCAATTATTATATTAGTAAAAATTCAATATATAATTTGTGTATTTAATACTATAAAATTGAAAGTTTTTTTTAGTTATCTCTATTATAAAATTAATCAATGATGTGTCTAATTAGGAGTAAAAAACTAGAATAATAGAAATTTTATCAGGTTTTCGGGTCTAGCCCTAACGGTTTGCGGGTTAATCAAGTGCGGGCTAATCGGATTTTAATTTTATCAGACTAGGAATCTAGTCCTAACCCTATAAATCTGGCGAGCTATTCGGATCCGCTCACGGATTACGGGCTACACTAACACCCCTAGCCAAGGGTTCGTCACAACAAACTAGTGCATAATTTGAACATCGTCGTCACTATAATAAGTCGGGAGCACGTTTTATATATAAGACGTGATTTCTAAATTTGCGCATTTAAAACTAATAGTTTGCAATTAAAAGACTAAAGCTTATTTTAGAATTTGAATAAAAATATCAAATTTATTAGACATGTAGACTGTCAATCGCGGAATATATTCAACTAACTGATAAGCATTAGACTTACCGGACTTGGTAATTTGTGTTTGAACTCAATCAAGTAGTCAAGTCATATCAATCTTTATATTATCATGCCATCAAAGTTTTGGTATCAATATATGAATAGGGCGAATTTATATTATCATGTCATCAAAATTCCACGTACTCATAATGACAAAAATCATAATTTCACCAAACATCAATAAAGAAAAATAACGAGCCATCCATTAAAAAAAAAGAGTGAACTACAAAAATTATCGTTGGACTATGTGTTTATCTCGCTCATAGTCTCTGAACATTAAAAATATTGTCAGACATCCATGGACTAAGGATTTATCTCGAAATTGGTCATTATGCCCTTTTTTATACGAAAATACCATTTTTAGGGTTTGGGCAATTTGGTCTTTATACGCTTTTAACATTTTAAGTCTGATATTATTTTAATGATGTATTAACTCTGATATTATTTCAAAATTATCATTCTTCTTCCCTTTTGTCATCATTCACTTTGTTTGTTTATTTTAATATTAGATTTAATTTTATAAAATTAAATTTTAAATTTAGATTTTTAAATATCAATATATTTTTGTTAATAAAATTATTATTTATGGACACTATAAATATTGATTAAAACAATTAATTATTTTCATTTAATATAATATTCAGTTGAATCGAAGAAGTACATAAAAATAATACTCATGATGGAAAATAAGAGCTATTCTACTTAGCCTTCGTTCGGTTGATATAATTGTTTGTGATTATATATTATAAAGTTGACTAAAAATTTTATATAGGAGTATTTTGTTTAAATTTTCTAATTGATTATGATTGTTTTCAAATAAATAAACGAAAATTATATAAGTCTTACATTAGATGCATATTTATTTCAGAATAATCGTGTTATATGATCTATTTATGATTAAAACTATTAAATATTGATTAAAACTAAGTTGGCATCGGCATACCTTATTGATTAAATATTAGACACTATCAAATATTGATTAAAACTATTAATTTTTGTTATTTAATAATTTTAATAATTAATAAAAATTTATTGATATTTAAAAATCTAAATTTTAATTTTAATTTTATAAAATTAAATCTAATATTGAAATAAAGAAACAAAGTGAAGGATGACAAAATGGAAGAAGAATGATAATTTTGAAATAGTATCATATTTAGTATATCACTGAAATAATATCATATTTAAAATGTTAGAAGTATAAAAAGACCAAATTGCCCAAACCATCAAAAGGGTATTTTCGTATAAAAAATGGCAAAAAGACTAATTTTGAGATAAACCCTTGGTCCATGAATGTTTGACGATATTTTTAAAATCCAAGGACTATGAGCGAGATAAACCTATAGTCTAAGGACTATTTTTTGTAGTTCACTCATTAAAAAATAAATAGAAGGATGTGCGGAATGTTGAGCAAAGAGTTGACCAAATGTTGAATTTCATTGTTTTAAGCTAGAGGCAAATTTATTTGAAAATTTAGTAGGAGTAGTATGTTCCTCTGAAAAAACGGCTTTATTTCTCAAAAACTAAGTTGCCGGCTAACTTATATTTTTTACTACTTATTAATTTTCTCTGATTTAATAATGCATATATCACTACTTATTAATTTTCTCTTGTAACATAAATGTTGAAGTTGTTTGCAACTCAAGAAATGCCCACAATTTCAGTACACAGTGTAACCAATTTGATCATATGAACAAGAATAGGGCCTTTATATTCCTGACCACCAATAACATTTTCAATATATATATATATATAAATATAACATCAAGCTCATCTTCATATCTACAAGCTCAAATCCAGGCCCAATGCTTCCACATACCCCGGCTGCAAGGCAACAGCGAATCAAGCGCTGAAGCCCCTATAGAGAGAGCTCCAAGGGTTGGAAGGGAAGGTGGTGCAAGCTTGCGCTGAAGCCTCGGTCATCGCCTCAATCTTCACACCCTTGTTGCAAATGTTGGCAAAAGCTCGCATATGCTTCATCCCGTACTGGGATAGCGCCCCACAGCACGCCTCAAATGTCCTAACCTGTAATTGCAGATAGGAACGAACATGTTCCTGAATGAAACGAGTAGGGAATGGAACAAAGAAGCGATGAATGTTTATGGGATGTGTTAAGTGTTGTTACCATGGTTTTCATACAGCTCCAGTCTTCTACAAGAGGTTTCCCAGTAGGTTGGATGTAGTTCATGACTTCGTGGCTCTTCTCAATCCCGAAGAGGAATTTGCCGATCAGTTTGATGCTGTTGTCAACGTGTGCGCGGTGTGCCATAGCCTCAGCGAGCTGGATCTGAGCTTCAGCCTTGCGATCAGAACCTTCAGCAGCCTTGCGAAACTGCAAGTAGGAACCAAAAATGTGAGCTATGTTACATTTATTTTATCCTCGTTTGATCTTTTCTATATTCCGATTGATCTAATAAGTTGAAACACACAAGTGCAGAGGAAACAAAGTGATCAAACTCGATTTGGCACACTTACCTTATGCCAGAAATGCAGGAGATCAGCGTCGCGCTGGTTGACAGCTTGTGAAGATGGCAACAGAGAATTGTCCACCGCAAAAGTGAGATTATCATTGGCAGGATCTGTGCCAATATACAGATAAAGAGCCTCCGTGTTTAGCTTCACGTCGCCATATTGCATGACGTGGGAGCCATACTCACCATTGTCATTCGCTGTTCGCTTCTTGACCTAAACATCCAGTTAAAGGTCATATTTCTTCACAAATTGAATATCACTTGGTATGTGTAGGAATCCTCATTTGAGCAAAGAACAAATTTAGTTTCGGCAGATCTTACCAGCTCGTACTGCTGCTTCAAAGTTTCAGTCCGGAGATTGTGCACGTCACTGTTGATAAACACCACAAAGTCGATATTGATCAGGAAAACAATACATCAGAAAACATAGTTTCAGAACTAGCTAGACAACATTACACAAGAAAACATAGCTTCAGAATTAGCTAGACAACCACCCCACGACTCTCACTATCATCCTTACGAAACTATGCCAGTCTTTTGAGTGACATCAAGATAAAGTTCCCTTACAAGAGAAATCACTTACACTCTAGGAAATTTTCTTACTCGCATACACAAAGACCATATATGAATAAAGATTTAATGAAGTCCAAAAGTTTGGTGTATATGTGGTATTAATTACCTATCTTCCATCCAGGCAATACTATAGAGGTCGCCCAAGCAGGTGTCATATTCAGGGGGAGGACTCGGGTTATCTCCTGGGCAGTAGGTTCCCCAACTATTCTCAATCGCATTTGCTGCAGTTGTTGCATATATGTTCAAGCCTTCGGGAAGAAGACCTTCGAATATGCTTCCAGATTCACATGCTTCCAAATAAAATACCTATGGCATAATATGGAGATATTTAGGTTTCCTTTATTTTTTGCTTCAGAGATGAACAATTCCACAAAAAATAATGCCTGTAATCAAATTACCAGGCTCTTATATGTCCCAGCAGCATGCTTCTGTCTCAAGACATCATTTAGGTCATTTGCATATATATATGGTCCGGCAGGCGTCCCTGAGTATACATAACAGCATCAAGATAATCAGTCCAACGCACAAACTCTATTAACGATTAATACTCGGTCCAATGCAGACAACTGATTGATAGAGGACATTCTCTCAATGTATTCTGCAGATTTCTTTCAACTTAAGTTTATCTTTTTGTTTGTTAGTTTATCTTTTCAAAGTTTGAGTATGTTAGGGAGTCTTTAGTTTGTTAGAGTTCTAATTCAAGTTGGAGTCTTTAGTAGAGTCTATAAACATATTTATGGTTCTTAGTTTAAGGTGTCCAAAAAAATAGTTAAGTCCAGTGATTTGGTGTGAAGGCCTCAGTGGAGGAGTGGCCCTCTACGAAGGGAGGTGTCATCCTCTATCAAGAACATACTACTATTTTCTTAGAAAATGGAATGCATAGGATGGATTTTCTTTGCAATATATCAAAAGAATTTACTAACCAAGAATTCCAGGACCACCATGATCTGTGTAATATATGAAGATGTGATCGTTCGGACCGCTGTCCACAACCTTGCCACTACCTCCTTTCACTGCAGTTTTGTTGCCAAGAATCACAGCGTAAAAGTTTTCAGCAGTTACTGCATCTCCAACATAATCCTGCCCCAATTAACTATATGAGGAAACCATGGCTTTTTCTACAACTGACAAGCAACTAGGACACTTAAAATGGACACATACCTTTGGAACTCCCTGGTAAACATCATCACCATGCGGGTTGTTGATGATGACACCAGGCCGAGGGTTTTCACTATTATTGGCAATGTCATCATACATGAAAACAACAATGTTTTCATCCTTCAGACCACCTTTCTTTAAGATTTGATACGCATGACACACGTCAGCCTAGTACAATAAAAGGAACATGCATCAGCTTCACTGATCCGATACAGATGAAAATCGCGGTCGTTCACACATAAAACAAGGCATGAATAGCAAGCTGGACCAATATAAGCAAATAACATATAGGTTGCTTTCATGTGCCTTTTTTGCAATATCACCTTCTTTGTTCTATCATTTCTTTCTGGATATTTTCATGTTCAGGCCAAGTTTACTAATCAAATTTCAATTACTAATTATGCTCAGCTTCAATCATATTCAATTCAAGGTAATTAAAAATGCATATCAACAAAAAGGAAAATGTGAATTTTCAACTTAAATTAATTGGGGTTCCTGTGAACCCACTCTCACGAGTCACAACAAAAAGAAATTATGGTTATGATTAATAATCTTTGTGGGCCCGCTATGAATATGCCTTGACAGCCTTGTGCATTACTGAAGCACGCCAAAGATAACTGCTACTTGGAATATATTTATATCTTCCTTAGGTCATCCACAACGCTGTTTCTATACCGCTCTTATACCGTTTCTTAAACCACTATTTGAGGGCCCCACTGTACTTTTTTACTCCATTCCTTAACTAAGGAACGGAACCTGCAACCCTCCGTTCCTTAACCGTTCCTTAACCGTTCCTTAAATTACTATTCATTCAATTTCATTTTTTTTATTTCCAACCCATTTCAATTTAAATAAACACACTTTAATAAAAAACAAACACACTTTATTAAAAAACACACAACATTAAAAACAAATTCAACTTAAACTTAAAAAAAATAAAAAAAAGCACACAATTAAAATCCTAAAAAAATAAAAAACACAAATAAAAAACACACAATTAAACGTGGGAAAATAAAAAAACTACTCCGCCGGCGAATCATCCTCCGGAGGCGGTCGAGGTTTAGGGGGAGGAGGAAGACCAAGTAGTCCTGCCATATGCACAATTCCGTTCCACCAGGCCGTGAATTGGGCGTACGAGAAGCGGGAAGTGTCTGCCATTGTGGCGGTTATGTACGCCACCATAAGTGTGTCCGAGCCTCCCCGCGAGCCCGATCCCGAGGCCGACTGGCTTGATTCGCCTCGGCCCTTCCTCGCTCTAGCCGCCTTCGCCGCCTTCGTCCCTTGCGGCCGACGGCTGGATCCCCCGTATTCGTCGGGCGTTGGATCCCCCGTACCCCCAAACACCTGCGGTTCACCCTCGCTGGCCTCACCGGTGTCACCAGACGAGTAGTTGTCGCTCGCCGTGTGCTTCGTGCGCTTTGAGGTTGAGCCCGAGCTCGAGCGGACACCGCCGGCCCACATTTCCTCGTCCTTGACGAGCTGCCAAATATCAACATATTTGAACTATAGACCGGTGTCCTGGTAGAAGACGCGCAAAGCCGCCCTCAGAATGTCGGCGCCCGAAGCTCCGCTTCGCCGCTTCGGCCGAGTAGATGCCGCAAAATTTTTTGACCTGTGCGTCGACTCGGCCAAAGTGAGCACGGAGCATTGTATATTTGCGCTTCCGGGCCCCTTTCGGCTTAGTCTGGTGGTAGACATCACGGACCTTTTCCCAGAAGCACTTGGCGGCTTGTTGGTTCCCGACGATGGGATCGTACGAGACGGTGAGCCAGGCGGTGTACACCGCCTTAGTTTCTTCGTTGTTGTACGGATGCCGGCCCAGATCCTCCAGTTCCTCCTCCTCCTCCTCGGGTGCCTCAGACGCAGCCCTAGAGCTTCCACCGCCTCGGCCTCCTCCCTGGGTGGGTTCAACGGGGATATCCTCCCGAATCTGGGACAAACCCTGAGAAAGCCGCGAGCCGGGTGGTCGAGCATAGGCATCCACATCGAAAGTGGGTGGTTGGTACCCACCCGGCGTCGCCGACCCCTGGGTGCCCGGCGTCGACGACCCGGAACCACCAAGTGTGTTGTACATGGTCTCCCAATCGCCGAACGCGTTGAGATCCCACCCACCGGAGCCGCCACCGCCGTAATTCCCGTCGCCGGACATTTTGTGAAGGAGATTGAAATAGAAAATTGGAGAGAAATTGATGTTGGTTTAGGAAGAGTAGATGTGTAGTTGTGTGTGAAATGTAATAAATTAGGTGTATTTATAGAATAAGAAAATAAAAATAAAATAAAAATAAAAATAAAAAAAAAGTTAAAAAACAATAATATTACCGTTAAAAAAAATTTTAAAAATCAATTTTTTTTAAAAAAAAAATAATTATTGCGTCATCGCTGACGTGTCCCACTCGCGGGCCGGCGAGTGGGAAGCACGCACGAAGCGGGGAGCGCCACGTCACCCCAGCGCGTGGCGGCACAAGCCGTGCCGCGTTACCTGCCGTCGGCACCCGGCACGGAATGGGAACGGAATGGGAGCGGAATGGTGCGCCGCAACGCGTTCCGCGGCGAAACCGTTCCGGCGGAACGGCACGCGGAACGCCGGCGGCGCGCGTTGCGGGTGGCCTTAACTTCATTCAATAATTCGTATTCATTCAATAATTCGTCTTCAACCAAAGTAAAGTTTGTCACTATTAATTTTAATTTTCGAAGTAAGAAACATCTCAAATTAGAAATAAAATCATGGAAAAAGTTTAATAAACTATATAGAAAACCAATAGTTTAGGCAAACATTAGTGAAACCTATCTAATAAGTATAACAATTTAGAAAACTTTCAAAATTACTGTAAAAACTAAAAATACTAGTACTGCAATGAATGAGAATGATTCAGTAAACATGAGCTTAGTAAAAACCATGAAATTAAGCAGAGCAACAAACACTAGCTTAATTAACTTCTAAGAGCATCCACAATAAAAAACGTCCAACAATAGTCCAGCCATAGCCTAGCCACAAACTCCTCCCGTCACATCATCAGCACTAAAAATCCTCTTACCACATCAGCAAAACAAGCAAATAGCCCAGCCATAGCCCAGCCACATCACTAATAACAATTATATAATAAATCAAATAATTAACAATCACGCAATATACGGAATTTAATTTACGAGGACATAATCACATCAACATCGAATGAAATTAATAATTAAAGTGAAATAATTAAGGTGAAAGTGATGTTATGTGATATATGTGTTGATTTATCGAGTGATTTGTGATTTGCTCGACTTGTTGATGTGATATGAGATGATGCTCGATCTTGACGGAACAAAAAAAATTATTTATGTTTTAAAAACGTTTTGAGGAAAATAAAGTTGAAAAGATTATGTCAAGCCATATTTTGTTTTGGAACTATGTCTATCTGACTGCAACGATGAATGGAATGGATTGATGGGAGACCGTGGGAGGTAACCACTTCCCCGGCACTTGAATGTTAAGATATGATGAATGATGAATGGACTGATGAATGAACAAGAGATAGTGAAATCGGGTTTGTCAGATACGGCATATGTTCTAGGAAAATAGATCGAAAGATCGCTTTTGAAAAAGGAAAAGAAAAATGTTTAGTGTTCTCGGACTTTTCCTAATATCCCGAGTTCACTCAAAGAGTGGCTTGACAAAATCTATTTTTATAAAATACATTTTGGCACGTGTCCACTGAGTACACCAAATACTCAGCCCTGCATATGTTTTCTCTATGTGCAGGTTGAGCGGTGACGAGCGCGGTGGGTGTTGAGCATGATAGTGAAGAAGATTGTAAATAAAACTTTCTGAATATATTATGTCTTCATACATAATAGTATTCTACTCTCGAATGCTTCCGCCAAGTATTGTTGAGATAATTTTATCTCGAGTTGCTGATTGTTGAAAAGACACTCTGATTTTATTCGAGCTTTTCCCCATTTGTTTGGAGCTAAAGTCGAGTTTGCACTCTGTGTATCATACACTCTGATATATATATTTCTTTTAAGCTAATTGAGCCTTTCTTATGAACTGTTATCCTTAAATGCTATTCTTAATGTTTGTCCCTTGGTCACGATCGCCTCGTTTGTAACACCCCTGGGGTGGGCGGGCGTGACAGCTGCACACCGTCGGTTGTATGAGGACTACTTCGCTCTAGAGCCGTGGTATGGGGATAACATGTTCCGGCGACGTTTTAGGATGCATCGTCTGCTATTTATGCGTATCGTGAGCGCTTTAGAGCCTCGATACGAGTATTTCATGATCAGGGAGGATGCGGTTGGCAAAGTCGGTCACATGCCCAGTGCACTGCTACAATCAGGCAGTTGGCATACGGAGGCGCGGCCGACATGTTCGACGAGTACCTCCACATCGGCGAGTCGACTGCCCGCGAACGTCTGCAGTATTTTTATGAGAGCGTTAGGGAGATATTCGGGGATATGTATCTTCGGAAGCCTATCCCCGAGGACTGCCAGGCTCTGATGGATATGCACGGGAGTCAGCACGGGTTTCCGGGAATGTTGGGAAACATAGATTGTATGCATTGGGAGTGGAAGAGCTGCCCCACCGCCTGGAAAGGGGTGTACACTACCGGCTTTAAAGGCAAGAATCCCACGATAATCCTCGAAGCGGTAGCTGACTACCGGCTGTGGATTTGACATGCGTATTTTGGAGTAGCCGGGTCGAACAACGACATCAACGTCCTCCAGTCGTTGCCCTTTTCAATGAGCAGTGCATGGGCGTTGGTCCGACCGTCAGTTTCGTCGCCAACGGCAACCAGCACAGTATGAGCTACTATTTGGCGGATGGGATATACCCTATGTGGCCCGTCTTTGTGAAGACGATCAGATGCCCAACAGATCCAAAGAAGATCTACTTTGCGCAACGTCAGGAGGCGGCGCGAAAGGATGTGGAGCGGGCATTTGGTGTGCTTCAGGCTCGATGAGCGATAGTGAAGGGTCCATCACGGCTGTGGTATATTGACAGCATCGTTGATGTCATGTACGTAGGGATGTCAATCGGGCCAACCCGTTCGGGTTGTCGGGCCATTCGGGTACAGGCTATTCGGGTTATGATTTTTTCGGGTTATAAAAGTTCGACCCTAACCCTAACCCTTCGGGTTTCGGGCTAACCCACCGGGTTATTCGGGCCAATGAGTATTTTTAAATCTTTTAATATTTTCAAAAAAATAATACGTATTTTAAATTTTCTTTAATTATATACATATTTTTAATTAATCATTCAACAATGAAATACATATTTTTAATTTTCTTTAATATTTTAAAAAAAGATTAAGTTATTTAAATTTAAATAACTTATTCATTACATAATTATTTACAAAATATCTATCAATAGTATGTTTATGTTTTTGTATTTAAAACATAAATCAACACTTTGTTTCAAAATTCAAACATAAATCAATTCGTAGAAAATTAAATAAAATTTTCATAACGTGAGAGGTGCATCGTAGATGTAACAAAAATATTTTGAATTGTTAAAGAGTGAATTATCAAGATGCTAGCTAGTTGGAGTAACTCTAAGTTTTCTTGAATTATGATTGGTCAAATTTAATTTATTCCAGTTGTGAATAAGTCGAATAATAATTTAGCTTTGTTTTAAGAATCATCAAAGTACGCATAATTCAATGACGAAGCGGCGTCAAAACACTTTGCACTATTATATTGGAAATATACTAAAAGAAAGCTTTTATATACAAGTATTTATGAATCCATGAACCACATAGTGATTTTTTTCGTGATCTTATATAGTCGGTTGACGTATTTGGATTTTGTATGGTTTTAGAGGGTTGTCTTGGATGATTTTGATTATATTTCTATATTTTGGTATGTGTACATGTTTGTTGAGAAATGATAGAAAATGGATTAGAAAATGTACACAAAATATGTGGATGTACAACAGCCTTGTTTGAGTCAATGTTTCTCACGATTTTGAAGTCTGATAAACCTCTAATACATATCATTCTCTTTGTCTTCGAAAGAGCTTCGTGTGGATATATTGCACGCCTTAATCGGAGCTTTGTAGAGAAAGTTATGACCGTTACAAAAACTACTCGCTGTGCAGAAGCATTCAACTCGACGGGCCGACCCGTAACCCGAACGGGTCAGCCCGCCTAACCCGACAACCCGAACGGGTCAGCCCGAATGGCCCGATTTTAAATTCGGGCTGCGAAATTACAACCCTAACCCTGTATTTTTATCGGGTTATTCGGGCCGACCCGCGGGTTCGGGTTACATTGACATCCCTACATGTACGCATGTATTATCATATACAACATGATTGTCGAAGATGAAGGTCCAGTACTGACTGATTGGACCAATGATGATGTTGATGCTGCCGGTCCAAGCCACGACGCGGCCACCGCCAATGTACATATAGGGATAGCCCATAGAGAGGCCGATCGGGTCCGTGCATTTGCCGACATGCGCCAAAAAGATGCTCATATTCGACCCCAGAACGATATAATTGAAGATCTATGGACGCGGAGGGGTGCACGTTGATTTTTTTAATGTAATTTGTTTTGTTTTTTTGTTGAACTGTACTTTTTTTATTTTTTTATTTAATGAAATTATCATTGCACTTTCTCCGTCCGTATTCGTGTCGAAATTTTAATTCCGTATATTGTTTAATTTGGTGAATTTGGTAATTTTTATTATTGTGGATGTCCATCGGATGTCCTTGGGGATGTCCGACATTGTGCAGTGGGATATCCTTATGACGTGGCAGTGCAGTAGGATGTCCTTATGACGTGACATGAGGTGTTTTTGGGAAGTCCACCGGAAAGTCCGTCGGGACATCCGCACCATTGCTAATGCTATTATATAAAATATCAAACAATTAAAAATATACATTTAGAGTTCTCTATCTTAGTATTACTAGTGTCTCGTAATTCTAGTCTCATGCATTACGCAGCTTTATCCAATCCTATCAAAAATAGTGTTTGGTTATTAATTAGGGTCGTGGCAATTGAGACATTCGGCCTAGGCATCATTTATATTCATATTTGTTTACTAATATTCTAGCATATATTTAATATTTTTATGGCACTAAGAGAATATCAGAATATTGATAATCCCACTTTGTCTTGAATTAAATTTAGTTTATATAATGTGCATGATTTGAAACTGTTTTCGTATTATATCAGGTGCAGTTTGTGGCGAATTTGATTAGTTATAAAATTAATATTGTGGATAAAGTACTATGAAATAAATGTTCTCTACCTTTCCAGCAATTTCTCTTTGATATTTATCAAGCGGTGGTAGATTAACACTAAATTGACACTCCTACTACGCAACATTTATTTGATAGTTAAGTTTTTTTTGTTTCAACGAACATAATCAATTTTCATTTGTTACGAACCTTTTTTTCCCAATAACATAATTGTATTTTAAAAAATCAAACTACCGTATCAACAATACACAAACTCGATATATAATCATATAGTTAATGTAAATTCAATAAACCCATATTGATACGATACAATTATTAAGGTATAATTTCTTTTTACCAAAAAATATTTTATGGGTAAGTTATGGTTAAATCTCACCCCTCCATAATTAATAATTAATGTTAATATATCGTCTATAAAAGACAAACACATTAGACGAGGCACAAATCAGTAGTGGTGTTTTCCATTGCTTGTTGGAGTACATATTAATTAATGGGGTCATGGCAATTAGTATACAACAACCATCCTATCTTTTTTGCTTTCTATATCCGGTTAATATGTTACAAATATTCCTTAAAAAATTGTTACAAATATTGGGCTTTATTGGCAATAACTAGTTAGGTCACTCACACTAATAATTAAAAATATAGTAGTGCTACTTACTGTATTAATAAACATGCAAAACCAATTTTAGCACCACCAACCACATAACAGATTTAACCTTATTTTTCTAATAGTTTCGCCTTATTTTTCTAATAGAAGCAGCCTATCATAATCTTTGAGCTAACACGCATAAAAAACCTTTATAATACTTTACCAACCAAACCTTGTTAAATATGTATATTATCTCACAGATTATTGCAATGGGGGCTATTTTATTATAACATAAAATTCCACCATCACAATGCTATAAGACGCAATTTAAGATTTTCACACATCTTTTAGTTTATTAGTCACAAAAGGAATAACTAACTGACTAGGGAGAAAAAACAATATTCATTTGCATTCATTAAGGAAAAGGTAAATAATAGAAATTCTACACGGATTTTAAAATGTTTTTTTGAGGTATTCTTAAATCATAGGTGGACTTAGATTACATCATAACTTTTTAACCAGAACTGGTTTTGATTAAGTTACGTAAACAAATATCAATATTTAACTATATTGATGTTTATTTCCGTCATTTTTAGTTATATAGGTAATCCACTCCATGTTTCTATCCAGCTGCAATATAATGTTTCACTTCGCTATTTTGGTAGCTACGTAGTTAAAAAAGCTCATTTACATTTTTTTTTCATTTTAAACCATATTTCATATAATAGCGAGACTCTTTAAATGAGTACTCTTTCCGTTCCTTTATAGTTGATTTTTGGCACGAAATTTAAGAAGTGAATGTTTAGTATGTTAATTGAGTAGGTAATAAAGTAAACACAGGAAAAAAGAGAAATAAAATAAAATAAAATAAAAAAGTGAATAAAATAGAAAGAATGAAGCAAAAAGAAAAAAAATGAGTTAATTATTACCATATATAAGAATAACTCAACTATAAAAAAATTCTAAAATAAAAAAAATAAGTCAACTATTATGAAGAAAAGGATGGAGTACTATTATACAGAGAGTTGGTCGTTCATTTTTCTAAAGCAAATAGGATTTAGTCCTTTTTGGTGTTAGGCTTATAGTGTAAAACCCATTTGTAACAATCAGACCCAATAAAAATTAAGACCCATTAAATATTCACAGGCCCAATATTGAGCCCAAATCAATTAATCATAGCCTGCAAATAAAGGTATAGTATTTCAATGAATTTTGTTTTCCGCCTTTGCCACAGAATTTTGGCACCGCCAAGTTGCGCGGCAATAACTTCCGGATGGTTATTCCAACCATTACACTAATACCACATTTGGTTATCATAATTTTACCTTGGAAAGTAAATTGATTTCATAAATTTTAAATTCTTGTGTTTATTTCGATTTTTAATCTAACTGAAAAAGTAATCAGAATCCCGAGAACAAGAAAAGTTAGTACAACTTTCCAGGATTCTGAATCCTAACTTTTCTTAGTTATTCTTTTTTTCAGTTTTAGGATTCTTACATATTTAATGTATTATTATTATTATTATTATTATTATTATTATTATTATTATTATTATTATTATTATTTACAATGTATTAAAACTAATATAAAATTATAAATCATACAGAGTACTACTTAATTTCGGTATAAATAACTATAATTAAAATTATCATAATTTTAGCTATATTATTATAATATATATTTGTTATTATCATAATAATAATTAATAGTTTATTAAATAATTAAATATAAATACATAATATAAATTATATAATAATAAATAATTATTATTATTTTATAAATTAATAATTAATCAATAAAGTCATAGTGAAATTCAAATTATAAAATTTATTCAGATATAATATTAGTAAATATTATAATTATAATTACATAATCATATTTATTATTATATCATTTATGATTATAATACTCCATGTAACTATAACTGTAATTATATTATTATATATTATGATATATAATCCATATTTAAACTAATAATAAATAAAAATATAATTAATATCATTTTAATTAATAATTAATTTAAAATTTTATATTATTATTATTCTTTTTTATAAATAAAAATAATAATAAGTAGGAGTATATTTTTAGTTTGGTGTTCAAATCTAATATAAAATTTAAAATTTTGATGTTTTCTCCAAACACAGGAAAGTAAAATTATTAGGAATCATATTCCGGAGATTCATTTTCTCAGGAATCATTTTTCTTGCCAACTTTACTTTCCCGTCAACCAAACATGGCCTTAACTCAAACTCATTTTAGGGTAAATTCCACACTAATATTGATTTTACTCCAACCATTTAAACTAAACTCAAACTAAAAAGAATATTCTCCAATCAATTACTTTTTATATTTTCAATCACATCTATATATTTTATCTAAATTACACATTAACCCCATAGCAATTTGTCGATAACTTTAATTAAATTAAATTATATTAAATAACATAATAAAACTTATTAATTAATATGACTATATATAAAATTTATTATTTATTTTAAAAACGTGTAATTTTAATTATTTATCTTTCTGTTTTTTTTACGTATTTAGCTTATTAATATAACGTTTTAGTTTATTGTATCTTCTTAATCTTATTTTATCTAGGTCACGTATCGTTTTATGCATATTTTTATTTTGATTAGGTTGAGTCTTTTTATTTTTAATATTCTTAATCATATTTTAGATTTTTAGTCTTTGCTTTGGACAACTTTATAAAAAAACGTGTATAAAGATATGGGCCAGCCCACTAATCAACAATTAAATGGAGTAACATTAATAGAATTATTTTGGTTTTTATTTGTAATCTTCTTCTCCAACCTGCTGTCCGCGTGTGTTTTACTGAAACTACTGTAAGTTTTTTCCATTCCTTTTCTTGTATTTTTATTTCTCGTCCTTCCCTTGTTCATTTGATAAATATAAAATGATTTGGACTTGAATGCAATAAATCAAAATCTAAAATGTGTTTTTGATATAGTTTTAGTGCAAACCTAAAGATATGTATTTTTTCATAAAAAACCTATAATAGGATTGGTTTTGCAGTACTGTTTGGAGGTATTTTCCTACTGCATTTTAAGTTTTGCAGTACTGTTGGAGATGCTCTTACTCCATCCGTCCGCCAACAAATGTTTCATATTGCCATTTTTTAATGTTCACTTAAATGTCTCATTATATGTGTTGTGCTATTACATAACTCGACGCAGAAGAGGTGCATTCAGCTCATGCTTATCTGAATATTCACGTCCACAATCGAGATTATGTAATATCACAACCAGCACGATTATGCAATGGAGAATCCAGAGCTAAAAGGCATTGTGCTACATTCGAGCATCTTAAGCGATCGAGAATCTGAATCTTAAGTTGACGACAAAATCCAGAAAGATAAATCACAGCATTTTGGTGCAGAAACTTACAGGATAAGTCGACAGCAAAAAAAGAGAGTTACCATTTCTGCATCACTGGATGGAGACGACTGCGTTTTCATCCCCTTGCGATGCATCAGCTGCAGGAGACTTCTTCACCAGAGACTTGGGCAGGTCCAGCTCGTCCTGAATACAACGCTGCTGAGGATGACATAACAGCTGACACATGTTACGGAACAGGGCACGTGTCAGTCCTTGACCGCTCTCAAAGATGTAGCCCTCGAACTCACTGATTCGTTCGAGTGCGTCAACTAGTGTATCATACACCACTTGTGGACAGTTATCCGGTCCGGGTTTGTCGTGGAGGTACATCACATCCAAGGTGAAGAGCTTCAGAGTCGAAGGCAACTGGGATTTTGGCGGCGTGGATGACCTACAGTAGATCAAGATCTGAAACAAGAAAGCCAAAAGGTTATGCATAAGCATTGGGCAAAACTGATCCCACAACTACAGCAATCTAAATGCGCTTTCATAAAATAGGCAGACATAGAGTAAGAGGGGAGGGGGGGAGATGGTTGGATTGCTCAATGTCATAAATGTACGAGGATAATGTGAGTTCATGATAGTCACTGACCACACGGAATATCCGATTTTGTGCACGAGATTTTTTAGCTTCGTGAGTTGCTACTTTGAAAAGCTGAGTGAGATCTGCATGGCTGGTGGATGAATCCACTGATAGACCTCGTAGAGCGGAAAGTGCTGCATCAACTTCACTACTGAACTCTTTCCGGAGCTTCACAATGAAGAAACAGGACAAAATCAGGGAATATGATCAAATAAGAGTAGAATAAATAACATAATGACTGCGGGTAACAAGCGACAAATAGTGTCATGGAGCAAAAATCATAGCATTCATGCTGGATATTTAGCTACCCAATATCGAGGATGTCTATTCAAATTATAACATCTTGATTGTATATACTACCAGATAACAAAGATTCAAACTCAAGTTACTTCAATATATGTCATGATCCTGCCCTCTTGATTCCAACATTAAAACAAACTAGCACTCTTATATCCAAAATTCCAAATGCATCTTGCAGCAAATTTAATCTTCCATCAACAAAAAAAAAATACTACCAGAGTAAAATGTGCCCCAGAACTTTTAACATTTTCAAAACTGATAACAAGTAGAATCCCAACATACATGGATCACATTCACAACCACTACAAGAAAAGAGGCGTGATTCTCATCAACGTGGCAGCCATGCCACTCAACCACATACACCATATCACAAAATTTTGCACATTCCTATACCAGTGACTTATAAACCAGAATGCATCTGAAAATATCTTATCCGTGGATTAACAAAAGCATTGTGAACATCTCCAGCATATAAAGCTGTGCAGCACACATTCACACGAAATGCACAACTGAAGCAACATTATCTTTTAAATTAGTGATACACATCATACACTCAGTAACAAGCCAAAAACAAATACATACAGCCTTAGCACCAGATAGCAAACACACACAAAAAAAATTCTCAATCCTAAAACCTCTTAGCTCAGAAAAGAATCATAACCGTTGCTCTTCTGTAATTCAGAATAATACGTAATTTATCACCATAACAAAAGTAATCAGGCACTAATTCAAGTGATACGCAGGTTATGCTTCAATGTGAACTCTCACCAACTAAGCTAATAGGTGAAGCTTCCAATTTCCTAGAAACAGAATCAATTTAACCCTAAAATCGACTACAGCGCAGTAATTAATGAACTAATTATAACTGAGAAGGGCACAGAAATGGTACCCAATAGGTGGATTTGCCGAGGGCGGAGAATGCGAAACGGTGATCGGGATTGATGGTGAGCTTGGAGTGGACGAATAGCATAATTGCCTGCTTTATGGAATCCAATCGGGTGTAGGGGCGACCGTTGGGGCCGTTCAACTTCATCTCCGCCAACGTTTCGCGGCCGATATCAATGCAAAATAGAATGTCCTCGTTTGAGAATCGGACAGCGGGGAGAGTGTATCCGCCACCGCCGTGAACAGCAGGCTGTGGATTTGAGCTCCTGACCTCTGCGACCTCCATTTTTCGCTGGGGTTTCTGATTGATTTCTTGGTTTCTTATTTTAAATTATTGTTATTCGTTCAGATTTTGTTTTTTCATTTTACATTTCGATCAATTATAATTAGACAATGTAACTTTTTGTCAATGTGTAGAGCGTTTCAACATTTTAAATCAAAGTTCATCACTATTTTGTGTTGATATAAAATCTTTTATATCATTATTTTGTGTTTTATACTCCTACTACATTAACTAATAAAAAGCTAATGGATTTAAAACATACTGTACTACAAAATATACTATTACTAGAATGAAACGTAAATATGAAACTATTTGTATACAAACTTCAAAATTTCTATATTAATATGAAATAGTGATAAAACATTTTGTATGAATAATGTAATTGCTTCACAAGCATCACAATCAGAAATGAATATTTTTTAGGATAATTTGGTTGCTATATATACCCGTGACTAAAGGTTATGACTCATATCTAACTCTCATATTTTAACCGAAACTAGTTTTAACCCACGTGCGATGCACGCCGAAATTTTTTTTTATCATACGATTCTAAATTGTTTATTGATTAACAAAAGATCAAGTTTTGATTCCGAAAACAAATTGGTAGTATTGCAAGTTTTAAAATTGGACGATAGTTTTTCAAACCTCAAAACAGTTTTAAAATGGTATTTTGAAGTATAAAAGCGTCGACGCAAAATAATATTGTCACAAAATTGTGTGTAATCTTTTTTGTATTCTGTATCCATTTAAATTAGTACTATACTTTATCATAGTCGAGCTTCATTACATTGCAATATAGTGACCCTAATACGCTAAAAACTCAAACCTTGAAACATAAATCCTAAACCCTTAACGTTAAATATAATCATCATGACCAATAAAAGAGCCAAGTATAAATAAAATCCTCCATCCGTCCCAGTTCAATTTTACTTTGTTAATCACTTTAAAACAAACTTTAATAATAGAAAAAAATAAAAAGAATATCATAACTTCATGTTAAACAATATGAAGAGTATTGGAAAATATGGAGGGAGTGAAAAACGTGACGAAAAAAAATATGTGAGTGGATAAATTACCAAATGTAATATATTTATAGTCCAAAAAATAGAAGATAACTCCTCAAAACTTTTTCACTTTCTTCACCTATTATTAAAAATTTTAAAACCTTTTAATTTCCCAAAAATTAAAAACTAAGCGTTACGTAAATGTTATCAAATTTTGGAAAATGAATGACAATAATTTCCGTCATTGTATTTGTATGAAATGAGTAACGAATAAATGTATAATAAATTTTGGAAAATGAAATGGAAGGCCATTGAAGCAATAATCTCATAATTTACTTTACAACCTTTCGGTTAATCCGCATACTCATACAACAAAAGGTCGTTATTCCTCATACTTATAAATACCAATCAATGACAATATTAAATGTCCATAAATAGCATTATGGATCTTATATAATTGTATAAAATACTTTAACACCAATGTAGATACTTTAATATCATGGGGATATTGAAACCTCTATCAAAATTAGTAAAAACCAACACTTTTCATTTTGTCCACTAATGATTAGAATTAAATAAAACTTTTTAATTTCCTCAATATTGAGACCCCATAAATTGGCAATTTTAAATTTTATATCAATACGTTATTAACTACGGTTAAATTTTATTGGATTGTATTTTATATTTTATTATTAATCAAAGTAATGAAATATGAAAAGACGCTAAAATGAGAAAGAAAATTAAATGATTGAATTAAATAAATTTGTATTATATTATTAATTTTCTCACAAACTCCATGCTTCATGTTGCGCAAGCAATAGACGTGGAAAGCAATGCATCATTATTAGCAGGTTTTCAAATTCCATGCTTCAATTTAATTGTTTTATGAAATTCAAGTTTTTTTCAATAGCCAATGAAATTCTAATATGCCTAAGAAAAATTGCATATAAGAAAAATTGTAACTTCATAATGTTGCTCTTGAAACCAGTAATGTAGTTCTAGTCGGGTGATCTATAAGTGGTGAAACACCCGATCGGGTCTTCTCTCTGGAACCCGATTTCTGATACAAAACACCCAACCGAATTTTTCGTGAAATGGAAAACACCCGGCCGAGTCTTCTCTTTGGAGTCAGCCTCGTTCGCTCCATTTTGCCTGTTTTCACTTCAAAACTCCAACAAACTCATTATTTCATCTAATTAATGACTAAATGGGTGAAAACCTATAATAAATACCTTAATTCACAAAAAATATTGGCCTAATCACCTCTAAAACCATGAGTTTGTGAGTTACGAAACTGAACACCGTACACAAAACACACATAATTTAGAATACCTTCGATCTCTACCAAAACTTTTTAATAAAAAGGTACACATACGTATTTGTTTACTTTAATATTTACATGCGTGAAATCATAGCAATTCACAAATACAAATAAATGAACAAATTAATAAACCACCTATATCATGTCGTTATTAATATAGCTGATAAATAATAACTTACATTACATAATGATTTCAGAATAATATATTATCCCACCCTAATTTTTTTAAACGACTAAATAAATAAATTCAAAATACGCTAAAAATAATTTAATAAAATTATTTATAGTTTTGAAAACAAATTTTTCATAAAATAAAATATAACTACCTTTATAAAAAATGTAAACAAAGAGAAATTACAAATGGAGAAATAATTAATTCATAAAATCAATTGTTGCTAAATACTATAAGTAGCCTCAGTATATAGAACATAACATGTGGCCAAGCGATTATTCTGGAAAATCAAATCAAATAAGAATGGATTTCAGGAGAATGTCATTAGCATGAAAATTAATCAAATCACTAATGTGTTACTAATGAATTACAAATATTTAATAAATTACCTTAAGTTGTAAATTAAATCTTTGCCAAAAATTTTCATCGCCACTTTGATACACGCTGCCAGGCTCGAGTTCGATGGAAACGGTCACTTAGTGGAGAAAGTCGTAGTGTTTTTCTATCGATATTTTATTTATAAGAGCTGAATGATTTGATGATGTATGATGATTGAACGATATTTATAGAGGAGAAAAAGTTGCAAGTAGTAAAAAAATTAATGAGATTAATGTGTGGGAAGAAAAAAGGCCTAGAAATTCATTGAGTTTTTATAACGGCTAAGTTTAATGCGCAAAGTTTGATTGTCCATTATTATTAGTGATTGCAATTGCATTAAAGTTATTATATCAATTATCTAATTGCTATGATCATCTATATTGCTATGATCATCTATATTGCTTTATTCTTAGTTGTAAAAAACTCCCGCAATCAAACGTAACTGCTGTATTAACATCATTTAATATTTTGAAATTTTCCATAGTTCCATATGATCATCTATATATCATATTGGTGCAGTGCTCAATTCATTAGGTAACTGTTATAGTTCCATATTAAGTATTTGTTTAGTTTATTGCTTAATAATAAGGTAACTGTGATACTAAGAAAACACTTCAATTAGTCCAAAACTTATCAACATTTCAAATTCATATCCAAAAAATTGATGAATATTCTAAATTATGGTCAAAACTCATTATTAAAATAAAATGATTTTGGACTTGTTTCAAATAAAATTATTCATTATTACAAAAATTCACATTTATTTATTTTTTAACCGGGATGGCATATTTCGACTTATTTTAACTAAAATGATTCATTATTAAAAAATATACAATGCATTTATTTTACTTTATTTTTATTTTATTTTATTTAACATATAAAATAAGAATGCACAAAATCTCTGCCTAAAAAATGGGTCATCTCCCCATGGCCGAAGGAATGAATTATCATTTGATTGGTTATCCCTTGTTTAAAAGCTTGATTCGTGGCAAACATCTAATTTTATTTCATAATGGCAATACTCCATATAAGTATCATACGATAATTCATCCCATTTCCATTCGGTGACTATTTAATTCTTTATAAATACACATTTCATTTGAATATATTTTTATTACTCGTATTACTATATATCAATATTATCTTATACTACGCCATTTAGCAATTGAACTCGATAGATTTTAGAACATAAATTATCTTAGTACTCTACAAACTAAATAAATAATACGCCGCCGAATAACTTATGAGCGGCGCGCGTTTTAAACTGCGCAGCTAGGTTTTATATTCTCACTCACACTTGCATAATCAGACATTCAGTTTATTGGATTAATTGTTTCTCTTTCGATACAACGACAAGGAGATATTGGTATTGCTGCCTAGATCAATAAGTATTATTTTTAATTTTCTATTTTTCGTTGTTTGTACTATTTCTTTAGCAGTTTTCGTTTATCTGAAGCAAGACGATTAAAGGTTTTGGCTTTGTTTACATTTTCATTTGTTTTCCTGGGGTTATTGATTCTGTTGGCTTCGAGAGTTGAACGTTGAGTTGCTATGGATTGTTCTCTGCTGATTTTGAGCTGTTCAACTTCAACAGCTTATTTTTGAAAAAAACAAAAAAGAGTAGTATTTTATCTAATTTGAAATGAATTTGCCTATTGTTATTGTGATGGATTGGATAAAATTCAGATGTTAATTCAGAGAATTGAAGACAAACTATTGTGTTAATATGGAATAATTGTACACGTAAATGTTAATGTCAGGTATCTGAGGTTATATTGAGGCCTTTGAAATGATTGTGTTCTTGATGGAATGTTTCATTTGAATTAGGAAAATTATCACTGCTGCGGGAGAGAGAGCATGCAGGTTTGTGGTGGGTCTGCAATCATGAATTCCATTCAGCAGCCTGTTGCAACCAAGATATCAGCATTCCCTTCAAACTGGATGGGTGCCATTGGAAGCCCGAGTCATGTTAGAATGAGTTCGTTCAAGCCTTGTAGATCATCACAACTTGAAGGGAGCTTAGTCACTGGGAGGCCGCCCTCTTCTGCATCTGTTCCTGTACCTGAAATTGGAGGTATTGTTTATGTGTAGCAGCTTTTGTGGAACAAGATACTGTGGAATGCTCCTTTTCCTTCCGTTCTCTTAGTATCTGCATGTGTTGTTGTGATGGATTGCATCTCAATTGTTATGCTTTGTAAAGTGATTGAACAAACAAATTGTTTCCTTTTTTGGTTTGGTTGAAGTTAGAAGTTGTTTTGTTGTCATGAATTGAAATGATTAGGAGCTGCGAGCAGCTTTGTGGACAATGGCTTGGAAGAAGTTGATCCAGAGATTCACAGCATTATTAACAAGGAGAAGAATCGTCAATTTAGAAGCTTGGAACTTATTGCTTCAGAGAATTTTACTTCTCGAGCTGTGATGGAAGCAGTTGGTTCTTGCCTCACTAACAAGTACTCTGAGGGATTACCTGGCAAAAGGTATGATTAGAATTTAATTTTAAGGGGAGTTCAAACTACACTTTCGCATTGCTTAGCATTCTGCTAGGATTCAACTTATCTGATCATATTTTGCTTCAGATATTATGGTGGCAATGAGTTCATTGATGAACTAGAGACTCTTTGTCAAGAGAGGGCTCTGGCAGCTTTTAATTTGGATGGAAATAAATGGGGTGTGAATGTCCAGCCGCTGTCTGGTTCACCTGCTAATTTTGAGGTCTACACAGCGGTTCTTAACCCACATGACCGTATAATGGTAAATGAGATTCTGTCTTTCAGGCACTTTGCTTTGCTTTTCATGCATTTAGAGCTAACAATTAATCTGATGGTTTTGAATTGACATCAGGGATTGGATTTACCGCATGGTGGACACTTGTCACATGGTTTCATGACTGCCAAGAGACGGGTTTCTGGAACCTCAATATATTTTGAATCAATGCCCTACCGATTGGATGAGACTACAGGTCTTCTTATTTTCTTTCGTTAGAATGGTCTAGGGTTGATCACTTTCACATATTAACTACAGCTTTGAAATTTTGTTTAAACAGGCCTTGTTGACTATGATATGCTTGAGAAAACAGCTGCCCTTTTCCGTCCAAAGCTTATTATTGCAGGCGCTAGTGCTTATCCTCGAGATTTTGACTATCCTCGCATGAGAAAGGTACAAATTCCCACGTAAATGATTCAGATATTCTATTGTATTACTTCTTCTTGTCTGCTCGATAACATCTACTATTTTTCTCGATTCAACTTGAAGATTGCAGATGCTGCAGGTGCTTTCCTTATGATGGATATGGCTCATATCAGTGGGCTTGTTTCTGCATCTGTTGTAGCTAATCCTTTTGAGTTCTGTGACATTGTAACAACAACAACACACAAGGTTAATGTTGATTCTTATCTTGTCTTGTTGTACAAGCTTGACCCAGAAAATTGGACACAGTGTCTTAATCACATCTACGAGCTTAGAAGCTGCCACTTTTACTTGAGTAGGCTTTCATTTAATTGTCTATTTTCCATTTCTCTAGTCTCTCAGGGGTCCTCGAGGTGGCATGATCTTTTTCAAGAAGGAACCTGTTCTAGGAGTTGATCTAGAAACTGCAATTAACAATGCCGTTTTTCCAGGATTGCAGGTCTGTGAATAGTCTGCTTTGTTGGTCATTGTGTTAATGGATATCAATCCTTTCTTGATAGATGCATATCATTCTTGGTCTAACGATCCACTTGTAAATTTGGGCAGGGAGGTCCACATAATCATACGATTGGGGGGCTTGCTGTTTGTCTGAAGCATGCAAAATCTCCAGAATTCAAGGCTTATCAAAGCAAGGTATGCACTCGGAGTTATTTTAATAATAGTAATAAGTTAATAATTGTCGTAAGCAAAAAAAGGCTTGCACATTTTGACACTAATATTCCCCCCACAGGTGGTCTCGAACTGCAGAGCTCTAGCATCTCGATTAACAGAGTTGGGATACAAATTGGTTTCTGGAGGGAGTGATAACCATCTGGTTCTTGTGGATCTCCGTCCCTTGGTAAGCATGAAACTTCCATCTTCTCCCTTTAGTATTATGCCCTTTGACTCTCAACTTGAGTTGTCTCTTCCAATTAATCACCACGATCACATGTTCCAGTAGTTGACCAAGTTTTTCTAAATTTCCACTTTAGTTTAAGGATTTAAGCAATAAGTTGTTGATATTAATACATCGTTGTTCGAATAGGGCATTGATGGTGCTAGAGTGGAGAAAATTCTTGACATGGCATCTATTACCCTCAACAAAAACTCCGTGCCCGGTAAGTGTACAGTTTTGACTTCTTGTATCAAGCTACAGTATCTGTTCCTTTATTTTTATTTTTTTAAGTCTGTTACTTACTCCCTTGTCTCTCTATATAGGTGACAAAAGTGCACTAGTGCCTGGTGGCATACGTATAGGTTCACCTGCCATGACTACCCGGGGATTCAGTGAAAATGAGTTTGTTTCGGTTGCAGACTTCATCCACGAAGGTGTGCAGATCACTCTGGAAGCAAAGAAGTCCGCTTCAGGCACCAAGCTCCAGGATTTCATGAAATTTGTGACTTCTCCGAGCTTCCCATTGGCCAACCGAGTGTCGGATCTGCAAAGAAGAGTTGAGGCACTGACAACTCAATTCCCCATTCCTGGCCTGTGAACATAAATGAGGCAAATGCTGTACTCCTCACTTTCCCTATTGCTAAATTAGGTCTTTTTCTTGATTTTCATTTGATCAGACAGTAGAAAACAACTCCACGGTTTTGTTGCTTTGAATGTGGTAATTCTCGAAGCTACATTGTGTTCTTCATCTTTATCCAAAATTTTGTGATAGCCATGCACTCTGTTCGTCTCTCTCTTTCACACACGCACAATACAATTGCTTTTGATTATAGAAACACAGAAACATGAATGCTGACAAATGGCAGCATTTGAAATCATCTGCTCTATATCTGCACAATATTACTCGAAATGATTGAGAATTCCTCTTAGAGGAGTGAGTTCACGTTGCGATTGACATGCCTAAAGCCAACATGGCCTAGATCAAGCCTTCCACTAGGCTCTTGTTGCTTGCTGAGCGTGGACAGTGCTAGCATCCGCCGGGTCATGATCCCGTCTCCTGCATTGTCTAGGCACCTTGGCATTTGGGAGGTGGATCTCGAGGAAGATGTTGGGGTCCACCACGAGCCTGCCATCGCTACTTCCACCATGTACTCTGTCGTGTTGCGGATGCCCTCTCCCTTCGCGTAGTTGCACATAATCAGGAGGTTGCTCGGGGACAGCCCCAACTGATGCTGATGGAATAACTGCCTCTAGCAGAACACAACTTCCTATTAGATTGCAACTAATTTGAAATGCGCTCTTGTTAACGGAAAACGTTTCTCTGCCTTGTTTGCTTGTTTCCTCTCTGCTGTCCTTGGCTTCCCTGCTTGCTTTCACCTTCAACGATAATTATGCCATCAATAGCAAAGAAGATTGAAGCTGCTGATCAGACAATTGGTGGCAGAGACACAAATCCTTGCACGGGCGTGTGGTTGGCTGGGGAGCAAGACACGGTCTGTTCGAAGCACTGCCATTGCCTGCATCGAATGCCAACACCACCCCCTCAGCTCAGACAAGGCTCAAAATAAATTCGCGAACAAACTCATCTTGATACAATCTTCGTCCTCCTCCTCACCTCTGCATTCAAGAATCGTGTATGTAACCGCTTTTAGATTAACTACTTATAAACGAGCAACTAATGGATTCTTTTACGATCCCTTGCCCTTTCAAGGACAAGGACCCTATGGACTTTTTTTAACTATAATAGGTAATTATAAATCTTCAGATGAAGAGAACATTGATTCGATTCAGATAAGTTCAATGCAATTTTGTTGCTATGTTTCTTGTGCTTGCTTTGTTGACTTGAGTATCCCTCGAAACCCATCTTTTGCATTTGTGCTTGTTTTATTTGTTTCTGCAGTAGACAACATTAGAGGCTTAGAGCAATAGTTATGTTATTTGTATTCTATTTCCTACATGTTTTCTACTATAATATACTATGCAGAAACTAGCCACAATATATGCAGAAACTATGGTGATATATTCTAGTTTAAGACAAATTTGCAAAATACCTCATCTCATTAACTACCAACTTGATGGTAGAAACTTTGTGAATGTGTATACATTCAAATTTCTTAGAAAATCCTCAAAGCACAATCTTAAAAAGAACAAAGTAGAATTCATTTAAACAGAATTAAAAACCAAGGCAGGACATGACGATTTAAATGTTCATGGCATCTGAATGACCAAATAATATTTGAAAACAATGCTATGATGAGAAATCTGCGCTCAACACAATTTCCAGTTGTAGCAACTCAGTAACAAAAAAAACAAGAAAGGATCCATTGTACACTAGAAACCTAGTTAGAACACGATATCATACGAGCCATAACAAATACAACAATATAAGAGCATGAAAAACACGACTTGACTCTACTCTACTCATCAACTGGGAGGCGATGCTTTGGCAGCCCCGGTGGATTGGGCTGCTTGAGGCGGGGTGGCGTCATAAGCACTACCATATTGTGCAGGCTGCTGTTGACCGTAGCCAGGTTGAGTTGCTCCTGCTGCTGCTGCTGGGTAACCTGACTATGGAGGTCGCTGGGCACCTGAATCTGCGTGAGCATAGCTAGCCTGGGCAGGTGGGGGCTGAGAACGAGGATATCCAGGCTGAGCATATGCACCACCTTGTGCACTAGGTGATTGCTGAGGCTGTGCATATGCAGTGGGCTGACTGCCTTGCTTTTGAGACTGAGGTGTCGCATAGTTTCCATAGGGTGGTTGGGTCCCGTAGCCACTCTGTGCTCCATAACCGGGCTGGCTGGAAGCTTGATGTGGATAATTTGGGTTTGGGCTGGGTTGACCACCGGCGTTGTATGACTGCGCAGACGCAGGTGCTTGATTGGGGTCGCTTTGTGTTCCATATGAAGGAGTTTGACCATCGGGTGTTGGATAGGCAGAGTTGTAGCTTTGCTGCTGTTGATCATATCCAGCACTAGGATTCTGCTGTTGCTGGCCGTAACCAGATTGAGCTCCATGATAACCACCATAACCATCTTGGCCGTAGCCGCCTTGTCCTTGACTGTAGGCGGCCTGACTGTAGCCATAGCCCGAAGCATCGGTCGGGGCAGTAGTCCCCCCATGAGCTTGCTGTTGCTGGGATGGTGCGTGTTGGTTGTAATAATCATAGGCACCTCCTTGAGCAGCTTGCTGATTTTGAGGAGCAGTTGATGATTGATCCCAGCTAGCTCCATACCCACCGGATGTGGCTTGAGGAGGATAACCAGAGTACGGTGGTTGAGTCATGCCATATTGTGGTGGACCAGGGTATGCACCAGGCTGGACATAGCCATAACCAGGTTGTTGCCCAGCTGGGCCCGAGTGTCCCCAGTTAGTAGGTGGCCTAGCTTGATAACCTTGCTGGGAATACCCTCCAGACATCGATTGACCTCTCATGCGGTTCTGCACAAAAATTGTTATGACAAATGAACCTAGAACTGATTTTTCAACAAGACTAGCAACAATATATGGATAAAAATTAACATATAATTCAAAATGGTAAGCGAGGCACAAAGTAATGTATCAACATATATATACAAGATCAAACAAGTAACATAATAACCTCATATACTGAGCACTACACTCATAGAGAGTTGCATGAAGACAAAGATTAGACACCTACATACCGTACTTGTTGAGTCGTATTATTGGATAACTCCTGCTGAAGCCCATCCTCTCCCTATTCGAAGTGAATGGGTACAACAAAATAGCAAATGCTATACATCTATAGCAGAAGAGGAACTAAAGGTGCACAGCAAAATCCAGTATATACAAGGAAAACTTTATCTAAATAACATAGGATAATCCATTCAGTTACTAGGTGAAGAATCAATACAGACATTCGTAAAACCAGAAGCTGAGAAATATGTTCTACAATTATTTATTCAATATTGTCAACTCAACTCAAAGGCTTTGATCAAAAACTAACATAGAACCAGGATAGGAGAAACGGCAAGATATGTTAATATCATTATTTTTAACTTTACCTCATCAAGTCCAATAAGCAAATCATCTTGGGGTAGGGGATAAGAACAATATAATAAACAGCTAGTAGATAACTCACAGCGGGCAATATAACATTATACTGTTCCTTCAACAAAATTGTAATCATGTTCAATATGATAGAAGTTAGATTCTCACAACAACAAATTATTTAAACAGTTTCTTCAAGCGAAATCCCATGAACATATAAAAACAAACAGATATGGTTGTAAGTAGGGATGTCAATCGGGCCAGCCCACCGGGTTTCGGGCCAACCCTATTCGGGTTGCGGGTCAATCGGGTGCGGGCTAATCGGGTTGTTATTTTTTCGGGTTATAAAAGTTCAGCCCTAACCCTAAAAACTCGGGTTTCGGGCTAGCTCATCGGGTTAATCGGGTTGCTACCGATAAAATTAACATGCGGTCAATCCAATAAATAATGGTGAAAATTAGTTATATTTATAAAATGTAAAATATTTAATTATGATAAATTTGAGATATATGCGTAAACTCAAATATTAACATGATCAAATACTAATATTTGAGATTTATGCAACATAAAACATAAACATCAAGAAATTTTAAAGCATGTTTAGAAATTTAAATATATTTTTTTAGTGAATTGAAGTTTCTAATTCATTATCTATTATTATATTAATAAAAACTTAATATATAATTTATATATTTAATATATAAAATGGAAAGTTATTTTTTCAGTAATCTGTATTATAAAATAATCAATGAAGTGTCGAATTAGAGTCAAACAAATAGAACAATATAAATTTTATCGGGTTTCCGGGCCAGCCCATCGGGTTTTCGGGTCTGGCCCTAACGGGTTGCGGGTTAATCGGGTGCGGGCTAATCGGGCTGTAATTTTATCGGGCTGGAAATTTTCAGCCCTAACCCTATAAATTTGACGGGCTATTCGGGTCAACCCACGGGTTGCGGGCTAAATTGACATCCCTAGTTGTAAGACAAATCTCACAGGTATCATATGGCAGAAAACAAGTTAGTACAATGACTTATCGCAAGCTAATGACCATATATAATTGTACCCGATATTTATCTGATGCATCCACCGTGATAACCAAACACCAAGCTTTTATAGAGAGAAGATCCTCCCAAATATATAATGCAATATAGTGCTAGATGGATTTAATATCATAAAAGAACATGCTGAGGCAACACCAATAATTTCTAACCTTTATGATAGTCCCCGATAAGAGAATCAACTAAAAGATAAACTATGATCCAGCACATGAAACAGGTGGCAGTCTGACATTAGTTAAAAGTTTAACCATCCAAATATGGTTAACCCAAAAAGGTTTAAATATCCTCAATTTTACGAGAAGCTTAACATGCTGCTTAGTTACCTTAATGGAGACGAACCGTGCAAAACCTGCCTCGTACAAACCCGATATCCGATATGCAATGAATCAAAAGAAGGATATAGGTAACATCCTAAAAAATCTCAACCTTATTTATCACTCAGAAACAGAACTGATTAAAAATTGATCTAGCTATTGAGTATTGACAAAGACAACAGGAAGTAACCAAAATCGAGGAAATAATACCTAAAGAGCTCATAAAACCCAAAATACTACAGAGACACTACATACACTATAGTGGAAAGTAACCAGGAACTATAACCCACGCTATAACCAAAAAAATAAGAACATGTACCACAGAGTTCTCCCTTATGGAATGAAGAGCAGTAAAAGCTGGATCCGCAATCCAAGATTCATTTTGACAGGGGCAAAGGATCTGTAAGTCTCTATATCCAAAATTGGTAAAATAGGGAAGGCAGACGGGATATGTTGCAATTTATCTCAAATATATTCAGCTGGAGATATGGCCAGAAATATAATTGAAGACTGGAGAGAATTACAGGAGCAATCTTCTCCTTACAAGTCAGATACATTTTAAATTGATAATGGATGTATAGTAGGGTAATACATTGATTGACAACACAGTGACGAAGAAAATAAATGTAAGACTTCAATTAATTGTGAATTGACAACAGGCTTTGACTAAATGATAAACCCAAGAATTTAAATCTCAACGAACACAAGAAGAATGCAATCATATAGAAAACCAACATGGTATCATATTAAACATTAAAATATTGGGTGAAATGTTAATGTACACAGACAAAACCCAAAGACTCTGGGATATCAATATGGAAGTATAAACAGTTCTTTTCCATACATAAACATAACAAACAAAGTCACAAAAGAACATATAAATGACAACCATTGAACAAACCTCACTGGTAACTTCTTCAACCAACTGTTTTGCAGCTTCAATTTGTTCGCTAGTTCCTTCAATTTGCACTGTCCTCTCCCTTGACATATCACCCGGGGGGAGATGAAGAGGTATGACCTGTAGCATGTGAGAAAGTACATTGGTATTATGATGAGTTCATACAGAAAGTTGAATTTTTATGAAAACCGATAGCAACTATCAGCATAATGTATTTTGCAAAATAGTTCAGGCCACCCTACCTGGATACGAGCTCCAGTTGTTGCTTGCATACTTTTTATAGTTTCACCTCCTTTACCAATAACAAGTCCCACCTGAAAATTTATCCATTGTAAGGAAACTACAGGCTAAATAATTATAAGAACCAATCAACAACGTCTACCATACTTTATTATTAGGGATCATCATAACAAATTGATCGGCCCCAGATTGCTGCCCAGTCAACCGCCGGGAGACTATTCCAGAACCACCTGCATCAGCCTGTCCCATTGAAAAGCAAACTGTTTTTACAGATAAATCATCAAATAAAATATGGGTGACCTGGCACATTGCTTTCTCAAACTTCCACGACCACAGAGCAGATGTATGAAGCCGAATTAAAGTTAACATGAGGGTGTCAAAATAAAACATCCTTAAGTAGAGAAGGCCGACAAACACACAAACAGGTAGTATTAAACAGCTTGCTAACATGAATTACCTCAGAAAGAACATCATTGATCAATTGCTCTGCTGTGGCTATCTGATCAGGAGTTCCCGTGAGCTCAACTGCTCTTGAAGTAGAGTTAGGATCTGCATCCATGTCTCTGGTGACCTGAATCTTAGCTCCTGACTGTAGTTGGAGGTACTTGATAGTCTCGCCACCTTTGCCAATTATCACACCAACCCTTCCATTTGGAATATCAATTTTCTTGCTCGGACCTGGGTAGCCATACGAAGCACTTTGTGCTGGAACACCAAGACCAAAACCTGAATGTTTGTGGCTGACACCTACAACCAAAGTACACCACACATTTTTGTCCCTCAATTATCCTCGGCCATTCAGAAAATCATAATAACAGCTACACCTACTTCTAATATTTTGCAAGGTTACACACTGATAAAAAAATCACAATTATCATTGTTAGAAACTAATAAAAAAATTGTGCAACGGTGCCAACAAATATATTGGAATTCAATAATCACCATACATAAAGAATAAGTGTAAGCTCGATCGAACTGAGTGATCAAAAAAAATTCGTACACTATATACACCAAATGCACAAAAACTCTACGAGAGCAATAAGAGCTGAGCAGAAGAGGATGTGAGGGATAGAGAAACACATCATGCTATATAAGCGTATTCCAAAAGAAGCCCCAACCTGTATCAACAGCATCGTAGCCACCGGCGCCAGCTCCGTTATCAACTCTGGCTCTCTTCGAAGGGTCGACGTTGTTTAAAAGCCTCGCTGCTATCTCCTGCGCCTTCTGTTTAGCCAGCTCGATCTCGTTCATTGGCGGCGGAACGTTGCTGTACGAAGGAGGAGGTGCAGCGGAATCGGGAGGCGACGAGAACCCCGTCGACCTGCGGCCCACAGGTGGTGGGGAATCATCATACTTGCGCTTGTTCGATTCGCCTCCGGCAGCGTACACAGCCTCATCTGCCATTTCTGCCGGAAATTAGAAAGGGGAAGGAGAGACGTAAAAACCCTAGATTGGGTAGAAGAGAGAGAATTATGGATGAGCTGGTATAACCGTATAACTGCGTATTTATAGGTGTACGGTGGAAAATAGACAAAAAGGCTGTGAATCCCAATAGAAATGCCACACCCACCTCCTAGCAATAGCTCGACTTAGACCATCCGAATATTCTAGCAATAGCCTAGCAATAGCTCAGTCACTGTCACATCATCATCACTAAAAATCCTCCTGCCACATCATCAAAACAAGCAAATAGCTCAGCAATAGCCCAGCCATAACCTAACCACATAATATCCACATCACTATTAACAAATATATACAAAATGAAATAATTAACAATCACACAATATACGAAATTTAATTTACGAGATATATACGGGAAAAGTTTAATAATAATATTAAAATTTTAAAAAGTACAATAATTTAAAAAAATACATTAATTTAAAAACAAGTGGTGCGAATGAAAAATGACAAGCAAAGCGCGTATATATAGTGTTTCGGGAAAAAAAAAAATTAATTTCGCGCTAGGCGGTGCGCTGGGCGATCCGGGCGCTGCAATAGCGCCGAGCGGACCGCCCAGCGCTGCGCGGTTTCTCTCTCCATTCGCCCGCTGGGCGACTGCAATAGACCGCCCAGCGAACCGCCCAGCGCCGGCGCTCGGCTGGGCGGTCGGCTGGGCGGCATTGTGGATGGTCTTAAAACTCCTTTTTGCCAGTTATCAGAGCATCCACTACGCGTCCCGCGCATGGCTCGCGTTCCGTCCCGCAGGGACGGTTCTGACGCGGGACGCGTTGCAACCCTCATCCCGTCCCGTTGCCCGTCCCCAGCCCGTCCCGTAGCCCGCATCCGCGAGACAAGGGACGCGCCGGCCCGTCACGCGCCCGGGCGACGTGGCGCGCCCCCGATGCATGCGTGACGCCCACTCGCTGGCCCGCGAGTGGGCGTCGTCACGGATGACGCAATAATTCATTTTTTTAAAAAAATTCAATTTTTAAAAAAAACGAATTTTAATAAAAAAAAATTTCAAACGCCGTTAATTTTTTATTTTTTATTTTTTTAATTTTATTTATTTATTTATTTACTCTATAAATAATCCTATTTCATACTCATTTCACACACAAACACACATCTATTCCTCTCAAATCCTCTCTATCACTCCAATTTCCAACTTAAATCAACTCAAACAAATGGATCCTTTTGAGCAAATGCGTCAATTAATGGAACAATCACTTGAAGAAGATCGACGACGAGAGGCGGAGGAAGCCGCGCCACCCCCACGACGCTCCCGAAAGTACATCAATCGGAACCGGGAGGAAGCCGCCGCACGGTTAGTGCGCGACTACTTCTGCGATAACTCGATTTGGGGAGATACATACTTCCGTCGCCATTTCCGCATGAGTAAACCGCTATTTCTCCACATAGCGAATACTTTGGCGGCCCGGGAAGAGTTCTTCCGAGAAGGGTTCGACGCGGTCGGCCGTCCCAGCCACACGACGCTGCAGAAATGTACTGCAGCCATCCGTCAGCTTGCGACTGGACTGTAATAGCCGAGACTTAGATTTCTCGGGAGTTATGAAATAAAATACTAGAACTTTTATTGACAAATGAAAGAGTATTTTTACTTCTTGAAAAAAAATAAAAATAAAAGTCGAGCTACACTACTACTTTTAGAAATCCCTAAGGGCTACTTTGGCCTTCGTCATCGGGCCGTCTCGGCCCCAGATCTTTCAAACGAGCCGGGAGGGCGAGACCACGAGGGAAGACAGCCTCGTTGGCCAGTCGCAACTCCTGCCATAGCGCACGAAAGAGAACTAGTTGCATGAATAGAGACTGTTGGTGGATTGTGATAGCTCGGCACCAAGCTCAGCAGTTCGCCACCAAGCTCGGCAGTTCGGCAGGGAGCTCAGCAGTTCGCCACCAAGCTCGGCAGTTCGGCAGGGAGCTCAGCAGTTCGCCACCAAGCTCGGCAGTTCGGCAGGGAGCTCAGCAGTTCGGTACCAAGCTCGGCAGTTCGGCACCAAGCTCGGCAACTCCGTGATCTGGAAAGAAAGATCAAAACATGAAGAAGAGCTCGGCTTTTATGACAACTCGTTTCAACAGCCGTTAGATCTCCTCAATTGTTTACAGAGACAACAAGAGAAGTGTATTAAGAAAGGGAAGGGGAAACAATACCTTTCAGAAATGTGAGTGAGTGTTAGACCGAAAGAGGCAAACTCCAGCCAGCAGGCTCCCCTCCAGCTAATACTCTGCCAAGCTGCAGGTAACAACCCTTGCTTTCCCTACCCAGACCGGTTATAGTCCGGAAATCAGCCCCCACAATGCCACCTCTAGTGTGCACCTGCAAAAGAAGACAAAATTCATGAATGAGCTAGGGTACAAGGCAGCACAAAAACACCAGAAATCAGTAAAGGATGCTGCAAGGTCAGCCAACATATAACCAACCAAGGACCCCTTTTCAGCCATGTACACCCTGCGAAATGCTGCAGAGGTAATGGCCAAATCAGCCCACCAAGGACTGCTTCCCCACCAGAGATGACAGCCTTTCAGGCTTTCAGTTAAGCCATGAGCATAAATAGGGCTCAGCCTCTTTCTCCCTCTTCATCACCAAGCATCATCTAGTAGAGAAAGAAAGGAGCCGAGGCAGGGGAGAGAGGCGAGGGGGGGAAGCAAGAGCAGAGACAGGAGCTAGCAGCACAAGTTCAGTGGAGGTAACCACGCTTCCTTTCAACCTCAGTTAACCACATCATACCATCATGCAGTAGAAATTTCACTTTTAATAGTGAACACCAGCATGCTAGGATACCGTAATTAGAACTCAGGGCGGTAATCAAACATAATCGGTTGAACATAGTGATTATACCGCAAGAACATAGGGAGAATGAGAACTTAGCTTCTCCCGTTTTGAACCATAACGTAAGCTAAGTAACAAGTTAAAAGAAGGCTTAGCTCTAGGGGTTGTCGGAGATGGCGGTGACGACGGAGAGGCGTCGGGAGAAGCTGTGGGCTGCCTCCGAAACAGCAGCTGCTCTGATGGTGAGACGGCGTGGCTCACGGGCGGTGACGGCAGCGAGCACGCCGGCGGAGGTAACCACTGGGAGAACTCCTGCTCGACGGAGAGTCGGAGCTGGAAGGTGACGCCTCCTCCCTCTCTCCGGCGACCGCGCGAAACCGCCGAGCTTGGTGCCATTTCATCCGTCTCTGTTTCGGGAATCTCTCTACGATAGATGGCGACACTGCTGAACGCCGGAGAGCAACCGGCGATGACTCTCCGTCGCGCGGAAGGGAGCGGCGGCATTGATGCTTGCCGAGAGCTGGAATCGGACGACGGAGGAGCTGCCGACTTGTGGAGAATAGAGAAATTAGGGATTGATACTCAAAATTTAGGAATTTTGAAAGAGGAAAAAGGGCCGATGCGGATGGGGGATAAGAGTTCTCTCCTAATTAAATCTAAATTGGGCCATTTTACTTTGGGCCCAAAAGAAGGGAAAAAAAGGAGAGTGTGGGCTGATGATTAAGTCTGGGCCCGAGAATGTGTACAGTACCATCTACTTGGTTGAAGCCATGCTCCTAAATCAATTCCAAGAAGTTAATGGAATAAAATTTCCTAAGCCGCGGAAGAAGAGAATTTATAAGCCGTGATGAAATAATTCGCGAGAGGTTTTTAAAGCGGACTTTAATAGTCGCAGAAAGTATTTCTTAAAATACTTAAGATAATCCGAGAATTCTAATACCGAACGGGTCAGCCGGTTACAGAACAAATTAAATCACCGTTTTAATTAAAGATTTAAGACTTCTAATTTTAGAAGGGCAGAAATTAAAACAATAAGCACACGCTTAGGCATGCATTCATGCAAGATTGAATGATTACTCAAAGCCTAATTTAAGTACATTATTTTTTTGAAAAGGGACGTCGTCGCTCGACGAGTAAATCTCAAGTCAGACAGTACCCGTTTGAAAAGGTTAAGCAAACGAGGTGGGCTTTTCTATCCTACATTATGTGTGGGCTTCTTTCCTTTTTATTTACAGAACTCTATGAGAATAAGTGTGAACTTTTGAATGAGTTGTCATGCCATGTTTTATTTTGTGATTGCCATTCATGGTTAAAACGAATTCGGGTCCCAGTAGGTCAGTAAATCCTACTCGGACTAGTGTACACTTACGGACCGTGAGCTAGCGCAAGGTTGGCCGGTCTAGGGGTCGTGAGCTAGCGCCAGGTTGGCCGACCCAGTGATCGTGGAATGTGGCCACATTCCCGATTCACACAGCTTGACATGGTATATCATCAGAAAGTTAAAAGACTGCAGTCTATTTCAGAAAGAAATAACAGATTTTAGTGACCGGGACTTGTTTTCAGAAAAAAAAACCCCGCGTTCACTCAGCTTGGCAGACAATTAAAAGAAAAACAGTTTTCGGCATAAGCCACTGAGTATATCAAGTACTCAGCCCTGCATATTGTTTTCCTTAATGTGCAGGTTGATCGTTCGAGGCAGAGGAGGTGTTGGGACTGAAGATAAAATAAAAGAAGGGTAGCTAGTGTAGTATGTCTCCATACATGTTATACTTGTCTTGGAACTCTTCCGCTGCATAGACCTAGCTTTGTCTCAGTAAAGACAATGTCCCACATTTCACTCTGATGTAATAACTTGCTATCTTGATGACTTTTAGACAATATTTCCTTAATTTCAGTAACTAGGATGATGCGTTGAGACAGTTTAGTATTGTTAGTCGCGAAATAGCTGCGCTTTCTTTGACTAGGAAGTTGTGGTCGTGACAGAGTGGTATCAGAGCACTTTTCTTTCGCTCTGACCCAAGAACCTTCTTTCTAAGCCTCAGTCCAGAACAGTAGCA
The DNA here is from genome assembly GCF_004379255.2 of Salvia splendens. Classification (NCBI taxonomy): domain Eukaryota; kingdom Viridiplantae; phylum Streptophyta; class Magnoliopsida; order Lamiales; family Lamiaceae; genus Salvia; species Salvia splendens. The sequence continues at coordinate 20,052,445 of NC_056051.1, read as the reverse complement.
CTAGGCTAAAAAGTGAACAGAATGATCAGTACAAGATCCCAACACCTCAGCTCGACACGATCAACTGCACCAGAAACAGGGGTCGACGCCCGCTCGTCCAGAAAAGAGAATTTTAAAGAAAGAAAAATATTTTTCCATTTTGAGAAGGAAAATGAAATTTTCTAAGTTTTCAAAAAAAAAAAAAAAAAAAAAAAAAAAAATTCATAGCCCTAAATGGGAACGAAAATGTTTATTTGAAAAGTTTGCAAGACGCAACGTGCTAGCTGATACTTTGCATGAGATATGCTTAATGTATCTGTGATTTATGTTTAAAGAGCTTGACATGAATGTATAGATGTCATGGGGACTATGTATGTGAACCTAGAGTGCTTTAGAAAAGTACCTTAGGTGAGACATGCAGAATCAAGTACTAGCAGAACGAGAATTTGTTACCACCGCCTCCCAGGGCGACGAGACCAACTAAAACCCATCAGTTTGGGCAAGCTTCTAATTCCAAGGAATTATGAGAAAGAAAAGACGAACCAGAAGGTACTATGATACTACTTATAGACAGCAATTAAAGGAAGTCCATTCCTTTAAGCACACAGATAGTATACATAAATATATGTATACTAGATGATAAACCAAGAAGTTCCTAGTGTCTTTACAAAGACCAAGTCATAACGAAAATAGTGTACTTTCAAGCATGTTCAGGAGATGCATCCCTACACGGAAAGAGATCGTACCCAAGATCTAGTAAAGTGATCTAATCTGACGTAACAGGCCCCAGCATGTTGTGAAGCACGATGGAGAATGTAATGTCTTACAAGAATCAGCGTTCTAAGTTATCAAGAACGATAGGAAAGTATGACCACCAGTTGCGGTTATCAGTTAAACAGCATGAGCAACCCCATCTTGGAATGTATGGTTTCCTAGAACGTGGTATTCAATTCAGAGCTCCACAAGAACAAACAAAGAAGTGTCACATAACTAGAACCGATGATTATAATCAATAGTACTTACTTGGATTCCCAATGAGGTCCCTTCTAAGAGTCCTTTCAAAGGACGGTACCCCCCGTCTATTCAGAACTTAGTTTGACTCACTTCCAGTTTATGGACTGCAGTCCCTTGACTCACCGTTCATAAAGGGTAAACTTTTGACTGTGTAAGCTCCGGTCACATACCTTAAATTCTAACAGTTGTTCATATCTATGACCTTCAGAATAAGCTTATTCTTCAGACGTCGTCTATTGAGACTTCTGATTGACCCACGTTTTGCAAGTAGTACGCCACTTTCATTCTTTCACGAAAGCGGTGACTCAGCTTCAGTACCCAAATTTGGGATACTCTTATGTTTCAAGCATCGTTATTTATTGTTGTCTCATTTGAGCCACAATATAGGGGATCCATATCCCGATTTCTTGGACTCGTGCAATGAAATTTCATTCTTATGATGCTTACAGTTCAGACCCCCAGAATGGTCGCGCCTTTTAAATATTTTCTCAGCGCATTTCATATTGTGTTGGCACTCTTGTTCACCTCCCTATTTTAAAACTGTGCTGTAGCAATATTTTTCCTACGGAGTTGAAATTATTCCATCCCAGTTCCAATACATGCATTATTCCTAGTCTCAGAATTTTTCTGCAGTTTGAAGTTAAGGCAAGCATATTGTACTTTTCCCTAACGAGCTTGGCATAGCTGATTTTTTCTGAATAGTTCATTTCAGTGTATTGCCTTATTGAACCTATGAAATCATTGATGTGATTTTGTTATTCCATATCAAGATGCCTTTGAAGCATGATCAATGTTCCTTCATTGCAATCGCCTACGTTTCTAAATTTTCGCGGTTGACCATCTTAGGCGGTGATATGTTTGAACCACTATCCTTGATGCTCATATCCTTTCAGTTTAATTGGACAACAGTACTGTCTTATTTGGCAGCTCACTATGGAAATTTACAGTTGATTCATTTCCATCCAGTTTTCATGACCTATCTCATGATTATTTCTAGCTCCCATCAAGGGTGGACTTCAACTTCTATGAGTTCATTTGAAACCAGTTGAGCCCATAGTTCTTTGAATGAACTCAGTACTTACCTTCAAGGTCGATTATCGACGAAAATTCATATAAGTTGAACAAGGGATGCTATTCTTGTCCAGTTGGGTATTCAGGAGCCCTTCAAATTTTCAGTCATACTCTCTTGTGTGAATAATAATCCAAGTTAAGACTATTAGATTAATCATTGAGTTATTGATACGAGGCTAGCAGAAAAAGGCATGGTCTCAGTTTCTTTCAGATACGCATAATAAATACGTCCCCATGGAGACACGTGCAAAAAAAGGATGCACCAACCAGAAGCGTCGCATAACCGACGGCACAAAGCATTAAATATTTCACGTTTACGTACCGCTTGTAACAAGCTGGTAGAAGATCGAATATTATATTATGTGGAGAAGTAACTAGCCTTGAGAGGAGAGACGTCAAGGAATATACAAGGTTTAAATGACGTTCGATGACGTAAAAGACCTATACATATGTGTATAACTGTTGATCGATCGAAATGCTTATCCCGAGTAGGATAAGTAAGCCACCAGAACAAAGACTCAACCATGAGTATGTAATGAAAGCCATGGAGAAAATGCAAGCACTTCCGTAGCTTATGTTTGACGAAGCAAATCCCATCAGCAAGAGGGATTCGCCTGAGAGGTGGCCAGGAAAAGCTAAAGCTGGAGAGACATTCGGGGAGAGGAACGCGTGATAGCATCGCTACCCTCATCATCCCCACTATGAAAGAAAGAATCGAAATTCTTCTTTAAAGAGTTATCGCAAGAGAAACTGATTTAGAGCCCCATAATATAGAGCAAGGGCAAACGTTAGCATTAAAACGCGAATAAGTATTCTACGATATGCCACGCCCCAAGTAAGCGGCCAGAGAGGAGCTGTCGATAGAGTTTTGTGTTAATCTAGACACGAGATCTAGATCACTTTGGAAAGTCATGCTAGATTATTTCACCATGAATAGCTCAGTCGAACCAAAAGAACATGGAGACAGTAGCGTTGGGAGAAAGAAGCCAACACCTCCACATGCACAGATCTAGTATTCAAGGTTTAACGCGAGTAGAATAAAGTCTGTGCTAAATCATGACAAAGAATCGCGGTAAACACAAAAGCATCTTGAAAACGATGAAAGTAGACTACCTCAACTAAGCGAGAGGTTACCAGGTCATTAGGCCAGCTCAATGACTACGATTACGATCGCTACAAGCATTTGAGAACTTAGTATCTGACGATGAAATCTAAAACGAGGAATGGCTTCATCAGCCAGACGAAATGAAACGTCTAATGGACGACTTGAATCAGTCATATTATCTCAGTCACCAGATAGAATGGCGCTTAAGGAAACAAACAGAACTTAAGACCCAGTTACAAGAATAAGTAAACATGGGTTCATCCGACCCAATGTATCGCTTTTGGGCGCACCAGTACTCTTCATGAAGAAGAAGGATGTAACTTTGCGAATGTGTGTCGACTAACGAGAGCTGAACAAGTTACCCTCAAGAAGGAGTACCTTTACCAAGAATCGACGACCTCTTCGACCAGCTGCGAGGAGGTGGTGTATTCTCGAGGATACACTTGAGGACCACCTTAGAGACGTTAAGAGCCGAGAAACTCTATGCTAAGTTTAGCAAGTGCGAGTTCTGGCTTAACGAAGTGAATTTCCTTGGACACATAGTGACAACGGAAGGGATCTAAGTGGACCCCTGCTAAAGTTGAAGCCGTGCAATGTTGGCAGTCACCAGCAACGCCTAATGAAATTCAAAGTTTCCTAGGACTGGCGGGATACTACCAAAGATTCATTGAGGGATTTTCTAAAATAGCAAGGTCGATGACTCAATAGCTCAAGAAAGAAGTTAAAGTCAATTGGACCCCCGAATGCGAAGCAAGCTTCCAGTTGCCTAAGGAAAAGTTAACTACAGCACCAATTCTAGCCGTGCCAGAAGCGGGAGTCGACTATGTGGGGTATACAGATGCATCGAAGGTCGGACTCGGGTGCGTGCTTATACAGAAGGGCAAGGTGATAGCATATGCGTCACGCCACTTGAGGCCGCACGAGTTGAACTACCCGACGCACGACTTGGAATCAACAGTAGTGGTACAAGCTATGAAGATTTGGAGACATCACCTCTATGGAGTCCGGTGTGAGATCTTTACAGATTATGAGAGTCTCAAATACTTCTTTGAGCAGAAGGACCTGAATATGAGACAGCGCAGATGGCTAGAACTAGTCAAAGACTACGACTATGGTATAAATTACCACCCAGGCAAAGCAAATGTTGTAGCAGATGCCTTGAGCAGAAAGACTGCGCTTCAAGTGGCTACTTTCCTCACACAAGAGGAAGAGCTTATCCGGGAATTCGCCAAGATGCGACTGGAGATAGTAAGAGCCCCGGAGACAGTGGACAACAAGATTTCCACCTTAGTCAAGGAACCAGATTTAAGAGCCAGAATCATCGAAGCCCAGAGACGCGATGAGGCCCTAGAAAAGGTCCGTCTCAAAGTGAGGACCGGCAAAGGAGATAGTTACCGCGGATAGGCGGAAAACGCTCTCACTTTCGAAGGAAGACTATGCATACCCAACGATGAGGTACTTAGGAACGAGATCATGAATGAAGCTCATGAGACGCCCTACACTGCCCATCCTGGAAGTATGAAGATGTATCAGGACTTGAAGAAGCAATTTTGGTAGGACGGCATGAAGAGAAGCATAGCATCGTTTGTAGAAAGATGCCTGGCTTGCTAGCAAGTGAAGGCTTTACATCAACGGCCCTATGGGAAGTTGCAGCCTCTAGAGATTCCGGAATGGAAATGGGAGCATATAGCAATGGATTTTGTGACAGTATTGCCGAAATCACAGAGAGGAAACACTGCCATCTGGGTGATTATAGACCGCCTCACCAAAAGTGCTCACTTCACACCAATTCGTATCACATACGGATCAGACAAATTGGCATAGATTTACGTGCAAGAGATTGTGTGTCTACATGGCATACCAGTAACAATCACCTCAGATCGAGATTCAAAATTTACTTCCAAATTTTGGATACGCCTACAGTGAGAGTTAGGCACTCAGCTGAAATTCAGCACAGCTTTCCATCCACGGACGGACGGACAGTCCGAAAGGACGATTCAGACATTAGAGGATATGTTGAGTGTCGTAGTGCTCGACTGTGGAGTAAGCTGGGAGCCAGTACTTTCACTTATAGAGTTCGCCTACAACAATAGTTACCGGGCTACTATTAACATGGCCCCATATGAGGCACTCTATGGGAAAAAGTGTAGATCACCACTTTACTGGGATGAAGTTGGTGAGAGAAGGATTCTCGGACCAGACTCGGTTGAGGAAATGATAGAAATTGTCCGACAGATCCGAGGGAGAATCAAGGAAGCTCAAGATAGACAGAAGTCCTATGCAGATGCTCGCAGGACGGATTTACAGTTCAAGGCAGGAGACAAGGTCTTTCTGAAAGTATCCCCATCAAAAGGGATAACCAGATTTGGCGTCAAGGGCAAGCTGAAACCGCGTTTTATCGGACCTTACGAGATCCTAGAAACAGTCGGCCCTGTGGCGTACAGATTAGCGCTTCCGCCAAGTTTCGGGAATGTTCATAATGTGTTCCATGTATCACAGTTGAGGAAGTACGTGTTTGACCCCAAACACATAGTGCACCAAGAAGAGATGGTGTTAGAACCAGATTTGAGCTATGAAGAAAAGCCAGAAGCAATTCTGGACAGAAAAGTTAAAGAACTGCGAAATAAAAATATTGTGACAGTGAAAGTCCTTTGGAAGCATCACGACCGCAAGGAGGCGACGTGGGAGCTCGAGGACCAGATGAAAGAGAAGTACCCACAGCTTTTTGCCTAACCGAGACAAAATTTCGGGACGAAATTTTTGTTAAGGGGGGTAGAATGTAATAGCCGAGACTTAGATTTCTCGGGAGTTATGAAATAAAATACTAGAACTTTTATTGACAAATGAAAGAGTATTTTTACTTCTTGAAAAAAAATAAAAATAAAAGTCGAGCTACACTACTACTTTTAGAAATCCCTAAGGGCTACTTTGGCCTTCGTCATCGGGCCTTCTCGGCCCCAGATCTTTCAAACGAGCCGGGAGGGCGAGACCACGAGGGAAGACAGCCTCGTTGGCCAGTCGCAACTCCTGCCATAAGCGCACGAAAGAGAACTAGTTGCATGAATAGAGACTGTTGGTGGATTGTGATAGCTCGGCACCAAGCTCAGCAGTTCGCCACCAAGCTCGGCAGTTCGGCAGGGAGCTCAGCAGTTCGCCACCAAGCTCGGCAGTTCGGCAGGGAGCTCAGCAGTTCGCCACCAAGCTCGGCAGTTCGGCAGGGAGCTCAGCAGTTCGGTACCAAGCTCGGCAGTTCGGCACCAAGCTCGGCAACTCCGTGATCTGGAAAGAAAGATCAAAACATGAAGAAGAGCTCGGCTTTTATGACAACTCGTTTCAACAGCCGTTAGATCTCCTCCAATTGTTACAGAGACAACAGAGAAGTGTATTAAGAAAGGGAAGGGGAAACAATACCTTTCAGAAATGTGAGTGAGTGTTAGACCGAAAGAGGCAAACTCCAGCCAGCAGGCTCCCTCCAGCTAATACTCTGCCAAGCTGCAGGTAACAGCCCTTGCTTTCCCTACCCAGACCGGTTATAGTCCGGAAATCAGCCCCCACAATGCCACCTCTAGTGTGCACCTGCAAAGAAGACAAAATTCATGAATGAGCTAGGATACAAGGCAGCACAAAAACACACCAGAAATCAGTAAAGGATGCTGCAAGGTCAGCCAACATATAACCAACCAAGGACCCCTTTTCAGCCATGTACACCCTGCGAAATGCTGCAGAGGTAATGGCCAAATCAGCCCACCAAGGACTGCTTCCCCACCAGAGATGACAGCCTTTCAGGCTTTCAGTTAAGCCATGAGCATAAATAGGGCTCAGCCTCTTTCTCCCTCTTCATCACCAAGCATCATCTAGTAGAGAAAGAAAGGAGCCGAGGCAGGGGAGAGAGGCGAGGGGGGGAAGCAAGAGCAGAGACAGGAGCTAGCAGCACAAGTTCAGTGGAGGTAACCACACTTCCTTTCAACCTCAGTTAACCACATCATACCATCATGCAGTAGAAATTTCACTTTTAATAGTGAACACCAGCATGCTAGGATACCGTAATTAGAACTCAGGGCGGTAATCAAAACATAATCGGTTGAACATAGTGATTATACCGCAAGAACATAGGGAGAATGAGAACTTAGCTTCTCCCGTTTTGAACCATAACGTAAGCTAAGTAACAAGTTAAAAGAAGGCTTAGCTCTAGGGGTTGTCGGAGATGGCGGTGACGACGGAGAGGCGTCGGGAGAAGCTGTGGGTTGCCTCCGAAACAGCAGCTGCTCTGATGGTGAGACGGCGTGGCTCACGGGCGGTGACGGCAGCGAGCACGCCGGCGGAGGTAACCACTGGGAGAACTCCTGCTCGACGGAGAGTCGGAGCTGGAAGGTGACGCCTCCTCCCTCTCTCCGGCGACCGCGCGAAACCGCCGAGCTTGGTGCCATTTCATCCGTCTCTGTTTCGGGAATCTCTCTACGATAGATGGCGACACTGCTGAACGCCGGAGAGCAACCGGCGATGACTCTCCGTCGCGCGGAAGGGAGCGGCGGCATTGATGCTTGCCGAGAGCTGGAATCGGACGACGGAGGAGCTGCCGACTTGTGGAGAATAGAGAAATTAGGGATTGATACTCAAAATTTAGGAATTTTGAAAGAGGAAAAAGGGCCGATGCGGATGGGGGATAAGAGTTCTCTCCTAATTAAATCTAAATTGGGCCATTTTACTTTGGGCCCAAAAGAAGGGAAAAAAAGGAGAGTGTGGGCTGATGATTAAGTCTGGGCCCGAGAATGTGTACAGTACCATCTACTTGGTTGAAGCCATGCTCCTAAATCAATTCCAAGAAGTTAATGGAATAAAATTTCCTAAGCCGCGGAAGAAGAGAATTTATAAGCCGTGATGAAATAATTCGCGAGAGGTTTTTAAAGCGGACTTTAATAGTCGCAGAAAGTATTTCTTAAAATACTTAAGATAATCCGAGAATTCTAATACCGAACGGGTCAGCCGGTTACAGAACAAATTAAATCACCGTTTTAATTAAAGATTTAAGACTTCTAATTTTAGAAGGGCAGAAATTAAAACAATAAGCACACGCTTAGGCATGCATTCATGCAAGATTGAATGATTACTCAAAGCCTAATTTAAGTACATTATTTTTTGAAAAGGGACGTCGTCGCTCGACGAGTAAATCTCAAGTCAGACAGTACCCGTTTGAAAAGGTTAAGCAAACGAGGTGGGCTTTTCTATCCTACATTATGTGTGGGCTTCTTTCCTTTTTATTTACAGAACTCTATGAGAATAAGTGTGAACTTTTGAATGAGTTGTCATGCCATGTTTTATTTTGTGATTGCCATTCATGGTTAAAACGAATTCGGGTCCCAGTAGGTCAGTAAATCCTACTCGGACTAGTGTACACTTACGGACCGTGAGCTAGCGCAAGGTTGGCCGGTCTAGGGGTCGTGAGCTAGCGCCAGGTTGGCCGACCCAGTGATCGTGGAATGTGGCCACATTCCCGATTCACACAGCTTGACATGGTATATCATCAGAAAGTTAAAAGACTGCAGTCTATTTCAGAAAGAAATAACAGATTTTAGTGACCGGGACTTGTTTTCAGAAAAAAAAAACCCCGCGTTCACTCAGCTTGGCAGACAATTAAAAGAAAAACAGTTTTCGGCATAAGCCACTGAGTATATCAAGTACTCAGCCCTGCATATTGTTTTCCTTAATGTGCAGGTTGATCGTTCGAGGCAGAGGAGGTGTTGGGACTGAAGATAAAATAAAAGAAGGGTAGCTAGTGTAGTATGTCTCCATACATGTTATACTTGTCTTGGAACTCTTCCGCTGCATAGACCTAGCTTTGTCTCAGTAAAGACAATGTCCCACATTTCACTCTGATGTAATAACTTGCTATCTTGATGACTTTTAGACAGTATTTCCTTAATTTCAGTAACTAGGATGATGTGTTGAGACAGTTTAGTATTGTTAGTCGCGAAATAGCTGCGCTTTCTTTGACTAGGAAGTTGTGGTCGTGACATGGACAAACGGCCGACATATTCGACGAATACCTCCACATTGGAGACACCACTGGGCGCATGTGATTGCTCAACTTCTGCAGAGGCGTCCGGGCAGCCTTTAGTGACGAATTTCTCCGGAGGCCAAGCACGGACGATTGTTAGATCCTCCTCAACCTGCACGAACAAGTGCACGGATTCCCCGGGATGCTTGGCAGTGTCGATTGCATGCACTGGCAATGGAAGAATTGCCCGGTGGCTTGGAGGGGGTCCTACACGAGCGGCCACAAAGGCACCCACCCAACCGTTGTACTCGAGGCCGTTGCCGACTACCGGCTTTGGATCTGGCATGCGTACTTCGGGATCCCTAGCTCGAACAACGACGTAAACGTGCTCCACCAGTCCGATCTCTTTACCGAAGTTTTGGATGGTAAAGCACCGGCCATCAACTTCGTCGCCAACAACCGGCTGTATAAAATGGGGTACTATCTCGCCGACGGCATCTACCCGAAGTGGCCGACCTTCGTGAAGACGTGCGGCATGCCTGCGAACCCAAAGCAGGCTCTTTTTGCGCAGAAGCAGGAGGCTGCGCGCAAGGATGTGGAGAGGGCGTTCGGGGTTCTCCAAGCGCGCTTCAACATCATCAAAGCCCCGACTCGTTCATGGTTCATGGAGAGCATGGTCGACATCATGTATACGTGCATAATCTTGCACAACATGATTGTCCGAGACGAAGGACCCGATGCGGGAAATTGGTTCGACCCTGAATCTTCCGGAAGCTCAACCGCAAGTAGTCCGCCGTGAAGTGGAGCGCATCCGTCTACACAAGAACGGTTGGCTATTCGGGCAAGGACACGCGACTCTAGCGCCCACACCCAACTCCAAGAGGATCTAATTGAGCACATTTGGAAAAACTTTGGCGGAGAAGATTAAATTATGTCATTTTTTATTTTTTTAGAATTTTAATTATGTCTTTTTTTCTTTTCTTTTTTTAAGTTTAAGTTGTAATGTTGTTTTAATTTTAATGAATTGTGTTTGTTTAAATTTAACTGGGTTGTAAAAAAAATAAAAAATGAAATTGAATGAATAGTAATTAAGGGACGGAATAAGGGACGGTTAAGGGATGGAGCGTTGCAGGTTCCGTCCCTTAGTTAAGGGATGGAGGAAAAAAGGACAATGGGGCCCTCAAATAGTGGTCAAATAGTAGTTAAGGGACGGTATAGAGACAGCGTAGTGGATGGTCTCATACATGCCCTTCATGCTCTACCCTTTCCATGGTCTACCAACAGTCTACCCTAGCACTCCCATTTCATTCATTTTACTCTCTTTATCCCAGATAATTTGTCTCACTTTGACTGGGCACGAGTTTTAAAAAATGTAATAAAAAGTTAGTTGAAAAAGTTAGTAAAATGTAGGTTCTACTTTATATATTAATTTTATAATAAAATGTGAATATGAATGGGTTAGTGGAATATGATGTCCACTATAAAAAATGGTAAAAAGTGAAATGTGACAAATTATATGGGAGAGACCGAAATGAAAAACTGAGACAAATTATCTGGGACGGAAGGAGTATCAAATTAATACAAATACAAAATTAATAATGGGGGATAAAAAAATAGAAAAAGTTTCAACATACTTGAATAAAATAAAATAAAAATAGAACTTCCATGAGTGGTGTGAATAAAATGAAATGCAACTAGCTGCATATATAGAGTTCGTTAGTATGCCTTGAATCTATATTGTTTGTCACTAGCCAAACGGGGAACCATGTAAATGTGTGTCTCTTCGTTTCTGTTTTTTTTTATTACTCAATTACTTTATTCCGTCAAAACAGAGATGAAATAATAAATTTAAAAATATATATTTTCGGACGATTCAGCGCGAAATGGGCACCTAGTGATCTCCTAGCGCCTCTCGGTCACGCCCTAGCTCCTGTGCGTTTCTCTTTACATACGGTTATCCCGCTTGACCGTACGTCTATCCAAGATTTTTCACGGACTCGATAAAAAAGTTTGGCCTTCCATGAGAAGGACTGACGAGATAGGGTGTTGATACGACACACTTAGATTGTGAGACATGTAAGACTAGATGTAGCATAGAAGAAGGTGGTAGCTGAAACTTATACACTACCTCTGTCCATCACAATAGTGTTCTATTGCATTAGTAAGAGAAGAAGTTTGATGTTTCTATTGTAACTCATTCCATTCCGGCTAAGAAGACACATTTTTTAGTCGGTACAAGATTTTTGGAGTTGTTGGTTAATATTTTTAATGTGAGAGATAAAAAGTAGATGCAAATATTAAATGGAGAGAGAAAGATGTCTATTTTAATTGAAAAAGAAAAAGTGATTGAGTGCATTATTGGAGACAAAAAAGTTACTTTATTATTTTACTAAACTAGAAATGTATCTCACGGAACAAATTTAAAAGGAAAGTGCATCAACGAAGAGAGTAGTAATACTATGATCAATAAAATGACTTCAGTTATCATGAAGTTTTGTTTGTTGTTTGATTATCTTTATTGTTATAAAGTTTTATTAAAGTCCAAACTATGTGCCGAACATTTAACCAAAAAAGCTTTTTGGTTTTGCACATTAAGTTTGTTAGCTTTTAATACGTTACATTTGACAGGAACTTAACACAACCGGGGTCGTTTTGTACTTATGTTTGGTATAGCCCATGTTCGGGCTTCTAGATGGGCATTGGTCAAGATTCGTATATAAAATTGATGTTTGGTTGCAATTTTGACTTTGTAGGCCCATCTTACACCTGTGTTTGGTATGTTTGTTTAATGGAGCTAGTTAACTTGTGATGACTATTCTAACCCCAGGGTTGCTTGTTAATTTCGATTTGCAAGGCTTACATATGCGCTGCTCCTCTTTGTTATTTCCCCATTCCCGTACTTTCTTTTCACTCATTTGAGCGCTGAGTATTTGGCGAGTATTTGATTATGAGTTTGTGTTTGTGGCGGATTTGCGTGTCTGAATAGTCCTTCAAATGCTTATGCGTCGTGGTGATGTATACTCAAAATGCTTTTGGTGGTATCTTGTTGTTGTTCTTTTATTTGTTGGGAAAGTGGGTATAAAATGCCAAGGGAGCAGTCTTGTTGTAGTTCTTACCTGATGGTATTGAAAATTAGACAGGTATTTATCTTTGTTGTTTGATGGTGTTGATTTTATTCTAACTTGATGTCATATGTTATACTATCTCTTTTTATTTGTTTTCTACGTATACGCTGGACATCGTATGTAACATTTGCCTATGTTTTTTCATTATTCAAAGCGATGTCTGAGGCTCAGGCATATGCACCTAGCCGTAGCCAAAATCGCCGGTCAAGCTTCCGTCGGTGCGACCGCCCGCGTAGATCTTGGTCTGACCGTGAAGAGGTGGTGCTAATCTCCTGTCTGAAGGATCCGGAGAGGATGGAAGTCGGACAATGGCTTTCGAGGTGGATACGCGCCCAAGATAGAGGAATGGTTGAAGAATGAGATCCCAACTACTGATTTGAAGGCAATTCCACATATTCAATCCAAGATAACTAACTGAAAATGAACTACTACTCGCTTTCAAACATCCTCGACCGTAGTGGTGTTGGTTTCAACCTATACAATGATTTCAAAATTGATTGCTCGGATGACCAATAGGACCAAATCATGAAGGTATATGTCAGTTGTCTTGTCTGCTCCCAATGATCGTTTAGATTACATTGTTCTGTCATGCCTTTACTTGTGCGTACGTGCACTCATTTTTGTTCTTGCGACAAGATACTAATGCCCTCACCATGCGACACAAAGCTTGGCCTTACTGGGATGATTGGAAGATAATCTTTGGGAAAGATCGGGCCACTAGTGGGACTTCTGAAGGTATTGGGGAAGTAGTGACTAACAATTCCATGGATGAGCCTATTACATCTATTGGAGAGAGTGGCGATTACTATTGATAAAGCCTATTTCATGCATCGGTTTAGGGGTAAAATGTATGCTACTTGATTAGTTTATCGCGAAAAGCAAGTGTTAATTGTGCAGGAATGCCGCTTGACCAAGGCAACAAGGCCAAGCTGATCAAGTTGGTACAAAAGGCGAAAAAGGCCAAAAATCGGGTGAAATGATCAAGGGGGTGATCAAGCAGTTAGGCGGGGACCACTGCATTCTAGAAGAAGGACACGTGAGGCTAATGAGCTGGATGATGATCATCATTCTGTTATCAAGGACGACGTTCTAGAAGGGAACACGTGCTGGAACGCAAGACGCAAGGACGGAGCTGAGTCATCATTCTGTTATTAAGGAGCGACGTCATTCTAGAAGGAGGGCACGTATCAATCGATGAGACGCTCGATCACAGCATGAACGAATATCCTATTTCGAGATCGTTATCCAGCTGGAGGTCATTGCGGCGAACTTATAAATAGAGAATGTGTCACCATAATGAAGGATCTTTTTTTAGCATCTCCTTTTCAGTTTCTTCTTTTATTTTCCTTTTTTCATTCTAGTTTAGTTCTGAGTTTAGTTTCCAGTTCCGAAGGTAGCGTAGTAAAAGAAATAGTTAGAGAGAGAGCGACCGAAGTGAGCGCGATAGAATACTGAATATCTGTTCGGCGCCGTCCCAAGTTTCCAACCGAGAACTCCTCGGCTTTACTCGCTTTCTTATTTTCCGAAGTTGATAGCTTAGTTTAATTCCGTAGTTAAAGAATCGATCTTTTTATATTCCGCATGTTCACCGCACTGTTCTGAGCTATAAAAGTCGAAGTTGTTTTATTTTCGTCATCTTGTTTACTATTCCAGTTCAGTTTCACTTTTAAGTCTTCGATTAATTGTCCGAATCTTTATTATGTTGAATGGCAAAGTGTTTGTGTGTTTCGTAGCATGCCTAGGTAGTTAAGATCTTATTTCCGCATGTCGCTTACTTGATCCATTAAATTGTGTCAGCATGATTAGTAGCTTGATCAAGTAGATAGTTTACATTTTGCCTAGCGTAAATCCAGTAGCTTAGAAACTCCCAAACTAAAGCGTGGCAGCAGCCGAACCCTGTTCACTACTCACACACTCGATACACCGGTTTCTCTGTGGGATCGACCCCGTTCTTGCCGCTTTACTGTTAAAGTTGTGCGGGTTTGGGAGTTACAAATTACATTGGTGGTGAGCGAGAGCGAGAACGTCTTGATTAAGTGGCAACTACATTTGCTAACTGATCCATCCGGTCGGTTATCTTCTATATAACTTGATCAAATCCGAAACAATTTCGCTACCAACCAACTATCCAAGCTTTGAAGATTTTCTGGGTCTGATCAAGTCCAACCCACCTACACAAATGATGTTCTGGATGACAACAGCGCCCCAGAGTGGTGGACAGAATGTGGCTGTAAACACTCATGCTCATGTTCCCAAAAAAATGAAGGGCAAATGCAAGACCTCAGACGATGATTCTAGGTTGCTCAACCTATTTGGCAATCTGCATGTTGATACCAATGCTCGTTTGGATAAACTGACCGCCCGTATTGGCTATGAGATGGACCTGAGGCAAGCTAGGAAAGAGATCTTCCGTCATTTGGGGGACATCCCGGAGCTCACAGAGAATCAATGTTACGATCTCTGTGACATCATTGGAAAGGAAAACTCGAGGCTGGAGATCTTGAAAGGCCTCCCTGACGCATCGAAGCCCGGATATGTGAGGCGCCTCATGGAGAAGGAACCTCTTACCTAGACGCCGGAGCATGCGGGTGGGTTGAACTAACATGAGCCGAATTATTTTGGTTATAAAAAACTATGCTCTTTTGGACTTATTAAGCTAGTTTATATATATTATCTACTATGAGACAATTATGTAATTTAAGTACTGGTTTTTGACGTTGCTTGGTTGCATCTGACCTTTGTTTTTGGATGTGATACTCTATTTCATACCATATATGAACTAAAACGTCGTATGGTACCTTTTTAATTATTCCATTATTGTTTGAGTTGCCACGTTTGTGCACAACCGCACAAATCTAACGTTAGTTTTTAATTAATCATTGGCTTGGAAGATCCACACAAGTAGGCGACCGATGGACTCTTTGGTGGGGTTTCTTGAGGCAATACACGTCCCGTGGCATTCTTGTTTGTTGACTCAAGGTCTTGCAGTCCTCCGTCGTCGAACATCAGCTTGCGTCGTGCAAGAGAAAATTTGTTGAAGCTGTTGACCTCGCTCGGCTCTTCGGGTTGTGCAATCTTGCGAGGTGCATCACACTCACACCCTTGTGACTGCACAGAGTCTGACAAGACGACAAGGTTCCTCCCATCTGTTGTTTAGCGTTGTTCGACGCAAACATAACTCATTGTATGTGGGGTCACCGTTGCTGTGATATGCACTGAAAAGATGGCTTCTCTACATGGATTAGGGCTGATAATTTTTGACACAACATGATAACACGACACGAACCCGTATGAAAAATAATGGATATGTGTCAAAGCTTATTGGGTCCGTGTCCTTATCGTGTCGACACGATAACGACATGAAAATTTCGTGTCGTGTTCGTGTTACACGTTAAGAAATAATATTAATATATTATAATATTATTTTTTATTTATTTTAAAATTTAAATTAGGTTCGTGTTTGTGTTCGTGTCATGTCGTGTTTGTGGAATCATGGATTTTTTCTTTGCTGTTTGCTGGATTTTAAATCAGATTTTGCACTTAGATTTTAAGTTTTTAATCCTATTGTGCTATCAGGTCGTATTATTATAGTGTCGTTATTGTGTCATGTCATATATGTGTTGTTATCGTGTCGTGTTGACCCGAAGTGGTTCGTGCCTTTAATGGGTTCGTGTCTGAGGGTAGCGGATTGTGTTCGTGTTCGTGTTTGGAGTTTTCTTAACGGGTCGTGTTCGTGTTTGTTGTTATCGTGTCGACACGATAACGACACGGCATGCACGATTTGCCACCCCTAACATGGATGACAAGCTATTATATCAGTTTTTAATTTCATGAAAGAGAAACGCATATTCAAGTGCAATGTATACATACTGGGAGATGGTTTGCCCAGGTGTTTGGCGATACGATGATCTTGTTGCTCGGTTGATTCTAGTATGTACCTACAAGGTCAAGGAGCTCTTTGAAAGTCCTATAACGCTATTCCAATAAGTGAAGGCGATCCACTAGCTCGAACCATTCATATGTCAAGCCGAAGTGATACTCCACCAAGGATTGAGTCTCGAAAATGAAGTGGCTGGGGAACACGGTCCCATCACCTTCATACTCCTTCTTTAGGCGAACCAACGTGCCGAGAATGATGGTGTCAATTTCATGACTCCATTTTCAGTGGTAAAGAAACGAGCTTTGGAGTGGAGCTTCAATTGCCAGAGATTACGATGGATAAGTTGAAAGAGAGAATTGAGAGGTTTGTATGTTGCAACACCTTGGAGGTCAATATATAGAAAGTTTTATTACTAATTTATGAACACGGTTATTTAGTCCTTGACATATACTTACCCCTCATTCAATAAAGTTGCACCAAATGCAGAGGTAGATTCATGTCAAATCCACCCTCTGTAAGACGCAAGATAATTCATCAAAAGAAGATACAAGTCAATGCTACACCAACCACCTCATATTTAATTACCAAAATCATCTTCATTTGAGAACTCAAATTTATGATGCTTTGTGAAACTTGCCTCAACCTGAATACCACATCATAATAATTCATATAACACAAACAATCTAGTTCAAAACATAACTACAATTAGCTGATTCTACAAATGCCATAACAAAACCATAAGAAGTATTTGAAAACTACATAATAACAAAGTGTCTTTGTCACACATTTTTCATCATAACAAACTAGACCATCTTCCCTATCACAAATCCGAGCATTAATAAGACCACACCCATGACAGCCAACAATAGGTTCATCCGAGCTTCAATACGACAGCGGCCGCAGACTCCACAATCACTTCTTGTGTTGGATATATTTTTTTTCAATGCCTCACTAGAACACACTTGTTTATTAGGGCGATACAATTGACTCTTCACATAAGCCGGTAGCTTGTCATCCCCATTCCGACTATGGTAGTCATCGCACCACAAGAAAGACCCGGAATGGTTTGCATTGGCTGGGCATTTGTAGAAGTAACGACCGACATGTGTAGCCTCTTTCCCAACACAAAGCAACTTCATCATGCCTCCGTCGCAAAGACACTCAGGTATCATGTCAAATTCTTCAGTTACCGTCGACATTGGCTTGCTACAAAAAAGAACACAACACAGATAAACTTAATTAGATTGGACACCCAACAAGATAATACTTTTATAACAGAATTTTTTATAATAATTTCAGCAAAATAGAGAAAATTAAAATTGAAATAGCCATAAAAAACACACATTACTCCACATGGAGTTAGCCAAGTCTCACGCATTTGATTCCATTCCGTAGTCGGCTCTACTTGATCTACAAAATCTAGGTCACCATGAACCTTCTCATCTTCCAGTTCTTGTGTAGCAACGGCAACGTGTTGCTTAATTGGATCATTGTGCATCTCACCACGTATGAAATTGTTTAGCAGGAAGCATGCCATAATTAACCGGATTTGGATCTTAATCGGATAGAAAGTAGCACTCCGTAAGATGCTTCATCTCATCTTTAGCACCGCAAAAGCCCGTTCAATAATGTTATGAGCTCTAGTGTGCGTTAGGTTAAGCAATTCTCGTGCATTTTGAGGACGCTGGGTGCCGACTCCCAATTCTTTCAAGTGATAGCGCACGTTTTTGTACGAAGTCAGGAATCCTTCAACATTTGCGTATCCATTATGACATAGATAATAAGTTCCTAAAAAAGTGCAAGTATAGGATAGGGGTGTTTAGGTACTGTAATTTAAGGGGAAAGCATAAAACTGAAGTCCGAAAAGGAATAATTTATCAAAGTATACTATAGTTCAACCTTTGTTTACTCGCAAACCCCTTTCTCTAGTGACAGCGTCCCTAAGCACTCAAGAATCACCCGCCGATCCCTCCCATCCGGGTAAAAAATACAAGAACTTCATGTTGCGGTCACAAGCAACAAGAATATTGGTGATTTGGTCCTTTCGCGAGCGATATCGTGGCTTATCTACGTTCCTGACGAGGAAGTTTATGTATGTGCCATCCAAAGCGCCAATACAACCCTATGACAGTTGATGCAATTCCGTAAAAGCAAAACAAGATTGTTTATTACTAGCACCAAACTCCAACTAATGCATTCAAACAATTCAAATTCAATGTTGATTACCTTAAAGTGTTTCCAACGCGGGTCAACACAATTGTTTGCTACCTGATCAGGACGAGGCAATAGAATAGTATGCAACCTGAGAACCGCTTTAAGTATAAGATGTACATAGTGCGAAACAGTTTCACCCGAGCGTCGAAATTCAAATCCAAAAGGTCTAATTTTCTTATGATGCGCTAGAATACTTAGGAAAACTGCTACTTGTTCCTCTAGTAAAACAAATCGACCATTCCGTAGACCATCATGGTCTCTTCAATGAATACACAACTGTTCGAATGCATTCCTATCCATACGGAGGTTCACAAAACAGTCGACATCACTAACTGAGGTGGCCTGTTACACGACGCGCAAAGCGTGATACGCTCAGATTTTACACGGTTTTAAGACCTTTATTTGGTCAATTTTTAATGTCAAAATCATAATTCATGTCTATATTTCGTATGTTTTGTCTATTTTGGTATTTTGACGTGTTTTGTGAGAAACGTGCATATTTGAGCCCAAAAAGAGAGTCAAAAAGTGAAGTTGGAAATTTGGAGCTGTTCAGACGTCCAGTGGTCCCTGCAACACAAATAGCGACCGCTGGCGCCCAGAGACCGTTAAGCCAGTAGCGGCCCGCTCCGGGAAAGTTGTGCATGAAAGGAAGAACACTCCCAACGACCGCTACAAGTGATCCAGAAGCTACGGGATGATTGCCAGCGACCGCTGAAACAAGTGACCGCTGGCCAAGGTGCAGCGGCCCGCTGAGAAAAAGCGGCGAGCAGAAATTGCCCTACTTTCTCTTCAAGACTTACCATACTTTGTAATCATTTTCCTTATTTGACGTGGGACGATTTTCCCCTATAAATACCCCCTCAAGCTTCATCAAAAGAAGATCTTCTCTTTGCAAAATATTTCCAGAGCTTAAAAGTGAGAGTATTTCATAATGCAAGGGATTGAAGAATGAATCAAGACAAAGATCAAGACTACAAGGATTCAACATTTGGGTTTTATTTGCTTTAGTTCTTATTTTCTCTATGTTTTCCCTACAATCTATGTTTTTAGCTTATTCAATTATGTGTAACTAAACTCATAGGATTCTAGGGATGTGTTAGTAACGACTTTGGTTATACGATTCCGTTTTCTATTTAATATCCGTTTGGTTCTTACTTTTTTTCTTCCTTAAGTAATTGGATAATGCTTCACGTTTGAGTGACATATTCTGTGATGATTTAATATAACTTGCTACATAATCATGAGAGGAGGTTAGCGAGTTAGATCCACTTAATAGACGCTACAATTAGCTTCCCTTAAAACGACACTATTAATTGAGAGTGAGGACTTTACAAAAGTCTTAGGAGCTTTTAGGAGTTACGGATCTAGGATTGACAATCCTACTAGAGATGCCTAAGGTTTTCGGTTCCGGCGGTTAACCGCGGAACCGTAACCGCCGGTTCCGGTTCCGAACCGGAACCGTGACTTTTTTCTTGAACCGGAACCGCCATATTTTGAACCGGTGGGTCGGTTCCGGTTCCAAATTTCACGAACCGAAACCGTGCCGGAACCGCCGGTTCCAGACGGTTCCAAACCGAAACCGTGAAAAACCGTCGGAAAACCGTGAAATATACGATGCACATACATGTTCTCAAATTTGAAAACATCAAGTTATAAACAAAAACAAGTTTTAATTTTTCCACTCTGAAATCAGAAAAATCAAGCGCATCGAAAAAAGGCCAGAAATATCAAACGCATTCGATTGTGAAGGACTAACCGTCTGATTTTGGGGAAAAGCGTCTGATTTTTAGGACGACGGACTTCGATTGCTGGATATAACACCGATCGGTAAGGAGATCCTCCTATATTTGGAGATGCAATAGTCAGAGACGATTTGTGGATGCATCCATACACTAATCGAAACAATTTCATGGGGAATAGTGCAGGCCTCGCGGGCCAACACTTGGCCATGACTTATCAAACATGGCAACCAAACAATAGGATGTGTGTTAAAATGTGATAACAAACTAAAATTGGAGTTAACATAATAACCAAACGACTCCCTAATGTGTATGCCCATTTTTTTATAAGAGGGAACATCATTTTTGGTCCACGAACTTTGCCAAATTATCATTTTAGGTCCGTGAACTTTGAAAATATCATTTTAGGTCCGTGAACTTTGAGTTAGTATCATTTGAGGTACTTTTTACTATTTCCAAGTTTTTTTGGACGAAAATACCCTCAATACCTTAAAGTGTATATATTTTTAATAAATTTATCATATACTCATAATTTTTATAAATATCTTTACAATATATTTTTGCCAAATTTTCTAAATATAATTTGACCTTAAATATTATCACTTAATTTTGTGACACGCAAGTAAAATTGCTTCTTCAATTTTTTATATTAATATATTTTTAAATTGAATAAATAACTTTTCTTTAATAATAAAAAATTGAATATAGATCTTTTCTTGCATGTCACAAAATTAAATGATAATATTGAAGGTCAAATTATATTTAGAAAATTTGTCAAAAATATATTGTAAAGATATTTATAAAAAGATCTTTATTCAATTTTTTATTATTAAAGAAAGTTCTTTATTCAATTTAAAAAAAATTAATATAAAAAATTGAAGAAGCAATTTTACATGCATGTCACAAAATTAAGTGATAATATCTAAGGTCAAATTATATTTAGAAAATTTGTCAAAAATATATTGTAAAGATATTTATAAAAAAATATGAATATATGATAAATTTATTAAAAATATATACACTTTAAGGTATTGAGGGTATTTTTGTCCAAAAAAACTTGGAAATAGTAAAAAGTACCTCAAATGATACTAATTCAAAGTTCACGGACCTAAAATGGTATTTTCAAAATTCACGGACCTAAAATGATACTTTGCCAAAGTTCGTGGACCAAAAATGATGTTCCCTCTTTTTATAAATATATGAGACCAATTGTTAACTTTAATCTTATAAATAAAAAGTTTTATTAGAAGGAATTCAGTACGATCATTAAATGAGAGTATATAAATAGATCATAATTTTGTCTAATTTCTAATAACTATTACACTATCATTCCCTTAAAAATAGACCACATTTGTCATTTTAGAATATCCTTTAAAAATAGACTAATTCTATTTAAGCAAACTTTTTATCTTTAGTGAGACAGTCACATTCTATACTAACAATACTACAATCACTTTTTTGTTTCTCAATCTCTTATTTTATCAATTTTATTAAAATCCGCGTCGTTTCAAAAGTTGTCTATTTTTTTATGGATGGTTTGAATAATAAGTTTTGTTTAAAGGAATGGCCGAAAATCAGAAAATAATTGGAATAGTAATTGAAACAATAAGCTTTATTTAAAGAATGAACGTAAATTTAATCAGAAGAATTGGAATATCAAGCTTTGTTAAAAGAATAATGAGAAAAAAAGAAATTGAAGCTACATGTCTTCAATTTTCGACCGTTGAAATAATAAGCTTTGTTAAAAAAATTAATGACAAAAGAGAAATTGCAGCTTAACAGTTCATTTCTTCCAATCATTAATTCATTACATGAAACTGAAAGGAAAAATCCAAAATTATACACTGCTCAAAGTCTCAAACCACCATATTCAAAAATCGAAACCCAAACTTCCCTCCCTCCTTTTTTTTCTAGGGTTGTAACACACTCTCATGCGTAAAACCCCCAATTTCCAGTTCCTACTCTGAAATTCTCTTTGCAATTCCCGGAATTTTACGTTTTATGCGTACAGTGCCAGCAAATTTTTGCCATTATGAACTCTCTGAAACAAAATCAGGAGTTCATGCTGAGAGAATCGATCAAGCACTTTTTAACTTCATACCACAACGGCAGCTCGGATTACTCATCTTTCGAGTCGATTTTCTTCCGTTTGATTCAGACAATGCTCGATCCGCCGCTTGAAATCACTTGGTTCTACGCCGCGGTCACATTTCACACAGCGAAGCGCAACAGCCCTGCCTCTAGGGTGCTGATAGCTAAGGATTTGTTGAATTTATTCACTCAGTGCTCTAATTTGAGTAGCGCGTCGAAGAAGATTGCACTGCTGGCCCCTGTTGTATATGACCTGTATAGTATTGTGTGTGATGTTAGGATGACTGAGCTGCATGAGAGGGTTGAGGTTGGGAAATTGGTGGAGAATATGGTTTGTTACATGACGGTATCTGCTGGGGTTTATGATTACGGAAACGAGGATGTTGAGTGTGATACTGCTGTGGTGTGTTTTGAGGATTTGATCCGGGTTTGGACTACTGATCGAGGTGGGGGGAGTTGCAGCTTTGTTGAAGCTTTGAGGATGTTCTTCCCTCTCTTAGGTGATGGAACTTGGACGACGATGAATGCTGGTTGTGGGATAAGGGAGCTAGTGGGGATTGTTCAGTTGGAAGTGTTCTTTCTCAGGCTGTACGTGAGTTTTAGTTCTGGGATGTGTACAGAGGATGTCCTGAAGGATGCACGAGACCATGCTGTTCAAACTATCAAGGGGTTCCGGAACATCTACTTTTTAGGTGATAATTCTTTTAAGCATGATCTACTTCTGCTCTCTAACGTAAGCCACTGTACGAGCAGCAGATAAATTTCTTAAGCTTTAGTGTTAGATTGTAACATGGATGTCACGCTTCTTGTAGTGTATAGTACTCCGTATATTTCACTATAAGGTGCACTGTTAGTTTTGGACAACTTTAACAGAACTCTACTTTGGCATTCTGATGGTGTCTCAAATAAGTAAGCCCTAGAGTTTTTGGCCCAAGCAAGAATAGGAGTAAGCAACATGCTAAGGAATGTGGAAATTGTGAAGAAACTGTGAGCTTGTCTTTCATATACTGCGATCATGATTTAAATCATCCTGGAATAATTGAGTTTCTGAACTGGGGTTTTTAGAAGTGCTTAGAAGTATTTCCAGTTTTTTGTTGCAAAGGAGTTGTAGAGATTAGGTTCAAATCATAAAAGGGATAGCTTAATTTAGATCACAATCTTATAGGTGCTTTAAGATAATGTCAACTCATATATATGTACATGATTCATTTACTAGCATATTGAAGTTTGTTCATTACTTTATGCTTCTGGTCAAAACATAAGATGAGTGTTTCAGTGTGGTAGCCTCCAGTTCTGTTACCCTTCCATATCAACAGGCAACCCAAACAATGTGCCAATTTTCTTGATTAATTTGAAGAAACAGGATTTTAAACATACTTGCAAGATGTTGAGTACTTGAGTTACATATTCAGATATTTCTGTCAATATATCTGTAACAACAGTCCTCATTTTGTGCAATTTACCCTAAATTGCTACCTGATGGTGCATTGCTCCTCACCAGATATGCTGCTCAAAATGCTGTCAGGACCCAGCTTGCCTATTGCAGCCTCAATGGTACTTCTATGTATTATTTCAACTATTAGAGCTGGTATCGACTGTACATGTAAAATCATTCAAGAGCAATATTTCTTTTACTTTTCTACAGATGAGTTCGTACAAGGATATATTTGTCTTTTCTTTTGTTACTGCATAAGTAGCTAAGCAGTAAAGAACTAACATAAAATCCTCTACTTGGTGAAACTTATTCTTAATTGCTGCAGAGCCATGGAGATGCAGTTCTTCTACATAAAGTATTATATGATGCTGTTATTTTGGTTGACTATTCATTTTATTCTGGGAGATGGATCCAGTCATCTGCCAGACAATTGAAAAAGCTTGCTCTGGAATGGGTGTTGGCTGCTGACCAAGCCATTCAGTTTGCTAGGTACCGACTAGTTCTTTTTTCCAATACTTATTCATAGTATAACCACATACAGTTTTAGTATATCATTGCTGATAAATGATATCTGCAAATGAATATGCGAATTTTTTTGAGGACAGAGCTGCAAAGGAAAAATCTTGGGCCATTTCTTACCTTAATGCTTTCAAAGAATGTCATTTGGTGGCTGAGTTAATTAAATGGGTCTGTAATCAAGCTGGAATTGTGGACCTAAATACTATACCGGACATCACCAATCCCAGAGCATTAATCCGTGAGTTGTCTCAACTTTTATTCTCCTTGTTGTAATATTTCAGCTTAAGCTTTCTGAGGTTTATCCTTGGTAATTTTAACATTTGGAGCTCAGTATTTAATACAAAATGAACATATCAGTCTCACTTTGAATAATTAATGGTGTGAATCTCTTTGGTGGTTAAATTGAAAAGAATTGAAGCTGCCAGCATAATAATCTTAGTTCTAGGACATTCTAGCTATATTTTCAACTTTGGTATTTGATGTGTTAACTGAAATTGAAGCTAGCATCATAATCTTCTTAGTGTATGCTGTTCTTGGAGTATTACTTTTTACTATGGTATTTGATGTGTAACTGAGAGATACTATGTGCAGAGTGGCTATTGTTCCTTAATGATGAGGGGATTAATGTATTCGATCATAGCATGTCACTGCTCCATGCAAAAGCAGCAGCATGCATATCGAAAGTGGAGAGTGAGACACCTGAACTTACCCTCCGTACAGGTTATTGCCATATGAATATCATTGATCTCAATGAGAGTGATGAGAGTGAGGACAGAGAAATGGGTGATCAGCCTAACACCGGTACTCTAGGGGCTTTCTGCTTGACAAGCGTGGAAAATGGTACTGGCAGAAAACGTAAAGAGGCTCTGAGTAGTTTACACGAGCCACAGGTGAAGCAGGTCAAGCTCGACCATCATGGGGACAAGCTCTTATCTTTGTCCAGATGTGGACCAGATAGCGGTGGCCCCTTGGTTCAGAACATTACCTTCGACGATGACATGGAGCTCGTTGGGTGAGTTCCCGTGCAGGATGGTGAATTCTGCCTTGTTCATTGCAATCCAAGTGTCGGCCTCCTACGACCTCTTTTCAACAGGTGATGTGAAAACAGTCATTGCAATGACAAGGACCATACTAATATGACTTTATATGTATAAAAAAGCATGAAACTTGTCATGATGCTGCTATGCCATATGAAACCTGCTTAATTTCCCCCTGCATTTGTGGTTTTCATGTTCTGCTTTATATCTGTTGAGTTTATGTATTCTGATTTTATTTTGCTTGATTATTATCGACTGCTTGAATTTTGCATTTGGTAAACTCCACTCTTTCTTTAATGAATGAATGATGTGTATATGTGAATACAATACACACACATTTGTGTATGTGTGTGTGTTTTTTAAAAGCATAGGGGAGTTGGTGCCACGAGGCACAACTTCATGTGTGTATGTGTGTTTCTATGGGTGAAAAAGTGCAATAAATTATGGCATTGGATCGTGAGATATCACCCAACTCTATGTGTGTGCACTCATTCAATCTTAACTATGCATTGATTGCTTTCCAATCTAACTTATTTTTATATTACTACTACATCATACTAGGCCTTTACTCCCACGGACATGAAAATGTTATCTAACTCAATGTGTGAGAAATTTAAGGATGTAGTTTTGAAGTTAAGAGTCCTAGAATTATGAATATATAATGAAGGGGAGCATTAGGGCGTATCCATAATTAGAGTGCTAACATACATTCAATCACGTGCTGTTACGTAGCACGAAAAATGCAATATTGTATATAGAAAAATGCAATATACATTTGTCAAGCTGCAAATGCATTTTCGTAGATTGCATTTTAGTTATAGGCAAATTGCATTTTATATTGTTGAGTTTTGCATGTTAATATAAATTGTCTACCATGAAAAATAAATTATATATAAATGCAAATAAATAGCCTATATCTAAAATGCAAAACTCAACAATAAAAAATGCAATCTGCATATAACAAAAATGCAATCTGTCGAAATTCACTTATACCTTCTACAAATGTATATTGCATTTTTCTATATATAATATTGCATTTTTCGTGTCACATGGCAGCATATGATTGGATGTACATTAGCACTTTAAAATTAGTTAGCATTTTAGTATATCCTATAACGAAGTTTTATTATAATTCTATAGTATCACTATCGTTAGTTGTATGGGGCTTTTTTCATTATTTTTTTGTATTCTATTGCACCAAGTCCAGTTTTACTAAGTAAATATTGCTAGAAATCATTCAAAGGGTTATACTATTTCATTTTAACCTTATAAAAAAAATAATGAATTAGTTTTGAAAAATGCAAAATTCACATTAATTTAATTCATATATATGTGGGAATGCTTTATTGAGAATGGTAAATAGAACTGAGAAATACGTACGTGTGTTTAAGCATAATAAGTTCTATGCATAAGAAATTTATAATATATATGTAAATAAATATATTAGTTGGACCAGCGATACTGTCGATATATATGACGAGTTATTTTATCCGTTCTTATAGTACTATAAAATAGCAATATTTATAGATATTTCATTATAATAAGATACGAGGGTACTAAAATACTTCTAAGAGCTTACGTCGAAGTACAATAGTAGTATTATTATTATATATTTTTTTTTAATCGTATTTCAAGGTATTTCAAATATTGATAAGTTTAAAAGGTGTGGCCTTTTAACATGATTGGGATTTCTGACCAAGAACTAAGTTTGATTACGTTATTAATTCCATATTTTGATATTACAATAATTGAATTGAGATTAAGAATGTATACATAAAAGAGATCCACCGACACTCCACCCAAACTATAGCTTTATATTGATTATCATCACATTTATAATGAGTCAGATATAGTTAAACATTATTTGTCACATCACAGGGAAAAAGTGATGAACAAAAAAACAGAAAAAAATAATTTTTTGGATGAAATTAAATATCGATATAGGGGAAAAAATATACGGGGTACTAGTTTCTTTCACGAGTCTTTTTTTTTGGGTAATTTGATGTACATTAGTGTGTTTCATATTCGTGGAATTCGAATTTATCACATCATCAATTAAGTTCTTGAATAAGTTGTTTATTTATGATCTCATAATCAAATCACAGAAAATATGCGTTGACAGACCAAATTTTTAGGTCGTGACTGAGAAAGGATTTCGAGTATTATATGGAGTAGTACTACTAATTATAGAATATGATAATTGGTGTAATAAATTATGGAAACTATTATCTGGTAAGTCTTTTATAATACGAAAATTAATTTTGAACTAATTAGATCTATAAACATAATATTAGTGCCCAACCAAAAAGTCTTTGGTTGGTAAGGTGATGTTTTCAGAAATAAAATTGGCCAAAAAGTTTATTGAAAACGATTTATGGTCTTCCCCTGCACACATTTTATAACAAATAGTTATTGCTCTTGTATTTTAGCGGGAACAAGACAATAAATTCCTTTTTATTGGAGGAAAAATATACTTTTATTTTAGTTAAATGGTCTGTATCCTTACCGACAGAGACCATTAATATTATTTCCATAAATTTTCAAGATATTTTGGCGGTTTTATACACGAGGTGTGTCATGTATGGTTTACAAAGATTAAAGACTACAAACACCAATACACCATATCTATTTTTAATGTAACTAAAATTTTGGATATTAATTATTTCTTTATTAAAGTAATTACTTAAAAAAAGACTTCAAAGGGTAGTCGAAACTTGAGTTTGGAAAATATAAATACAAATATTGGATCACAATACTTTGAAACCCAGTTATTATAAGGTTGAATAAATAAATAAAATAAATTTAACGCCATAAAATCACATGAAAATTTGTTTGTACGATGACAATATTTTGCTTTGATTTCAAGGTAAAGCAGCTAAAAATGTTGCCCAAATATAGGAGCCTAATAAAAAAAACGTTTGTGCACACATAAATAAATGTTTTTTTTCAAATTTTAAAATACTACTACAGCTGGATCCAAAAATGACAATCTCCCATGTAAACTGGATATGCATTTATTACTTAGGAGGTCCAATATTTAATGTGCTCTGAGATTATAATCAAAATCAAATTTGTATATTTGATCAACTAGTAAAATATACCACAGTACTCCATTTGTAAGTCAGCCGAAGTCACTCGGATGCAAATATGCAATATAATTACAGCAACTAGATTTAGTTAGGAATACCAATAATTAATACTCTCTTACCAATAATTAATACTACTAGTACTATTCTCTTCCTCGTGTATGTGTATGTATCAATATGGCGAAATAAAAATAAAAAGTTAGCCGACAATTTGTTTACTAAAAATATAACTTTAAAATAATAGTACGTGTGTGATGTTATGTTGAAGGAAAAAATATTAATTATTTTTAAACTTTGTAGGATTCTACTTGATTAATATTCTGATACTATAACTTTAAACATTGAACTCACTCACTTCATCAAATTTATTTTCAACTTTACCAATTTTATAATGCAAATCTATCAACTTTTTTTTATCGCAATGCCATGTGCTTTTAAAATATTAGAGCATCCGCAATGGGGCGGACGATAAATTCATATTCTACTAGCATTAGAGCATCCGCAATGGGGCGGACGATAGGCCGCCCGATGCCTCGGGCGCGCGCTATAGATCGTCCGCGGACGATAGGACATCGTCCGCCCATTGTGGGCGACGCGGACGATGGCGCGGACGATGCAACGCATTTTCATTTTGTTTCGAATTTTTATCTATTTAAACTTTGTTTGTCATTCTATTTTTCATACGAACATTTCTCTCATCTCTCACATTCCATACGAATATTTCGATAATCTCTCACGAACAAAAATGAACCACGACGACGACTGGAGGTGGATCTAGCTCCAGCACGGCGACCGCGCCCCACGCTCGAGGATTACCGACGGGCTTCAATGAGGTTCTGTCTAGACATGCCTCAATGAGCAACCAACAAGACCATGCTCAGCTCATGAACGACATAGTTGAAGAAGTTTGGACCCGTAACCGCCGTCGTTGAGAATGCGTATGTTTTTTAATTCGTATTGTAATATATTAATTTTAAATGAAATGAAGTTTTTTTTTTTCCAATTTTTGTAGTTATTTAAATATTCAAATAAAGAAAAGGCTTATGTCGGCCTTTAGGACAGCTTATAGGGCGCCCCACTGCAGATGAAAGAGTAGCAGGATAAAATGCTGATGTGACGGTGCATAGGGCAGGCTTTAGGGCGTCCCATTGCTAATGCTCTTGGTCACCACAAAAAAAAGAAAATAGAGAAAATGCAAATAAAAAGGAAAAAAGGAATTCCAGTGAGGCGTGACAAGGACAATTGTGTCATTCCACAAGGGAAATATGGGGGCCTCTAACTCTAGTTAAAATCCAATTGTGTCATCGAGCCCGGGCCCACTCTGTTTCCGATTCAAAGCCCAAACGCAAATGCGTCGGTGACTCAGTTAACGTTGGACTCAACTCACCTATATATACACCTATACGTACATATATACATTTGGTTCACATTATAACTAGATAGAGAGAGAAACGAGGATTGGTATTTAAGCTGTTGATACCAAATTGAACGCCTCTGTAGCTGGAGAGAGGAAGATTAAATAATCAGAGAGAGAGAGAGAGAGAGAGAGAGAGAGAGTTAGGAGGAAAGGAAGTACAATGGCGGACTCCAGCGATTCCGTCTCCATCGATATGGAGTCCATTCCGTTTGCCGGCAAGGTCAAAGTCAAAACTGCCGCTCGCATTATGCTTACACACGCACATATATACATGTTGTATTTGTATGCATATACTGCGAAGTTGTTTCTGTGCATATTTGATTTTGTGAAAAGGTAACAAGTTATGCGTGTGTGCGGAAATATTAGCTGAGGTAGATTGCGGAGCTGCATTTTGAGCAGCAATGCGTGATCTCCAGAATTTTGAGGATTTTGCAACGGAAGTCTATTTTTATGCTTTGTTTACTCTTGCTAAAAAATGCTTCGGTTTATCATTTCCCGATGAGTTTTTTGTGTGAGTGGAGAAGGAGCCTTTTTCGGCAAATTTACCGTAGCATTGATGTTTAGATTAAGTATCACATTTTGGGAAACAGAAGTTCATTTTCTATAGAATAATCTAATGAGACTGATTTTACTTGTTTTTACAAGTGAATTTCACATTTGATGTATTTCCACCGATCAATTTCTTTCTAACTTTTCATCTTTTTTTCATCTCCATTTGTAGATGGATCGCTTATGATCATATGTATATGTGAGTGGCATAAAGTATGAGAAAAGGAAATAGGAAAAAGAAGAAAAGAATTTTAGTTCCTTTGATTTCAAGTATGCGTACATGCTACAATTTGTAGTTCAGATTCTCAATCCTTACTTAACAAGTTTCAAATGTAAATATTATGCCATAATTTCGTATATACACTAGTAGTACTCAATTTCTGAAGATTTTATACTTAATCCGCAAAATATGTTTGAATTACGGATCCTTCTTCTCAGAGCTCAATAAATTTAGAGAGAAACCATTATTTTTGATGTATTTCTTTGCTTATTAGTGCATGAACTGAATATCCTTGACCTTTTCTAAATCCACAAAGGAAAGTCGTTAGCTAGAGGGCTAGCTGAAATTTTTCTTGAAGGACCAATATCAGAGAGAATTCTTGTTTCAAGCAAGTTACACTCTAACTAAGCTAGAAAAAGATTCTTGTACAGCAAGTGGAATCAGAATTTCGTAGATTGGATTAGCTGGTGGAATATTTTCTCTACTTGACATATTTTGGAGATTAGGTGCCGATCTTGATAACTTGCTCTTCTCATGTTGGTTTACAGGAGCATATTATCAAGACAGGTCATGGTTCTGTTTCCGTTGCTGTATTTGGAGACCAGGACAAGCCAGCTCTTATTACTTATCCCGATTTGGCTTTAAACTGTGAGGAAACTGAACTGAATTCTCACAAACTGTATTTGTTGATATTGAACCAATTTCTTGCTGTCTTTTGAATACTCTTATTGATGACTGGAATCTTGCTAATGTATTTCTCTATTCACTTTGGCGGCCTGCTTTTAAGCTTCCACTTTTGCCTTAAATTTTGACATGATATTTCTTTTTCAGAATGTTATTTAGTTAGATTGACATATTACAAGATGCTTTTGGTTCATTATTAGCCTTTTATATCTTGTTTTTCAATTACAACTGTGAATTATCCAATCTAGAAGCAATTTCTCTAATATGCGCAAAGTGT
This sequence comes from Salvia splendens, assembly GCF_004379255.2. Classification (NCBI taxonomy): domain Eukaryota; kingdom Viridiplantae; phylum Streptophyta; class Magnoliopsida; order Lamiales; family Lamiaceae; genus Salvia; species Salvia splendens. The sequence continues at coordinate 20,021,008 of NC_056051.1, read as the reverse complement.
GATTTACTAAAGCCTACAGCTTATTCTCTAAACTTGCAGTTGACATGTGACTTCTTTGTCTGCATGCAAATAAACAGATATGTCCTGTTTCCAAGGGCTTTTCTTTTGTCCAGAAGCATTTTGTCTCCTTCTCCATAACTTCTGTATCTACCACATCAGCCCCCCAGGCCATGAGGTCGGTCTCGTAATTCCTTGATCATTTATTTTAGTTACTTATGAAGTAGTACAGCTTCATTGACACTGCCTTCATTCAGTTTGCTGTGTCTTACCTGGCACTTCTGTCAAGAGTTATTGCAGTTAGGAGCTGATGTTGCTGGCCCTGATGAGCCCTCACTGACTGTTGATGAATTAGCCGACCAGATTGCTGAAATCCTAGACTATTTTGGGTAATTCAAGTGATTTAGTAATATTGTACCTGCCTGTCCTACACTCCTACTGAGTACCAAGTCAAATATTAATCGTCTACAAGGATTTCAAGCTAACTCACACTCAATCTATCTCCAGGCTTGGTTCGGTTATGTGCCTGGGTGTAACAGCTGGAGCTTACATTCTTACCCTTTTTGCTGTAAGTCGTTCTCCTTCACCTGTTGCATCCATATATCTGTTCATTCGTCCTGGCCAGCAAAATCATGTGCCACTTTATTGCAGCTAACACACCCACGACGTGTCATGGGTCTTATTCTTGTTTCCCCTCTGTGCAAATCACCATCCTGGACAGAGTGGTTATGTAACAAGGTTTGCTACTTTTTGGTTTCTCCTTGTTTGCTCATATTCTAACTGTGCAGAAAATCTGGTACATGATTTAGAAAACATAAAAGAGATTACTAGTTTCACCGAGAATGCCGAACTGTTTGCAGGGGATGTCCAATTTGCTTTACATTTGTGGCATGTGTGGCATAGTAAAGGAGCTGTTGCTCATGCGTTACTTCAGCAAGGTCTGTCTGGATTCATTTTGTTAAAAAATATTAAAGGATTCATTTTGTTTTAAAAAATATGCTAAATATGAACCTTTTTCAATGGCGTGCAACAGGAAGTTCGTGGTGGTGTTGATGTACCCGAATCGGATATTGTCCAGTCTTGCAGAAGAGTTAGTTCCTTGTTTTTTTCTCAACAAATCATGATTTCACATTTCTAAGTCTCATATAAGTAATTAAATTTTGAATGTTGCAGTTGTTGTGCGAGAGGCAGAGTCCTAACGTGCTGCGTTTTCTTGAAGCTATCAACGGGTAATTTCCCCAATCATTATCCTATTACAAAATAAACTATAGTGGCAGTCAACACTTAAAACCCAAAAGAGTGTTAAACCTTATCATCTGCTGCCTTCAGGAGGCTAGACATCAGCAATAGCTTGAGGAAATTGCAATGTCGATCCTTAATTTTTGTTGGCGAAAACTCTCCTTTCCACTCCGAAGCTCTTCACATGACGTCAAAGCTGGACAGAAGATTCAGTGCCTTGGTTGAGGTAAGCTAACCTAAACCATCACCTTAGCCGCTCTCACGCGAAATCATCATGTTCACCTCTCACACGTCGATTGCTTGCAGGTTCAAGCATGTGGCTCGATGGTCACGGAAGAGCAGCCTGACGCCATGCTGATCCCACTGGAATACTTCCTCATGGGCTATGGCCTCTTTAGACCATCCCACTTGAGTGTAAGCCCAAGAAGCCCATTAAGCCCGACTAGCATTATTTCACCTGAGCTTTTCTCACCAGAAAGCATGGGGTTGAAGTTGAAGCCAATAAAGACGAGAATCCCTGGCCAAGTGTGAAGAGGAGGGATGAGTAGACTGGCCAAGTTTTTGTAAACTACGTACGAAGGTAAGGAGCTACCACGCGTTCAAAAGAAAAACTATAGCAGGGGAGGAAGGCATAGGAGGCTTGTAGATAAAAAAGGCTATATATACAAATAATTAGCATCATGTTAGCAGATAGATAGGCTAAAGGGTAAACAAATTTTCTTCAATTTTTTTGGATTTTTCTCCCACTTGTACCTCTAGAAAAAGAATTTAGTGAGCTATTTTTCTTTGATTTTTTGTATTTCTCTCCCACTTGTAACTCTAGAAAAATAATTCAGTAAGCTATCCTTGTACATCATTTCACTAATAAATTATCGACGCATGGAATATTAATAAATGGTGGGCGTTGTGTTTCAATTTCTACCATTTAGTTTATCTTTGTTATTTATTCTTGGCATATTCTTTTATCATTGTCTGAGTGTTGACACTCTTTAGATTTGATATATAGATGGATCACACCCCATAGAAAAAGATTAGATTCTTTGCCAAGTTGGAATAATCATCAATAACAAATCATGCATTCATATTCTTAGTGTGATACATCGAGGATCCGACTCTGATACCATATTGAATCGCTATATCTCGTCTAGAAACTTAATACTATTCGTGATTTCACGACTTGGTCCTGCTTTGATATCATATCGAACTACCATCTTGTCTAGCAACTGAAACATTATTCGAGATTCCTCAACTTAGTATGTTCTTAGTTCTTACATACCAAAACACTGGATCCCAAAGCTTGAACATGTACAATTTGGATGTAAAAATGGCATTTCGCAACATTTACATTACATACCTTCATTTTTGTCTTCATCTTCATTGTATACATTAATCCACATCGAATCTTCTGCTATCAAATCGTAGAAGCTTCCCGTGGACGATGCCACTGGCATCTTCTTGGTTTCTTGGAGCCTTCCTTCTGTTCATCTCTGCATACATTTCCTCTATCATCGGCTTCCAGAGGCGAACGCGGGCATTTATAAACCAATTCGATACCTGTTACATATGTTTATAGTACATATCATCAAACCATAATCAAGAAAACATTGCAAAAAATTTCTCATTTCATTGCACCTGGCTCCTTGTTAGGCCACTTTTCAATGCTAGCAAGTGCTTCTCTGCATCTTTCGGATACCTGAAATTTTTGGATCATTTTAAGAAGGCTATCTGATTATGTAGCGTGGTAGGTGAATGGGGTGGGCTTACGGGTGTAGAAAGTTCTGGAACATCCATGCCCTGAGCACGGAGATGGATCTCTCGGGGAGGCCTCTCTGAGGCTTCCAGAGCTGGTGATCCCTCTTCTTGAGCTGCTGGAGTGCCCACTGCTTCTGCATGAAGGTTGTCTCGCACGAACTGTTTTCTCCTTCATCGCGTCGTGCTGCTCCCATTGCCAAGATGTGGCTGCTGGTCCTCTCCCGGAGGCCTCTGTAAATGGCAGAGACCGTGGGGAGGGTGAACCGGGCGTGTAGGTTAGGGTCCAGCTCGGTCACAGCGTGGAATGCAGAGACGACCGTGTGGATTTCGTCTATGCATTGGTTGTATTGATCATCGACCTATGTTACGTTGAAGGCGTAAAATGGTAAGAATCAAGAAACAGTTGGATGAATGGAATTTAGTTTTTTACCAGTTGAAGTAAAGACATTAGATGCCTTTTCTTGAATTCATTGTTGTTGTTGTGAGAGGCGGAGTCGTGTTCAAGCCGGTCCGAGCAGCCAAGGCTCGTTCCATCGCAGTTTTCAAGCGCGTAGCAGGCGAACTCAGCAAGTATCTCCTGCATTGGCTGGAAGAAACGGGATCCAGACAGCTGCGTTGCATTGCTGCTGCTGCACGACGTGTTGTCTGACCCAACGTGCAACGACGAGTAGCTGCTCACGCCCGTGGAGCTCAGCTCAGAGCCCCCTCCTACGCGGGGATGAGACATTGCAAGGCTCAACGAAAGCTCCTTGTTGAAACGAGAAGGCACGGGATTAGGGTTGAGCCTCTCGTGCTCCATCAACATCCACTCATTCATCATTATCGGGCTAGGCATGCATCCGTTGAAGTCTCCAAACCCGGGCTCAAACGTCGGATTCACACAAGCATGGGGGGATTGAAAGGTGTAAGAGCCACTAGGATTGCTAGTAGTCCCCTCAATGTACTTCCCGGTGGTCCAAAGCCCGTCCCCGACACAGCCTAAGGTGACCGTGTCCTCCCCGAAGGCCGGGGGCAGGGGAATTCCCGCCATGATATGGGTTTGAATATGCTGGTTTACTAAATCCGAGTAACTGGGGGAGCTCAATGCCGAGTGCATCAAGCTCCCATCTGCTGCAACGGGGGCATGTGGCCCCGTTGTAGCATCTGTTTGCATATAGAGTAACCCTGAAGATGCAAACACACCATACTTCAATTAATGGTTGGTTTAGTATTAATAGTTTTTGTTTCCAATTTTTCTCAAAGGGATAGGTTCAATCTTCTAGTATTTCATTTCAATTAGCTTTTTTTGGGAGAAACAAATGCATAATGATAATTCAATCTCATATAACATTTCATCCCACGTGAAAGAGTGCTTAAAACTTCAAATGTATGTATATATGTGTGCAAGCAAACACTACACAAAAAGAGAAACCTCTTCATTTATTTTGCTCAATCATATAAAAAAAGGAAGTACTTTTCAAACATGATATTCTAAACACAAGGAAAAAACAAAACAAAATAACTTGTGAAAGAGATGAGATCATAAAGAAAGAAAGAGAAAAAAAATGAGCAAACCTTGGTATCCTCGAAGGAGTGTTATGCAATGAAGAAATGATATCTCAGGTGAAATGCAGTTTCCCCTTCAAGCAATTGATTGCAAAGCAAAGAATAAAATAAAATATAAAAAAAAATAGTTTTAGAGGGAACCAAATGATAAAGAGCCAAATAAAAGTGAGGTTTGATCTTTAGTGATCAGAGCCATATGTAGGAAATCATTGGTTACCCTGTCTTCCTAAACAGTGTAATAATAATCAGTTTAAACCAACAAAAGACTATTCCTCTCTCTTTAAAATTGTTGCAAGAAAACAAGCTCTCGTGTACGAAAAAACCCCACCACCATAATGTGGAGACAAGACAACAATGCATAAAAGGCCAAAGCCAGTGAGCTGTTTTTCTTTTCTTGCTATCGTAAAAATGAAAGGTGGGATTTCATTTCATCCATGAAAAGTTTCAAAGCCCAAGAAACTGATGGATTTCAGAGTGGCTCAGAAAGAAAGCAAGAATCGTTTACAACAAATCTCCTCTCTTTCTTAAAAGAACTCTTCTTTTAACACAAAAGTTAGATAAATAGATTACTATATAGTGAGGCATTGTGAATTACTCTCTTTAATGCTATATTTATTCATTGAAGTATTCAAATTTTTTTATTATTGTCGAATATTAAAGGTTAGGAAAAAATAAGCACATAAAAGAGTTGTGGTGCTATGCTAGTTAACTTTGTTTGATGCTGCAGTTTCACTAATTTCTACTGCAGCTTTTTGAGGGCCCCACTCTCTCTCTCTCTCTCTGAGAAGAAATGTGTGGAATGAAATGGGCATTTTGTTGAAGGGGGAAGAAAAGGTGTGGAATTATGTTAACTGGTTTGAGATGAATTGTGAAATGAGATGGGAAAGAAAAAAACACACTTTTGGAGGGTGAAACGAACAAGTAAAGGGATATGGAAAGTGAATAGAGGGGAAAGTCTGATGCCACTGTTGCACTTAGCAGCAGCAATGATGACGCAAGCATTATCGGGAAAATCTTTGACATATTTCTATGCCTGTGTGCTGTTTAAAATATGGTTGTATTCCTTATCAAAGATTTGGTTTGAAAAAAAAAAGTTATATTTTTATCTTTTCAAAATTTTCAGTATACCATTCGTATCTTAGAGCATTCACAATGGGGCGGAAGATAGCACACCCGATGCATCGGGTGCGCTATAGTCCACCACTGTGGGTGCGCGGACGACGGACGATGCGTCATCCGCGCCCTAAGCTTAGTCCGTGGACGAAGCGCAGATGATAGGGCATCGTCCGCGCCATCGTCCGCCCACTGTGGGCGACGCAGACGATGCAACGCGTTTTAGTTTTTTTTTTTTAATTCGAAAATTTTGTTTATATAAATACCCCATCCTAAGATTTCATTTGTAACTTTTCGATTCACTTTTCAACTCTCAAATTACGCTAAAAAATGAATTTCGGTGGATACTTAAGTCCTGGTAGCCCGATATTTGGAGATGGCTCACGGTGGCCGGGTACACAACCTGGCGAATATCGGTCGTTCGACGACAACACGCAGTACGACCCCGACTTCAGTACGGATTCGTACGGTCTCTCTGACATGGAGCCGTCTCCAACTCGCCCTGCCGCCCCTTCCCATCGCGCCGCCGCCGCCCCCTCCGCCGACGAGCCCTCGGCCGCTACCGCCCCCGCCAGAAAGAAGCGGACCAAGCACCGCGCGTACAAGTTGCCATCTCCGGCAACGAATGAAGAGTACGCCCCTGGCCGTACGAACTACCAGTCAGATGAAACCCTCGTCTTGGCGAGGTGTTGGGTGGATATATCGGAAGACCTAATATTCGCGAACAGCCAAAAGCAGCTCGCGTACTGGGAGCGCATCGCCGAGCGCTACAATGAGGCGAAGCCGCCGAGCGCGTACAAGCGCCAAAGGGAGCAGCTCCGCAAGCACTGGGATCAGGTGAAGAAGCAAGTCAACCTGTTCGCGGCGGAGTACGAGAAGTGCTCGAGGGATCAGGGAAGCGGCGAGAGCTTGAGTGACGTGGGCGATAGAGCACTGTTGTCGTACCAGTCCATGTACGGCGACTTCAAGCATTTCAGCATCTGGGCGCTCTTGAGGGACAAGCAGAAGTTCCAAGGCAGGATTCTGCACACCGGTGCGACAAAGAGGACGAAGACCACCGACACTGGTGGTTACACGACCAGCGAAAGCGGAACTCATCAGGTGGACCTCAACCGGACGTGCACGGAGGAAGAGAATTCCGACACACCGATGTCCTCCCGGCGGCGTCCTATAGGCGTCAAGGCTGCGAAGAACAAGGGGAAGGCGAATGCGACATCCTCCTCGGCCGCCGCCCCCCATCGTCGATCCCGACCCCGGCGACAATTGCCAACTCGGATTTGGCAACGGCCTCGATGGCGCGGACGTTGTTGGATACGCACAATGCCCTTATGAAGTGTACGGATCCGACCAGAGCCGAATACCTCCAGGGGTTGATCGATGAGTTGCGCCGGAAGTTGGGGCTTTTGCAGAATAGTCAATTTTTTTTATTTATAACCATTGTAACTTTTTTTAATCAATGTATTATTTTTCGTTTCTATTTAATCGTTGTGTTTTTTAATTAGTTTGCATTTATATATTTGAATATATTTAAATTAATTAACAAAACAATAGTAAAACCTATAGGGCGCCTCACTGCAGGTGGAAGGGCAGGAGGATAAAATGCTGACGTGACGGTGCATAGGGCGGGCTTTAGGGCGCCCCACTGTGGATGCCCTTATTTTCGGTATGTTATACCGAAATTTGGTATATTGTACTCTCAACATCAATGGAAATAGAGTATTTTAGTTTTTAAAATATTATTTGTATTTTATAATTAAAATAAAATATACTACTATTAAATATTATATTCTACATGATAGATGATATGCTAAATACCTAATATGAGCTCCTTATGTGATGCATTTAGTGTTGTTTATTTCGATTTATATATTTAGTTTGATTCTAATATATTAAAAAAAAAATTATAAAATCAAAACTCGTTTTACTCGTTTTCTCTATAATTTTAAATAAATTAATAAAATAACAAATTAAACTTTGATTATGAATTTTATTAAATTAATTTTTTTTAATAATATACTTTAATGTATTAAAATCAAACTAAATATATAAATCAAAACAAATAACATTAAACATATACTATCAAACAAGATATGTAAGATATATTCAATTTGATGAGAAAATAGTTTTGAAATAAGTACTCCACTAGTCCATTTCGGTTAGAAATCATTTCCAATAATTAAGTTTTGAATTCAAGTCTGAAGTTAGGTTTTCATTGTTGGGGCATGACATAAGATAAAATTGGATGAAAAAATACCAATAATTGGTTTTCGTTGAAATAGGGAATTCATATTTTCTGTCATTAAACGACAAAAACTATAAAATGTTTCGGAAAATAGACTGCCTTCACTTGTGGAGATGTTTATTATTCCAAATTTCCAATACTCCACGAAATTCCTTCAAAAGCAATGGAATCCAGAATCCTACATGAATTTGAACTACCAGAATCTAAGGACTAAAATCTAGTAAATACTAATAGTACTCCCCGTTCCAACTAAGATATACAGTTTTTTTTAGTTTATCTAGATCAAAATGATATATTTCTATTTTTACTAGTAACTTTTTTCCTCTCAAATGCACTTAACTATTTTTCTCTCTCTTCAATTAAATAAATTATCTTTCTCTCTCCATTTAATACTTACACTTCTCTATCCAATTAACCACATAAACCAATAGTTCCTAAAATCTCGTACTGACTAAGAAATGTGTTATCTTAGTCGGGATGAAGGGAGTACTACTACTATTCTAATTACTCATCATGGAGATGTCAGTGCAACCTACAATTTGTGGACTGACATGAATAGCATACTAACTCGATAAAATTACGATTTGATTAACCCGCAACCCGATGGGTTGGCCTGTTAGGTTATACCTACCCCAAAACTCGAATATTTAGGATTATGATTGAATACTTATAACTCGATAAAAATCACAACTCAATTAGCCCATAATCCGAATAGGATTTGCCTAAAATCCGCTGGAATGACCCGATTAATATGCCTATAGTCATTCAATTTACTTTAAAATATTTCCCTAGAATGCATAAAGCAAACATATAAGCCATATCGTACTCCTAAAGTTGGATTAGTTTATATTTTGAACAAAATCTTTGTTATGATTATTGATGCAAGACAGATTTCAACTCTTGTCACTCTATCAATAACAAATTTCTATTACTCTATTATTTTTCGTAGGCTAATTTTCATCACACGACGTACAAGATACTATAAAGTACGAAAAACACATTTCAGAGTAACCGAACACGCCCTTAGAGTAACAATCTTCGAGAGCAACGTGAGTTCCATTTCTTTGCAATAACTGCACCAACATTATTCGATAGTTAAAACACGCCTAAAATCATACTGATACTGCTGTAGCCTTTGACAATAAATTGTCTATATTTATTTGATTTGTAAATTTTCTTAATGGTACTACAAACTGATGTACACATTCTATAATAGAAGATGAATTTATGAGCACATATAATAATTGGAGTACATATCAACGATAAAATAATTTGATTGAAAATAAAAGTAATTTAAATCGAACTCTAAATTCAATATTCAAAACCAAATAAAGAGTCGCCTTCTCTAAATCAAATTGAAAAACTTCAGCTTCTCAAAATTTCATTCTCTATATTCAAAATATCAAACCCTCTTCAATATTTTGTTAACTATTTACAGATAATACATCAAATCCCCCATAAGAAAAATAGTACTAGTAGTATGAAAATTTGAGTGGATTAGATTACAATTTCAAAAGTGTATGTACAAAATTTCAAATTGCGCACACGACAAATTAATTACTACTACGAAATAGTATATCTACATCCGAAATTTTTATTTGTCTTCTTCAATATCGACCCTACATTAAATTTGTTAAAGATCACATACAGAAGAAAATGTAAATGTCCTGTTCCAGTTATATATGCCAATTTCGTCAAACATCGTTAATCTAAATGAATAAATTTAAAGGGTAAAACAATTATTTCTTTTTTAAGTGAAATATGTAAATTATAAAGTCCTCAGGTACCAGATTGTATAATTTGGATAAGTAATCAATAATTTCGGGAATACTATGATTTTTTAGATTTAAACTTTAAAGAAATGTTAATTATCGATAAATTGTTACTTTATTATAAAGAGTGTTTTTGATTCGTGTGTATATAAATGTGGGTTTCAGAAAAGGATGAGCCCAAACATTCAGTGCTTGTAATGGCCCAATAAAATTGTAATGGGCATATTGGGCCTATTTAAGCGTTGTTAGAGTTATATGCCTTATAATTTATGAGTGTTAACTAAATTGCAGTGGCTTTCTCATAGACAGATTTACCTACTCTCAGTTTCCATTTTAATTACTCTCTCTTCGCTAAAATATCACAAAAATAAAAATTATATTCATTACTGTTTTTTGTATTAATATATTTCATCCGTCCCATAAAAATAGACAGTGGTTCCATTTTAGTTCGTCTTATAAAAATAGTCTATTTCTTTTTTTTTTCCAATAAAACGAACTCATTTTTAACTAAAAATACTTCAATAATTTTTTTTTTCTTTTTATTTATCTCCTACTTTATCAGTAGTAAGTTAAAACTTGAATCATTTCAAAATATATGTTTTTATGGGACAGGAGACCTCCAATCAGTGGCGTATCCAGGATATTTGATTCGGGGTGCGGAATACATGACCAATAATTATGTAACTCATTAAATTAAGATAAAGAAAGAGAAATGAAACATAAAAAATAAATGAACCAAAACTTGAGAGTGGTAGGACTCAATCTTTGGCCTACCAAGTGAAAATGTTGTTGCTCTGCCACCTGATCACTTGCAATTTTAGTTAATTTTACCTCAATACTAGTGTTAAGTACGAAATTTTGGGGGTACAGTTGTACCCCAAAATTACCCCTGGATACGCCACTGCCTCCAATACCAGCACACGTAAGGGCACATGTAACGAACACCACAATATGGACCAAAAAACATGGATATATTTAGTCTTGAGAGAGAGATGATCACATGTCTCCAATGGCAGAAAAAAATTTCACAAGTTTCTCAAGATACTAAAGCTGTCTATCCCATTCAATTATGGGGTTGACATATTTTTGCAGCCACAACCATAATAACTTTAATGCAAGTTGCTCACCTACTTTCTATCCATACTTACAAACTCCATCTCTCTCTCTCACACACACACACACTCAATGTGATTCACACTTTATCTTTTGAAAGGTAATGAATTCATGGATGTAATGCTGATGATAAAGGAAATTAAACACACATACACACTTACTCATACATATAGCATATAATGTTGAGGAGATTTAATATATTGTACATATATCTATGCAACATTTATATATGTCATAAATGTGAAGATAAGGATGTGTTTCTTTTTCTTTAAATTCATGGGTTTCTCGTATCGATAGCTAGAGAAGAAAGTAAAGCCAATGCAGGCTGCATTATTTTGTTAGATGTATGTCAATCTAATTAATGCCTATGACAAGTACAATAGTCAATGGATATTGTTTTGAGGTAGCAATTTAATAGTGCCCAAAAATGAGCTATCAATTCAAGATTCACACTCCCGCCTACTTATAATTTAAGAGTATTTATGTTTTGCAAAAAGTACCCTAATAAATTATGAATTAGAAACTAATGACAGCTTTTTAATAATGTGCATTTTAAGACTAGCTATTCATGTGCTATGTAGTATGTCCAACAAATTACAATTTCCGAAAGAGAAAAAATAATAAAAGAGAAGTGATTTCTATAATTATAATTGGTTAGACATACCATGTAACAATTTATTACTATGTTCGGATTATTGGATTGGAGTTAATTATAATTAGTTAGACACACCATTTAGCAATATATTATGTTTGGACTATTGAATTTTTACTCCACAAGTAGATAAAATTTAGTGGTTTGAACGTACTGCCATTAAATTTTTATTTCTATATGAGATAATATTGGATAGAATTTTGAAGATGAAAAGTCTAGACTGGCATTTATATGGGAAAAAAATGAAAATACCAAGATGACATATACTTTGAATAGGAGAGGGTATATGTCATCAAAGTATAAATTAGAAATTAAAAAGAAAATTAGAAATTAGGGTACATCTTCTCCTATTCAAATACTATATGTCATCAAAGTAATAAAGTAAAAATATAAAAAAATAAACAGAAATGGTCAAGATTTGGAATACAATCGATGAGAGATCAAACCTCTTTATTCATTGAAAATTATATGAAACTTCCAACCCCCACAAAAAGCAAAGAAATGTTTAAAATTGTGAGCACATCAAATGTGGAAATTCACACACACACGCACGCACGCACACACACACTCTATAAGTAGAATGTGTGTAGCCTACATTACTTTGTTTTTTCACAGCATATATGGTTTCCCATCTAAGTATTATTCAAGAAACCAATTAACACTATCCAATTGCAGCTTAACTACATCAGATTTAATTCCTCTTGTAAATTGTAAAATCAAAGTGAGATTCACCATGAATATATAAGAATAAGTCCAATTAAGAAATGAGCCAATGAAGATGTAGACAACACCAAAAACCAGCATAAATAACGCAACAAATAAATCGACTACAACTATTCAAACAATTATGCACAATTATAGAAAATTAAATTCCTCCCAACTTGCATGAAGAAAAACCGTTTCGTGTTTCAATTCTAGCCACTAATTAATCAAATATCCCCAAAATAATCAAACATTACATATGATTAATTAATTATATCTTAATTATTTAAAAACAAATACACATCTAACCACCACCCCCGCCGCCGTCGCCGCATCCTCCATTATTCCCTACCTCAAAATCAATCCAATTCCAATTCAATCGCCGCCGCCATGCATCGATGCGATCGCCACCACTCCGAGCTTCTGGAGATTGAGTTTCACGACGGTATCGGTGAACATCTTCGTGTCCTCGCCGGTGTTCCCCTCCGGAATGTCGACGATGTACGATTCGATGACGATCGTGTAGGTTTTGCCGGCGGCGGTGAATTCGTTGACGGAGGTGACGGATCGGTAGTTGTTGAGGCGGGTGCTCGCCCAAATAGACGCAACAAATAATCGACTAAAACTATTTCAAACAATTATGCACAATTATAAGAAAAATTAAATCCTCCCAACTTGCATGAGAAAAACGTTTCGTGTTTCAATTCTAGCCACTACCCGACTTCTGGAGATTGAGTTCACGACGGTATCGGTGAACAATCTTCGTGTCCTCGTAGAATAGTGGGCCGGGTTCCCCTCCAGGAATGTCGACGATGTACGATTCGATGAACGAAATCGTGTAGGTTTGCCGGCGGCGGTGAATTCGTTGACGGAGGTGACGGAATCGGTAGTTGTTGAGGGCCGGTTGCTCGCCGCCGAACGACGCGGATGCTGATGATGTGGCGGCTGTCGTCGAGGATCTCGAGGCGCTCGTGGAGGTGGAGGCGGGGAGGCCGGAGACGACGGTGACCTCGGCGGGATGCTGCCGACGCCGCAGTCGCCGGTGAGGCGGCAGCTCTTGATGAAGTGCTTGTAGCGCTGGGGATTGTCGAATCGGCGCACCAGAGGCCACACCGCCTCCGCCGGAGCGTCGATCCGTTGCGTGATCAGAGAGGTGCATGTGTTGGGCAATGCTTCGAACGTGTGGTAGGTGCGGATCACGTGCTCCAGCTGCGCGAATTCCTCCGCGGTTAGGCCATGCGGAATCCCGCCCTTGTCGTCCATGGATGAATTGAAGAAGCTAAATAGAGAGAGAAAATGAGGGAAAGGGTTTCGCGAAATTTGTTTGATTTAAGAGAAAGGGGTTTTTAATATGTGTGTTTGTGTGTATATATATGAGGAGGTTTTGAGAGGAGGAGGAGGTGTGATGAGCTGGAAATGAACTTGAATTTGTTGAAATTAGGGATTTGTCCTCCAATTTGGGATTATTTTATTCAAAGAAATGGAATCTTGAATGCAAATACAATTATGGTAATTTTAATAAATCACTAAGTTTGCAAATGTTATGGTTTGAGTTAATTATTTATTAAATTACGAAATTTGCAAAATATTACTCCTCCTCCCTTCCCTTCCATAATAGTGGAGTTATTTTGTCATTTTGGCATGTTCCATAGTAATGAAGTCATTTCTCGTTTTAGTAAAACTCAACACATTTCTTTTGTGTTACTTTACTTTTTCTTATTTTATTATTTCTTCATTTCTCTGTCTTTTTCATTTCCTACTGTATTCTTCTTTTACTTAATTCACTTAACACATTTTTTCTTAAATCGTGTGCCGAGAAGAAACGCCCCCACTACTGCAGAACGGAGATTGCCTATAAAATCTTGAAGTATGGTTAAATTCTTGTTTGTCTCATATTTTTTAGAATTTAAATGATAAATCATGAAGATTAAAAAATTTAATTGTCCCATGATAACTTTTGATGCTGAATTAGTGCACACGTATAATATTTAAGTGTTATCAATGTGTAATGACATAAACGTATATTAATGTGACAATATAGACGACTAAATGGCGTAATTTAGAGCTAAATGGTGGTCAAATGGGACAGTTAATAATTTTTAAAATTTTATGATTTATGATTTTCGAATTTTAAAAAATTTAGTGTAAATCAGGATTTGATCAAGTTTCAGTTTTATAGGTAATTAACCCCTGGGTTGTGACATTGAATGAACATAAAGTACTAGGAGCATCCACAATAGCGTCTAGTGCACCGCCTAGCCGAGCCACGGCGCTAGGCGGTCCGCTAGGCGAACCATTGTAACCGCCGAGCCGGTTTCCGGAAAAAAAAATCGCCTAGCGCTAGGCGATGTGTGGGCGCTGGGCGATCCGCTCGGCGCCATTGCAGGCTCCGGATCGCCGAGCGCATCGCCCAATGGATTTTTTTATTTTTTTATTTAATGTTTTTTTATGAAACTCATTCTTGGTTGTTTCTCTTTTATAGAGACATCCTTGAATGTTTTATGTTCCACTTTCGATGTGGGACAAACTCATTCTTGGTTGTTTCTCTTTTATAGAGACATCATTGAATGTTTTATGTTCCACTTTCGATGTGGGACAAACTCATTCTTGGTTGTTTCTATTTTATAGAGACATCCGTGAATGTTTTATGTTCCACTTTCGATGTGAGACAAACTTATTCTTGATTGTTTCTATTTTATAGAGACACCCGTGAATGTTTTATGTTCCACTTTCGATGTGGGACAAACTCATTTTTGGTTGTTTCTCTTTTATAGAGACATCCTTGAATGTTTTATGTTCCACTTTCGATGTGGGACAAACTCATTCTTGGTTGTTTCTCTTTTATAGAGACATCCTTGAATGTTTTATGTTCCACTTTCGATGTGGGACAAACTCATTATTGGTTGTTTCTCTTTTATAGAGACATCCTTGAATGTTTTATATTCCACTTTCGATGTGGGACAAACTCATTAATGAGGATGTTGTAATGTTATTTTAATTTTAATGAAGTGTGTTTTTTTAATTAATGTACTTTTTAAAATTTTAATATTATTATTGAATTTTCCCGTATCTGTGTCGTAAATTTAATTCCGCATTTTGTGTGATTGTTAATTATTTATTTTATATAATTTTGAGTGATGTGGCTAAGCTATGGCTAGACTATGGCTGAGCTATTTGCTTGTTTTAATGATGTGACATGATGATTTTTAGTGTTGATGATGTGGCAGGAGGAGTTTGTGGTTAGGCTATGGCTGGGCTATTGCTGGGCTATTCCTATTGTGGATGTCCTAGTAGAGAGATGGGGTGGAATTTATTGGGATTATTTAGGGTTTTGAATATTTCAATTGTTTAGGTTAAACAGAATTGGATAGACATATTTGCCCTTGGTGTTTGTGACATAATAAAAATAATTTGTCAGTTGTCATTTTTCCAAGAAAGGGGATATTTATATTAAATTGTGAAAATACAATGGGTGCATCTGGTTTGTGATGACTATAACTGGAAAGCAATTAATAATACTATATATTTGCACATACTCGCATTTTCGCATACATTATGTATGTCCATTCATATAAGTATTAATGTTTTATATGTAGTGGTAGAACTCAAGAAAAATGTATGGGATTTATTTTATAGGTTATCTTAGTTTTTGCAAAAAAGACAAGCTAAATTAACTTTAGGGCAATGTCTTTCCATTTTTAGCAAAAATAGAAGGGTAAAGCTATGTGGCCATGGCTGGCCATAGGGATGTCAATCGGGCCAGCCACCGGGTTTCGGGCCAACCCTATTCGGGTTGCTGGTCAATCGGGTGCGGGCTAATCGGGTTGTTATTTTTTCGGGTTATAAAAGTTCAGCCCTAACCCTAAAAGCTCGGGTTTCGGGCTAGCCCATCGGGTTAATCGGGTTGCTACCGATAAAATTAACATGCGATCAATCCAATAAATAATGGTGAAAATTAGTTATATTTATAAAATGTAAAATATTTAATTATGATAAATTTGAGATATATGCGTAAACTCAAATATTAACATGATCAAATACTAATATTTGAGATTTATGCAACATAAAACATAAACATCAAGAAATTTTAAAGCATGTTTAGAAATTTAAATATATTTTTTTAGTGAATTTGAAGTTTCTAATTCTCTATTATTATATTAATAAAAACTTAATATATAATTTATATATTTAATATATAAAATGGAAGTTATTTTTTCAGTAATTTGTATTATAAAATAATCAATGAAGTGTCGAATTAGAGTCAAACAAATAGAACAATATAAATTTTATCGGGTTTTCGGGCCAGCCCATCGGGTTTTCGAGTCTGGCCCTAACGGGTTGCGGGTTAATCGGGTGCGGGCTAATCGGGCTGTAATTTTATCGGGCTGGAAATTTTCAGCCCTAACCCTATAAATTTGGCGGGCTATTCGGGTCAACCCACGGGTTACGGGCTAAATTGACATCCCTAGCTGGCCATAAATGACATTTCAGTAAATATAGGTATTTTTGGATATTAATAATTTAATTGTCTCATTTAATGCTTAATTCAGTTGACAATACTACTCTTAGTCTTTAATTGTAGTTTCTTTTTAATTTATTTATTCCGCTCTTTTCTTGAGTAATTTGTTACAAAAACCAATAATAATATTTATATACTATAAATTATATTATAAATTTATATACTATAAATTATGAATATTATACATATATAATAAATTAATTCATAGTATCAAAATATGATATTAAATTTTTAATATTGAAGTACACTTCTTCGAAAAATATTAAAATAATATTTTTGTTAATACTAATATTTATACGTTGCTTGAATATTATGATTAAATGTATTTTAAATAAAAAATTAGTAAAATTAATTTTTTAGTTATTAATTAAAAGAATTTATCCAATTATGGGAAGATTAAACAATTGTTGCTGTGTAAATTTCATTATCAATGCATGTCTTTATTTACGATAGATTATGTTGTTAGAATTAAATATTACTAGAGTAGTTAAAATTGATTAAAATAATAAATTTATTTTTTGTAATTATCATTTGGGATTAATTCAGTTAATGTAACTTCAAACTGACTGTAGCATAAGTCAACAAAGAATAGTAAACTGAAAAAATAGACTTTGAATTATATACTTAAATTGAGAATTTGTTTATAACTTAAGACTCCTTGCAATTTTGTCGTACAAGTATATTGTGTCACTTAATAATATTTATAAATATAATATCCTTACAATTTATTTTACTTCTACATAAGTAGTATTTAATATTTAAGGGTACATTAGTCTTTAAAGAATTGCTACTCTCTAGATGCATAAATTTCATCAATTCTATATTAATTAAACAAAATTTTAATAATTTTTTAATATTATGGCTGACCATAATATGACCATTTAGCACTACTCAAAATAGAAACTGAACAAAATAGGTTAGATTAGATTAATATATTGGGGAAAACTATATTGATTGGGGAAACACAGCTGTGGGATTCATTATTTTATTTATATTATATTTTTTAAATAATATTTAGACACTTATTTCTAGATTTGTTTCATTCTTTGAAAGAAAGCAATTTCTCTCATTTGCGCAAAACAATGGACCAATTAAGAAAAAGTAGAGTTTCGATCATTGTAGACGAATAATCGATTAAAGCAATGGACGATTCATGATTGGTTTTAGCACTCTGAATAGAAGAAATGAACTTAAATGAAAAGAAATTGGGTGACATTCTATTCGTACATCTATGGCCACTATATATTTTTAATTAATCGATTTTGTTATCTCCCAATATTGTCTCTTTTCTATGGCTTAAGGGAAGGTAAAAACAAAGGGAGAATTCTATAGAGGGTCATGTATCCATTTTGATTAATAATTAAGCATATGTCAATATCTCAAATAAGTGGCAATTAGAGAATCTCTCGTGTTTGTCTCTCTTTTTTTAAACATATACCAATTTTTTAGTTACCAATTCGATATTGTATGTATGAGTAGAAGATGTATTGGGCTCAGTTTTGTTTAGGATTCAAGTTAAAAAATAACATAAGCAATTCATGTTGTCGCCATCAACAAGCTCATCAAAGAAAGTTTGACAAATATTTAATGTCATCAAATTCAATTAATTTAAAGGAAAATAAGAAGATGGTGGAGATGTTGCAATGAGAATTAGAAAACAATAATAGGAAGAAATATATAAGAAGAAAAATAAAAAATGAAAGGAAAAAATAGAAAGACGAAAGAGGAAAGGGTGTAGTCGGCGTCGTTGAAAAGTGTTGGCAATAGATTCGTAAATCATGTGATGAATCGCGTGATCTATCACTCCACTTTGCACTATTCCCAACACATATATGGCCCCACTTTTATTAACCCCTCTCTCTTTCTCTCTCTCTATACACACACACACACACACACACACACATTCCATAAGGTAAGATTAAAAATTGTATTTAAAAATAATTAAAGATGTATATTTTCGTGGCTCAAGTATATATTATATAGTCCAACTGTTGAATATTGATATATATACTAGGATGCTCTATAAAACAAGATACTAATATATCGTACACTTCAATTTACATTATTTCGATTGTGTGATGTTTCAATTAAAATAAAATATTTATAAAAAAGAAAATGCAATTTTATTTCTTTGTTCTCTTTTTAAATTAACACTAACTTTACATCAAATTATGAGTGGAACAAGATATTTAATTTAGGTGTGATGGGTCATGGGGAGTATATACGAAAACTTCTGGACTTACTGCCGATATTCTCTTATTCAACCTTCTTACAGAAATAAATAAATAAATATTTAACAACCTAAATAGAAAATGGCCTATATATTAATTAAAACAGTTACAGTGTTAGAGCAGTCTCTAGTTAAAATGCAGCGTCACCAGACCCATCATGTATCACAATTAAGAAATCCAAAACTCACATGTAAAGACCATATTAAGCTATATATTGATGGTGAGCATAATTCAACACATACACATTTCATGGTTCACGTATTTTTGGTACAATTAATCTAGCTAGCACCTTAATCATTTGCGATGAATTTGTAAGCTATGTTTGAATAGTAATCATGTGTCCTTGAATTTATCATAATAGGGTTGCGCTAGTGTGCTAACTAATTTACAGTAATAACAAACTAATAACTTTCAATTCTGTGTATTAAAATTATCAATACAGAGATATAACTATATCAATACAACATGTAAATTTAAATATCAACACAAAGACCTAAGTTTAACAACACAACAATTTTGATAAATTTATGTCTTTTGTAATGATATTTTTAACATATAAAATTAATATTTAGTTATTAATTGTTATTATTATAAAAGGTTAATATTTGATCACACACCTATCAGAATATATACACTCATTACTATAAGTAGTCAATTACCCATGTGAGATGCCATTGAACTAATTTCATGACAGTAGGGAGATGAAATTTGACCTACAAATTGTGGAACATTAATTTGGCTTGTTATATTTTATTAATTCCCCTTGAGCCAGGCTAAGGGTTGTTGTGCTAGAAGGAGTAATATTTTTAAGTATTGAAGACAATTATCATGGATGAATTAAAAATTTAAAGGACAAACTTTGGAATCAGGGTTGATGGAATCAGAAATTAAATAATAAGTATAATTCTATTATCTTGACGTAGCTAGTTTGACCATACAGCTAGTGTCTACACATTAACACCTAAAGATTTGTTATAGCAAAAGGAGACAGTAAAACTATTACTACTTGTGATTTAATTAAATAATAAAACTACTTCCAGAATCTTCTCTGTCAATTTGTAGCACCTATATATATATATATATTAGTGTGGGTGGATAAGTAAATGAATAAAATACAGATTGCTAAATTATTCAACAAAGGTAATTTGTTTTGAAGGGATTCTTGCACTGACAAAATACATGTCTTCATGTGGTTAAAAGAGGCTAATTCTCACTAGGTGTCCAATATATCCAATTTGTCACGATCGAAAAATTCTTTTTAAATTTGGGTTTTAGTAATTATCTACTTTTGAATCTTTCTGCGCATGTGTAATGATACTCAAAGTATTTGTATATGTGACGTGTGCATATTACTTTGTTGGAAATGAAAAACTTTTGTAATGAATTTGTCACATATACTTACATGCATAATATCGTTATTTTTATATCGATAATAGTTTGGCTTAATGTCACATTCCCTCGTTCAACTGTCAATAATTTTAATAGTAAATAAGATATAGTACATTCAAATGCAGAATTGACAAATTAAAAAAGACATATAGAGAATAAATGGTACAGAAGAGAAATTTATCAAGTAGAAATGAGACTAATTTTTTACACAGAACAAATAAAATTGATTGCGATAGGAGGAAATATTTCCTAGTCACTATATATGTTGATGCAAAACTATACTAAGTCTTGGACGTGTATAGTATATAATAAAATTGAGGTGCAAAATTTTCTAGAAACATTTGTTATGGAAAAAATTACCACGAGTAGTAGTATTAATTATGCTGTATGTTATATATGTTTACAATACATAAACCCTATTTGTATGCAAAATTGAATCAATGACCCTAAACTAAAAGCTTAATTACTCACACGACTCATGCTTATATAGTCATGTGCAATTATCAAACTGTCACTGCATATATTTGGACGTGTATCTTTTAAATAAATGTTAAAATTTTGTTTGCTTCTAAATTTGAAATATTCATTTTATCGCAAAAACTAAAACATCGTAACCAATTTTGACATTTAGTATTGGATTCTTTGATCCAATAATTGCTTTTTTTTTGTTGTCATCTCAGTTATCCATCACAATCGTCGCAGTATTATTGCATGCGTGCACCATTTTCTCCTTAATTCAATTAAAATATATTACTATAGCTTCTCTTTTTTTGGCAATTCAACTAATCACACAATCGATGTATAAACTGATAAATAACATCCTTTGAAATTCCTCCAATATCTTTTAGCTCGAATTTGAGTCATGACCATAGTTGGAAGGATGTTATAAAAAAAGCAAAAAGAATGTCAATGTGGTATGATAATTAAACAAGGGTGTAACCATTATATTCCTTATTATTAGCATCAGCCCTAATTATATTGCAAAATATACTACACGTTGGAAGTAATAATTTAAAGATGGGGAGTGGAGATCATCAAGATTCAAAGATGTGGTTGCCAATATGGAGATGATTGGTAGGTCCAACTAATTTAATTGGCTAGTGTCAATTTGTTTTCTTAGTTATGCTAATAAGTTATTAGAGCATAATTGAATAGTTGCTCCAAAGGTCATATCACTTGGGAATTTATGGAATCACCATATTTAATTTGGAAACTTTTTACTCTATAATAGAAAGTAAGATGATGTTATTCAATGATAAAAAGTCCATCCATGTTGACAAATTTGAAGGGGGCAATCAATTAGATAGTGTGTTGGTCTCTTGGATCTTTTCTAACTCGAATCCTACCCATTTACTTTTATTTATAAGAATGAATACGTACATTTATTTATAAGCAACATAATGTTGCTTTTGAGCATAAGAATTGTACTAACTTTTATTTGAAACAATGGCAACTTTTAATCATAATAATAATTATTTTCATTTGGCGAATTATGAGTCCGATATCAAATGCGAATTATGAGTCCGTTAAAAAAGAATTACATTACCCCAACGAGGACATTAGAGCTGGGATTTGATTGGACCACAAAGTTCATCAATGATTTTGTTATTTTACGTTTTGTACAAGCTGTGCTTCGTGTAGTACATACAATGATGCAAATACTTGCACCAAATCATTTCTATAGATTCTCAATGCCCACCAAAATTTATCAACTATATTTTTGTTTTATCATTACTATTGTCTATAGCATTTTTTACATTCCGGTTGACAACTGCTCGAATAGACATATTACATATTCTTTTGTTCCAAATCTTAGTTAGCAAAGCGGTGATTGGATTGATTTATTACAGAATTAGTTTAATTCCAAATGAATAATAATTTAATAAAATCATAGAACCCCAAAATTTAGGGGAGAAAGACGCATTCCTACTGATTTCTATTATAATGTGATTGAACGAGAACTTGTGCGACCATAATGAGACTAGTCAAGATTCGGACCCGACATACATTTCGATGAATCTGGATATCAACCCATCTCACAATTGTATCGTCCCACACAAGACCCTGAAATAGTATATCGAACAAGACATTCCCGAATAATAACGATAATAATATCACGAAAGAAGAAAGTTCATCTATCAACTTCGTTGTTAAAAAACATTTTGTGTAGTACATCATGTCCGTTCAAATCAACGCAGATAATATATATCAACGCTCTACAGGAAGACAGAAGCGAGATACAATTAAGTGCTTCGGGTAGAAAGGCCAAAAAGGAACAATTAAATCTGCATAGCACAGAAAAAGGCTGCAACTATTTTACATGGTAGAAGAAGAAGAAGAATATGGGAGGAAAAGCAGTGATGCTAGTCCTCTGTCGTTAGATAGTTAGTAGCTCTAGTAGTTAGATTACATCCTGTGTGAGGTGCGTGCAGTTTTGTCTTCTGCCTGGTTAGAGATGGTATGTATACGAGATATTACATCCCACGGGAATGCTGTTAGAACACAGGCAAATAATTCTCTGATTTTGGGGCATCGGATGAGAATTTTATGAGGTAAAATGTGGGAACTGTTACGGTTGGGATGAATTTATCATACTTCATGTATCAAGCGATCCTTAGATATCAAGGCAATTCTCTGCTTAGAAATGTCTGACCGGAGAATGTCTCCTTTGAGTCCGATCTGGGGCCAAGTTTCATGTTCCGAGAAAGATCAGAAGCATATTTAAAAGCAAAAGTATGCATCACAAGCAGGAAAGAAAAAGGAGAACACGGCCGGTTTCTTTTACCTCGACTTGGCTTTCAGGTGAAAACCAGCGTAACAAGATGCCTAGGTGCACAACTGCCGGTATAAGCTTGAAAAGCAATGGAGTAGTTACCTACAGAAGTATATTTATTGGTCATTAACTAATCTATAAACCGGCTGGGAACCATATTAGTAGCCGTCCCGTCTTGCAATCTCAAGGTAAGAACCAGTAAAGCTCAACAAACATCAAGCAGGAGGATTTTGATTACCAGACTGAGGGCTGTAGTTCCAAGAAGCAGCAGATACACTCTCCCCTGGAAGACGAAAAAAAGACAAGAAAATAGCTTAATAATTCTAAGAAAGACCAGAAGAACATCTCATGACTACCAATGATGCAATAGGGAGATTACGTAGTTAAGTGCTTACCTCAACAAGATGCAGATTTGAGGCACGACTAAGAAGCACAAAAGCAAATTCCCCTATTTGTGCCAGAGACATACCGACCTACATGGATCAAGGACCAAGGTTGCTGTTAATGAGTGGGATGTGTAGAAAAAATTCAAATTTTACAAATAAGAAGGCAACTTACAAGAAGCGAAGTTTTGTTGTTGTAGCCAAATCCCTTGACAACAACAGAAATTACTATTGTTTTCACAATGACAACCAGTATAACTGATGCCAGCAAGATATCAACATGATTCCATAGAAAATGAACATGGATCAGCATGCCAATGCTAGACAAGAAAAGAGCAGCAAACATATTGCGAATAGGCTCAACCTGGACGGAAAAGTATGTGGTGAATCAAATGTAGCCATATGTAAATGATGACAATAATTATAATGAGCATGTTGCAATTTTGTCCACTAGTTCAAGAAGTGTGAAAAATAATCTTACTTGTTCAAGGGTATGCTGACCAAGATCAGTTGTGGCTATCATTACTCCGGCAGCAAATGAACCCAATTCTAAACTGAGACCAAGCTTGTCGCTAGTCTGGAACACATAAAAAGTGAAGTATATTGGTCAGGATCTATGAATTTAGAGGTTACATGACAAATCAATGACCAAGGACAAGATAAGGGAACAGAGCTACAGTTTTGAAAAGTGTCAAAGAAACTAACCCAAGCAACAAGAAGGCAAAATGCAACTGATGCCAATTGATAAAGTTCGTTGGTCTGCGAAGGAGACAAGTATGTTATGGTAACTTTGACCAATTGATGAAGCTTGGACATATTTGTTCTACACAACACGTCTTGGTGGGTGAAAAACATTGGAATATGTAAGTTTACCTGTGATGACAAACTTATCATGAGTTTCAAGAACCAAGGCACACATGTCCGCGACAATACTGTTAGAGCTGCCAAGAACGCAATCAACACCACCAACCTGGCTAATGAAATTGTAGTTTTTAGCCAACCAAAAGAAGAATGTATTCAGCTCGAATATATGAAGTATCAGGACACCATGGGTCAATCAAATAAAGATATCAGGACCAGCTTTCCAGAAAAAAAATCAAGATCTAACAAGATAAGATAAAAAATTAAACATTCTCCTACAAACAATCATTAAAATACTCCCCCCGTCCCACTCAAGATGTTCACATTCTTGAGTGGCACGGGATTTTAGGAGGAGTTGTTAGGTTAGTAGAGAGAAATAAGTAGTTGAATATTTTAATAGCTAGCTGAATAGTATAGAAAGTGGACATCTTGAGTGGGACAAACTAAAAAGGAAAGTTGGACATCTTGGGTGGGACGGAGGGAGTAAGAACTGTCCCCTAAAGGGATGTGTACTATGAGTGATAGGATAGATTGATAAAGCATATGATTAAATATTTGTAGGATAAGATCATCAAACAAGCTCAAAATGAATAAATCTATCAAAGTAAACAGTGATGAACTTAGATTACTTTTATCAATCCATCCTATCACTCAAAGTAAACACCCCCTAAATATATATGTAGACATCGTTTTATGCTAATGTCACTGTTCATAAATTATCCTGATAGTCAGAAACATTTTCCATATATATGTTAGTTCTTTCTTTAATAAACCAAACGGAATGGTCAGATTTTCCAGATTCAACTTTTCTAATTGCTGATTAAAAAGTCCTTTTAACTCGACATGCTATCCAATTCGAGAAAATATGAGGATTGAGCTTACGATTTAGTCATGGAAATGACCCCCTGCATAACACCAGAAGTTCCACCAAGAACTGGAAGCATAGCAAATAGCAATCCTACAGCACAGTCCTGACAATGAAATGAATAGCAGATTTTATTCAACAAACATTAACCCTTGCACAAAAGGTATGTATTGATATTATAAAGAACATGAGAGCATGTGAAGCTGTAATCAGATGATCAGAGTTGAAAAGCATATTTATGGGACATTAGTAAGAGAGCCATGCAGTAAAAGGGAACAATACTTATGATACCTGTAAGATCAGTGTGCCAATAGTCACTTGACCATGAAGAGCGTTTGTACTATTTGTCTCCATCAGGAACTTGTAAACCTTATAACAGAAGTCATGAATAAGAAAAAAACTCCATGGAGAGGAGAAGATGCTATCCTCACCCAGAGCAAGGTATCATTGGCACATGTGTTACATTTAAAGAAAGTATACTAGCAGCAATGCTCAACCAAGTGACTGATGCACTGGACTTACCACTGCTGTAGATGACATAGACAGAAAAGCTCCAACAAATACACCCTCAGAAGCTCTGCCACCACAAGCCTAGAAACAATGACAAGAAATTGCTTTTACCAGATAGCAGAAGATGATAAATGGCTTTAAGTGAAAACAGAAAAGGTTCCAAAGATAACATAGCCATATGTCTAAGCCAAGGGAATAGACATTTGTTTTCAAGTAACATAAGATTCCAAAGGGAGCAACTGAGGCATTATTTAGCTAAAGTAGCATACAAACAGCTAAGATTTTGATATACAACCTCCCTCAAACCTCTAATTCCCCCACTTCAGTTTCCATTTTCCATTCAATGCCTACTGATGGTTTATTTTCAAGTTAGACCAGAATAACCTTAGGTGGAAAAAAATAAAATAAGACGCTCATCAGCAGGTTTCTGTTCTTGCAGCTTACGTTAACTTCAAATCTATTGCTGACTTGCTGTCACTTCCCAAACTTAAAATAGACAACAATATAAAAAAAACTACTTTCACTTTTCAACAAGATAGGCTTGTCTAGCAGTTTCAGAGTATAAAGCAGTGTTTATGGAGATAAGATCTGCAATTTCTCTTGCCACCACTGGACAATGAGAAAATAGCATATACTTGACTTGACACAATTGTTAGAGGAGCCTTATTACAGAGCTTGCGCATTTGATGGTCAATAATCAACTTAATCAATAAACTTTATAAACTTTTGGCAAGCAATAATATATCAACACCTAAAACCCATCTGATGAACATACCGAGGCTATAATTCCACATAGGCACATGAAAAAGAGAATTTGAAGTAACCCTCCAAGAATAGCAACTGCACGAACAACTCGTAGCTGTAAACAGCTAATTGCTTCAGTCTAAATACAAACGGAAAAACCAGTACTGTGTCGTTTTAAAGCAACCTATAACAGCAGCTAACCTTTGTTGTGGAGAACTCCAGGCCAAGGGCAAACAGAAGGAAAATTACACCAAACTGAGCCACTGTTTCAACCTGGATAAACTCATTATGAATGACAGAATAAGAGCAGTTCATGACGAAACTCATTTATGCGTGAACCATAAATACCACTACTACTTCAAAAGGAAAATTTAGCCTGCTAAGGAATCTAAGATGCAAAGTGGCACATTTAAAGGTCAAGAGTTGATTTAGTATAGTCACATACTTGCACCATTTCACTGATAATATTCAGACCTCCAGGTCCAACAAGTGATCCTGCTAATAAGTATCCAGTAAGCACCTGCAAAGTGTTTCACAGAATTAGGAAATATAGTTGAACAGAGTGAGCATAGCAAGACAAGCCAAGTTCCGAGATCAGACCGGTTGTCCGGCACAAGCAAAAGCAATTCCACCACAAGTTGCAGAGACAATGACGACAACTAGGTCTGATATGAGCCTGCAAGATCATCACATTAGATGGTCTAGATCCCAAAAGGACGAGACACGAGATTGTAAAAACTTATCATTCTTGTTACTGTACCTCAAGTCTAACTGCAGCACAGGGTATTTGGATTTGAAATTTGATATGATAAATACATTATCCTGAATATAAACAAAAAAACTGTATATTTACCCACTGACAATGGTAAGATTGTTACTGATTTACTTAACTTCTGATTTGTCTCTTTAATAGTTAACTGTACCTTTTTTTCAGACTCTTAGAGATAACAATGCTACTAGAGAAACATTCAGAAATTAATGTCACTATGTAACTAAAAAGTGTAATAACATTGTTTTACCTTTCTATCGATTAATGTTGGGGTCTCTTCAGCTCCATTGTCATTATCCAGGTTGAAAACTTTATTAAATTTAAAGGATCTATAATTACAAGAGGATAATTCATATAAGTAAAACAAACATATTATGCATGTGGAAAAAGTTAGTGCAAGAATGGTACAGATACCTACTTTTCTTCTTTTGTTTCATTTTTCTTTGGCTTCACTCTAGCTACTGTTTCCAAAACAGCCTGATAATGTGATAAAGTAAGCCAGAAATAAAGCAAGTAAGGCAGCATGTTTTGCAATTGAAACCATGTTACTGTTCACTCATTGTGATTGTCTATTTAAAAAACTAATGCAACCAGAGTTTGGTTACAGATATGTTCAACCAAAGCTAGTGAGTATTTATTAGCGTTCCATATCCTCTGGTCTATCATATGTATGTTAAACTAACAAGCATACAAAGGAACTGTGTTCAAGAAAATATTTAACTGTGGAATACAATGACATTAGCACAAGGTTAAGCAAAGGGCCTCCCAGCTACATAATCCCTAAACTTATCACGCATCATAGATCCTGATGCGTATACCTCCCATCTGACTAGTTAAACGATTTAATCCCCAGAAATATAATGTATATATCATGATCAGAGCTTGATGCCAAATTCAGACACCATTAAGTCATTTCTGTTTCTGGACAACAAAAAGGCAAAGTTGTCCAGCTCACAAAGAATACATCCAGGAATGCTTGAAGCTATTGTCCGAAGAGAAATATCTTAAGCTTTCATACCATATTGAGACAAATTAGCCAACTTTTTCCCGCTTATTGTGAAATTCTACTGCTGTTGCACTTGTTATTGAATTTCCAGTCAACCATTTCAATAATTTCCAAAACATGTTGCAAAATCCACTTGAACCCTCCAAGTCAAGGGACATTATTCATATGCAATTTTATTCATACCTCTCCTTACTGAGTTACTGACGTTACCCAAAAATTAGATAAAAGTACTATTCTAAGAGGTGGAATTGCAAGGTACAAACCTGTTGCTCAGCCACAGTGTTGTTGAAGCTACCAGCATCGTTTTCTGCCACAAGTTCAATTTCAGACAGTATTAACTAAGAATCCGCCACCACATTAATCACAAGAAACTTACAAAAAGCAGCTGAGCTGTTTCCAAAGTACATCAAAATAACAAGCAAAATGATCGCTAGTTTTAAAAAATTGATTAAGATGGTAAACATAAACAATAACTTTAGCTCAACAGACTCCTGCTGGATCAATAAATAGATACTAGTACAAACCAGTAATAGCTGCAGCCAATAGACGAACTTCAACCTTTCCCCAAAATAATGAAAACAAAAAACAGTTTAAACATCACATAAGGAATCAATAAAGCTCATAAAAAACCTCTAGATTCCAAAATTTACTTAGCAAAGTATAAAGAGTGCCTATGCTATGTGCCGAATGTTAACCCTAACGAAACAGGTATCACCAAAAACAAAATCGGAGCGAATTGAAACAAAGCTAAGTAAATGTGATCCAATAAAACCTTCATTATGATCCTCATTCTCCGTGAATTCCTTCTGGAGCGCACGGTCGATCATATCAGCAAACGTGTCCTCCTTCGGACTGGTCTTATTCCCAGTAATGGTGGCATTGGAGAAGGTGGCAGCGGCGACGTCTCCCTCCGCGGCCAGCTTGGAATCCTCAGACACCGCGGCGGCGGCGAGTACCATTGCCAGTAAGACAGCGGCGGCTAACGATCTACTCATCTTGAGGCAGACGCAGCACCGCCGGCGGCGCAGGCGAAGCAGGCCCCGGCGCACGTCAGAGAAGTGTCGGTTAGTTTGCTTGTCGTTATCCGCAACTGTGCAGCTCCTCAGGCGCAGTTGAGAGACAATTGGGGGAAATTGTTTTTTTTTTTAATTTTATTTGTGTAATGTAATTTCGTAGTAGTTAAGTGATTAGTGAATGAAGAGATGATTAGTAGTAATCAACACGATAAACAAGGGATGTTTTTTTGGATGCGCTATGTTTTTGTTTTATTTATTACTTTCTTTTTAAAAAATAGTAACTATTTCTATTTTGGATCGTTCCTTAAAAATGAAAACTTTAGAATCTTTCTATTTTAGGATATAGACCCTACAATCCACCAACTATACTTTCACTGTTTTTTCTCTTCATCTCTCTTATTTTACTCTTTTTTCTCCTCTATCTTCTTTACCAATTTTTCTCACTTACTTTATCAATTATGTATTAAAATCCGTGTCATTTTAAATATTTCTATTTTTTTGAATATGAAGAGAGTAAATATTTAATATGTGGGGGATGCATAATATTTAGAAAAACAAATCAAATTCCTAACCAATATGGAAAACAAATCAAATCATTAGTTCATAACAAGTATTTCCATATCAAATCATTAGTTCATAACAAGTACTACTACTACTGTAACAATAAATCATAGTAAACTCACTCGTGAGACAAGATAAAAGTCAAAATTCCTATCAAATACTCCCTCCGTCCCAGCTTAAGTGAGACGTTTTCCTTTTTAGTACTCCGTACGTCCTAACTTAAGTTAGACGTTTCCTTTTTTAACAACAATCAATTCACTTCTCTTTCCTACTTTATTCCCTTATCTCTCCTACTTTATCATCTCTCTTACTTTATTATCTCTTTTTTCTCTCTTTGTTACTTTAGTCTCTCATACTTTACTATTAATAATTTAATTCACTAAACACTACTACCTAAATTTTTGTGTCAAAATAGAAACGTCTCGCTTTGTCCGGGACAGAGGGAGTAACTAGTAGGAACGAGCATTGAATAATAGTATTGGATTTGGAGTATGTGATTACACCTTAGTTTAGATACCATTTATGTTCAAAACGCATAGTTCAGAGACCATTTGCGTAGTTCACTCTTAATTAATTGGTGGGGTTGACCGTTTGGTAATGAACAACGGCAATTTTTTTAAGATAACTATTTCAATCCACGCACGATGCACGAATGATGGTCTTTAATATTTTTTCGAGTTTAGTATGTGTATTATACAATACACTCTTCATATTTACATAGTAGAGAAATTTATTTAGGTCAAACAATTTAAGATAAGTGTACTCTTTTTATCTCATGCTACTCGTATCCACTCATATTAAATGACACAGAGGAATTAACCAGAGTATGCACTCGTTTTGTAAAAATAATACTCCCTCCGTCCCTGAAAATTTGTCACCTATTTCCTTTTTCGTCCGTCCCTAAAAATTTATCACCTTTCACTTCTACCATTTTTGATAGTGGACCCTACATTCCACTAACTCATTCACACTCACATTTTATTATAAAACTAATATATAAAAGTAGGATCCACATGCCACCAACTTTTTCAACTCACTTTCTATTATATTTCTTAAAACCCGTGCCGGGTTAAATGGTGACGAATTTTGGGGGACGGGGGGAGTAATAAATAGTTGGAGGGGAGAGAATGAAAGGTAAGAGAGAGAATATTTTAGTTAAGACTTTTATCTACATTATTCTCTCTTATACTTTACCCTCCCTCTACTTTAACTATTTATTACTCCCTCCGTCCCACAAGAATATGCATTCTTTCCCTTTTAGTTCGTCACACAAGAATATGCATTTTCTAATTTTGGAAACTCTTTTCTCTCTAATGAGGTGAGACTCATCTTCCACTAACAATTTCTTATTTACTTTTTCTCTCTACCTCTCTCTTATTTTACCAATTTTGTATTAAAACCCATGTCGAACCCAAAGTGTATATTCTTTGGGGACGAAGGGAGTATTATTTTTACAAAACAAGTATAGAAAAGAAGTGTGACAAATTTTTAGGAACGGAGGAAGTAGCATCATATTATTGTATACCCTCTATTTCATATCAAGAGTCCAGACTCCAAATTGCATCCGGCACAAAATGTAACGGAAAGTTGGTGAAAAAATATGATTATAAAAACAAGTAATGATATTCACAACAAAAGACTAGTAAATCAAATAAATTCCTCAGATTCTATGGACAATAGAGAGAAATGAGAGATGGGTGAATAATAGAGAACTGGAGAGAAATAACAAAAATATATATAAACAAATTAAAAATTGGACAAATAACAAAAAGCAGATCATTAAATTTAAATAAAAAATTAAATAATAAAAAAGAAACGCAAAATCAGATGTGCCTACACTGTGAATGCCCTAATACTTTAATTATAAAGTCAAAAAACTTTAATTATAAAGGCCAAAACCTTAAATTACTACTCTATTCGTCCATAGATATACTGCAGTGTAAAAACTTTAGAATTTATGAGGGGTCTTTAATATATCAAAATTCGGTCTTTATTTTCTCAATTATCATGCTTCCACACATAATGTTTAAGTGTGGAACAGAAAATAGATTGTAAGAATTGCATGCGATGCATGTCATGAAATGAGATCATATTTTTCAGAATCATGATATTATAATACACAGGCTAAAGTTAACGAATTATTTGTTGAATCTGAAATGCAAGTCTTGCAACAAATAATTGATCAAGTAAGAATTTTACACGATCCACTCTTCTCATAGTGTTGTAGTGAGAATCAATTCATGAATCATAACCTTCTTCCCTTTTTTTTTAATATAATTTTGCCTTCACAAATACAACAAAAATAGCGATCTACGTTTATCATTTTTTCTACCTTTTACTAGTTTTTTTTTGGTAAAAAACCTACAGAGATGTTAAGGACCTAAATCCTTAACGTCGATTTCCACACAAAATCAAGAAACGAAATGTCGTCGTTGTCGAGCGCCCAACGTTGGGTCGTGACTTGGACGGCAAAAAAGGAGCGGTTGAGCGCGAGATCAGCCTCGTCGGCAACCTTAGGAGATGTTTCTTGTTTGCTACTCAATTGAGCCAAAAGAATGATAATTTCATATAATGATTGAATGAATAAAAAGGATAACAGTCTATCTTATTTATAATGCTACTGACTTAATGAACAAGAAAACAAAGATATAGAAAATATATGCTAAATCCCTATAATATCTAAACTAAATAATAATAATAGAGGTTCGTATCAACTCCCCCACGGTTAAAATCCACCTTGTCCCCAAGGTGGGAACCACGAAGCAAAAAGGAGAGTTGAAAGCAAAAGCTTGGCGAGGCGTCTCCTCCTGGATCAAACGCATACCGAATAGTTGGACGTGTCACTTCACCTTCTCCATCAAAAATCATCAAGGTAGGATCAAAACAATCGTCAAAATTCAGCGCTAAAACTTAAAGCTTGTTAACACGTCCACGAACTCCCAAACACGCTGTGTAATTTCGCGGCGGGACCATCCGTGCATCGATGGCAAGCAACGTCGGTCGCTAAAACATTCTTGCAACATCACTATCATGCAACTCTCCCTTTTCACCCAAACAATTCTCAATAACATCTTGGAATGTCACTCGAGCAACGACAGCCTTCTTCACTTCCTCAATGGAATCAACCTCCTCTACATCGTCTAATAGTGCCTCTTCCTCCGTCTCTTTACTCATATCGGGGCTGCACGGTGGGTCGATTTCATCAAAAGAGGGAACTTGTTGGTCTTCGAGTCTGTCATCTCTACCTTCCCTAGATCCCCAATTCTCACTAGGCAAGCCACGATCCATGAGTTTCTTTGCTACTGCCTCTAATATGGAGTCCTTTGAATCACAAAGCTCTGCATCTAATATGGAGTCCTCTGAATCACACAGCTCCCCGTCGCCGTCTCGTGTTGGCGAATGTGTGTGAGTAATGACCTCTCCATAACATCTGCCCTCATCTACCTCACTCCGAAAGCGATCCGGCAGTGGTGGCTGCGACAAAGGTCTGAATTTTACAAACCCATGGTCAAGGGGATCCACATGTGTTGGTGGCTCATGTGACGAGTATTCCTGTTGTTTCGGTGGGTCCCAACAGGTGGGCTGATGCAAGGACGGCAGTTGTCGTCGCAGAGGCCATCCAGTCGGGGGCCGTGGCTTGTAATCTGGCACTCGCAACTGAATGCACTTTTTTGGCGGATCAAATCTGTGGCGCACGTCCTCCAAAAATTCCCTCCACGTCACCACTAGGTTATTCTCATGGTAATTGAATATCCATTCTGCAGCCGGTGGTCGAAACAGCATGACCACATAGTGTAGGCGTTCAGCCATCCCCAGGTGGTCGAAATAATAATCGACCCTCGAAATCCAATTCGTCGCGTCCGATCCGTCGAAGTGAGGAGCCTTTATGGGAAGCTCTTTCGGTCTCTCCGTCCTGCGGGTACCGTGATCTTGCTGAGGAAGGGGTGAGTCTCAAGACGTCGGGTGGCGGTACCCCCGAACACCCGTGTCGACATCCCGTGGTCTGTCCCAACACGTGCAGTGCCGAGGTTCGGGGCGATCGCGGTATGACGGCAGAGCGACGTTGCGTTGCGGAAAACGGTCGGTGCGCCTGTGTAAGGCGCGAGCAGCGCCTCTGCGGTGGCGGGTATCCCCACCATGGTCTCGCCGACCATGGATGAAAGGTCGTGGGATCTCCTCGTCAGCCAGCCACGCGTCGCGAGGGGAGCGATAGCCCTCGTTATCAATTTCGTCCGAGAAACAGGGGCCATCCGGCTCGGCATCACGCGGCGCCTCCAATTTAGACAGCCTGAACTCGAAGCTGTCAAATCGAGCCAAAATCGTCTCTAACGCGGTGGAGGAAATCGCGGCTGTTCCTGCCACATCGTGCAGTGCCTCGGCGGCCGCATGGAAATCGCACCGCGGATATCGCGGCCGATCGTCGCCGCGTGCGCTTGTGGACGCGCGGCGCGAAGAGTCTCTGATCAGGACATGCGTGTTGCCTCCGGTGAGGTGCCCCGTCGGCGGTATACGATCATCCGATCCAGTCATGGTGAGCTCTGGATGAAAGCACCAGTTGTTAAGGACCTAAATCCTTAACGTCGATTTCCACACAAAATCAAGAAACGAGATGTCGTCGTTGTCGAGCGTCCAACGTTGGGTCGTGACTTGGACGGCAAAAAAGGAGCGGTTGAGCGCAAGATCAGCCTCGTCGGCAACCTTAGGAGATGTTTCTTGTTTGCTACTCAATTGAGCCAAAAGAATGATAATTTCATATATTGATTGAATGAATAAAAAAGATAACAGTCTATCTTATTTATAATGCTACTGACTTAATGAACAAGAAAACAAAGATATAGAAAAGATATGCTAAATCCCTATAATATCTAAATTAAATAATAATAATAGAGGTTCGTATCAAGAGACCCTTTTTTACAGTTACTTTTTTATGGTCTCAACAGATGCCCCTAATCCACCCCCCTCTCTCCGTCTAAATAAGATTTATTACAAATATACTCACCTACATTGGTGAACCCTAATACCTTCTCAACTTTTTCTCCATTTTCTCAAGAATTTAATGTTTTCCCCCAGCTGCACTTATGAGAGACTTGTTTTAAGTCCAGGCGAGTTTCGTTCCCGGTTGCATCAAGCTTCGCCAATGAACCACTGCCTACCCGATCCAATTATGTTCCTTAGCAGCTGTACATTTGAAGATTTCTAAAAACCCACTCCTGCTCTGGCTGGTTCTTCGAACGAGTACTGAGCTATTGTTACATCAGAGATGGGTTTCACTACTCTCAGTTGTTTTCTGCACTCTAAGGCGACGCACACGTTTGAGTCGAGCAATAATCTGTGCAAACGAAGGGCGTCCCTGTGGGTTTCTACAGAAACAATGTTGCCGAATTTAAAACTCACTTCTTAGTGTTTGGTTAGAATTTTATCTCAGATTCAGCGGTTGTCCCCACACAAACATGAGAGTCAAGAATAGTGTGAGAAACTTTACCTAATCCAGCAATCGCGTATTATATCTGCAACCACTGGATCAACCATGGGCGGGATGTCAAGGTGTCTGTCTTGAAATCCAACGGCTCCAACAACTTGCATCGAGTTCATTTCTGTCCATGGCACCCGGAGAGTTGCCAGCTCCCATAAAATGACCCCAAAACTATATACATCAGATCTGCAAATAAGGAAAAACTGAACCTATTAGCAAGGTGAAAATCCTACTTTTCAAGACTAGGCCGATAGATCATGAACTCACTTCTCGTTAGATGGTTCATTCCTTAGAACTTCTGGTGCCATCCACTCAGCCTACACATAAGATTAAATCGCGAGTGAATATTTTATAATATCTTTCTAGCTTCTCTATGTTCTTTGTTTTCACCCTTGCAACAAATGGGTCAGTGGGCATTACCGTTCCAGCAGTAGATTTAGAAGATAGAAAAGTGTTGTGCTGCAGGCGCGACATCCCAAAGTCACAAACCTAAAAGGTATTGGATTATTAGATATTAGCATGGATATGAAAAGCAACTCTATTGTTTATAATTGATAGGGTTGTAGTAATACACAACGACCGCACCTTAACGACCCAATTTTTATCAACAAGAAGGTTTGGAGTCTTGAGATCTCGATGCACGATAATTGGATGGCTAGTGTGTAAATAATTCATTCCCTTGGCCTGCAGATAACAAAATATTAACAGAGAGTCGAAGAAACTTTACAGGAGAAACAAACTGGAATGGAACACCTAAACACAATACCACATCCATGGCCATCCTTATTCGTCTTTTTTCATCGATTTGGAT
Source organism: Salvia splendens (assembly GCF_004379255.2). Classification (NCBI taxonomy): domain Eukaryota; kingdom Viridiplantae; phylum Streptophyta; class Magnoliopsida; order Lamiales; family Lamiaceae; genus Salvia; species Salvia splendens. Next base: position 19,984,970 of record NC_056051.1, on the reverse strand, counting down.
ATTTGGACGGTGCAGCAGCTTATACAAGCTACCTCTGCAAATAGCCAGGAAGAGAACAAGTTATTAGATGAGCTTCATTTTTAGAAGGTTAGAATAAGACGGAAGATATCACAAAAGGTATTTCCATTAGCTAGCGAGATATTAACCTTGGGAGAAATTCCATCAATATAGACATATTTGGGGGCCGTAACACAGCTCCCATGAAAAGAACAATGTTTGGATGTCGCAACCTCAACATAATCTCAATCTAAATCAAACAACAAGCAAATACAAGCTCAATAAATAATTGAAAAGTTTCTTTCAAGAATGTAAAATGTCATGCATGAGATGCATGCTTGAAAAATCTCGCTTACCTCACATCTAAACTGTGCTAGTGCATCGCCTGATATATCTTGTTTCATAAACCTCTTCAATGCAACTTCCTGTAAGTTAATAACAATCGATGTGTTACAATGAGTATAAATAAAAAAAGTCATAGACAGTAGCCATCCATATTAAAAGACAAACACAACAACGATACGTATCCCTACATGCTCATACCAGCAAACTGGTCTAAATCCAGAAGGAACTCAGCGAGTATTATGTGGCCTGACACCTTGCTAAAATATACATTCTGAATGTTGAGAACAAATCCAAATGTACCAGACTTGCACCAGAATTATGTGCATACTTTTTAACTTCAGAATACCCATTTGCCATAAAATGCATATTCAAGGAAAGTTAAACCCATTCTCATAAAAACAAAGGAAAGTAAAAACTCACCGTGCCATTCCATTCTGCTCGGTAGACCTCACCATAAGATCCTGCAGGATAAGCATGCGTTCAGTATACAAATATACAAAATTGAGCAAAACTGGGGAATCAGTAAATAGGGATTGAGGAATTCCAAAAAAATGACCCGGTATGGGTGGCATAGAAAGTGTGGATCTAGATTTTCCATATAATATTACAGAAGTACATGGACTCAGCCACATATATTCACAGAAAATCCACAACCCTCAAAGAAGGATAAAATCAGTAATAACACAACTCTTACCTATACCAATGCGTTCACCAATCTGAAGATCCTCCCATAACATTTCGGCTACTCCATTTATTGCCGAATCAATTTGCATATCTTGAATCTTGTTAGCATTAGACTGGTCAGTGTAGGCTATGTGTATAGCCTCTCCATTTCCAGAAGAATCGATAAGTTCAGTAGCAATTGCAGCACCATCATTTGGGATGTCTTCATCCTTTCTGTCTTTGAAAGTTACTCTCCGTTCGTGTTGGGTATCAGAAGATGGTCTGTATCCAGCTGAATCCAGAGGCACATGCAATTGTTCAGTTGCATCTTTCCTGCCGTTATGTAAAACTTGTCAGCACAACAAGAATATCATTTTACACCCAATCAAACTCACTCTCCACAGTATTCTTTCTTTGCACCAAGTTTCACTCTCTAAGACCATTGGTAGTTTTATCCTGATGTGAGTAATAACAACACAGTACCAAGTTCTAAAAATAAATCAGTTTGCTAGCAGCAATAATAAGTACCTGGGAGCATCTTCAACTCGCAACTCTACCACATTTGTTTTCTTGCCAGCACCCAATGGCATTTCACATATTTCACTTGAAGGTAGATAAATATCTCCAGTAACATGCTCCAACATGTCTGACTGGATTTTTCCAGCGAATCTTCCACCGTTTCTATTTGATACAGTAGCAACCTGAGATGAGTAAAAACTTGAACTTCCAGTTTTGGCAGTTTCATCTACATAGGACGCTTCAGCTCTGGTTCCTTGGTCAGGTGCTGAAAATGAACCCTTGCCAACTGTTGTGATATCAAACCCAAAATTTTGAAGACGCCTACTGGGTGCTTCAGCAGGAATGAGAGCCCCAGGAGCACCCATCAGATCAATAATATATTCACTGCACCCATTCAGAATGCATTATGTGCTATTACACTTACACAACAGTATACACAACACTATTTTTGACCAGGATAAAAATGAAGATTAACTCATTCAAAAAGTCAATCTATGAACTAACAATTCGAACTTGAAGACAAATTTTCTTCGTTAATGGGTTTATGCATTATGGCAGGACATTAATGATGAAATAGAGCGCAAAGAGAATATGCAAACCTAGCAACAAGCACGTTATTACTTTCACTAGGCTCAAAAATATTTTACGCTTCTGGATTCTTACAATAATGGCAAGACCTCTATGATGAAACAGAGCAACTACATAGAAATATTTTTTGCAAACTAGCATTAGTCCAGCTGTTACCTTCCATTGTCCAATTTTATCAAGTTTACAGCTCCTTCATCAGTGCCAGTATGATAACTCCCTTTGACTAGCTTACATGGAATGTTAACCCTATCAGCAAGTACCTAAAAACATAACCTGTTATCAGAATTGTAGTTCAAGTATTGTAAGATTCCAATTTGTTGACAAATAAGAATCAAGAATCAGTGGTTCACATATATTAGTATGAAGTAGTCACTGTACTAATATGAAGTAGATAGCCAAAACTACTACTTCACCCAAGGAAGCTTATAGATTTTAGCTCCTTATGTTGATGATATCATGATGCACCCTTTCCATTAAATGGAGAGAAAATCTTTTACGACCTTAAAGAGTAAGGCCCTTTGGCGTGAATGGCCAATGTCAAGAGAACCAAGGGGAAGGACAACTGTGTTGAAGTTGACTCTTAACTCCTGACTCCGTGCCCTCCATCTCCAAAACATTTCTTCAACATCACTAACAGGACCTCCCATTCTTTCAACAATAAGATCAGCAATTTTTTGAACTAGAGAGCTTGTACTCTGGCTTGTATTTAGAGCAAGATACTCCATGGACATAAAATGCACTATTTCCTCAAGTCTCCGAAGCTCCATATCAGCACCACGGTTGACTGAAACCACCTCCAGGCCAACAGTATTCAACACCGATATTGCTTCAAGATCTACTAGGGATGGCATGTTGGTTTGGACCATCGAACTGGAATCAATTCCACAAACATCATAGAATCCATCTATTACTTTCTCATCATAATTTACAACATTACAGCTCTGCATTAAAGAAAGATGGGTATGTAATCAATAGTCTGATAAACAATTCAAGACTATAATGCATTTTTACAGGTTTTCCTTCCTTTGTTAGGAAGGGATGTTCTTTGATTAGTATATGAAGTGGAGATGATTCTAATCAACATTATCAACTATATAAATATATGACCCCATCCACACAACACTCGACAAGAAAATATGAAATGAAACCAGATAAGGAAAAGGAAAAGGGAAAGGAAAAGAAAAAGAAAAAGAAAAAGAAAAAGAAAAAGACAGAAGATAGACATAACCCAAAAGCATAAAGGTCTTTGAAATTTTACCATTAACTGCACGCCTGCACAAGTCTAAGTGAACGTCGAATGTATATGGCTATTTTAGTAGGTTTATCAGCTAAAATGTTCACAAGAATCATAATATTCTCAAGAGGATGCGTGTTATATAGTAACTTGATTTTTCATTCATATTATTACAATTGAATTAGATCAGGTGCAAGTTTAGCAGGTAACTAGGGACAATTGTATAAATGTCTTCTCCATTCCATAAGAAAATGTATCTGCCCCGTACATGACTACATGAGAAAGAAAAACTAGCAAGCAAGTTTAAAATCATTACGTGTTATGACAAGCTACTATCCAACATATGCATATAGCGTTTATTAAACGGTGTACCATAGATGACAGTGGCAAAGGTAGAAGACAATCTCTCTAGTAGCATGATATTTGCATCATTACTAATTTGCCAGGACTTAATACCACTAAGCAAATTACCAAATAACAACATCAAGAGATGTAAAGCAGATTCCTTTCGAGCAAAATACATGACATAGTAGAACAACTAATCCTAACAAAATTCCAGCAAAATGCAATGTCTAAAGTAGAATACATTGCTCAGTTTCCGGATATTAAGTAGAAGTGTAGAACTAATAACCGTCAAACAATGAGAAAAATATAATCTACTCTCCCAAACAGCAAATTCACTAGCCTGAATTTTGTTTTAATTTTAAAATCTCTAGACAAAATTAAACAGCAGTAAAGGATCAACTTCGCACGTAAATAGAAATGTTAACTACACTCTTAATCAACGATGCATGTAACAACTGAAACACCTAAAACATCCCATCCCCCCCTCCCAAAAAAAGCACAAGATAAAAGATCGATTTTTTTTACCCAATATCGGAGGGCTAGAAATTCAGCTAGGCTTTGAGAAGGAGAGCGGCCAAGACTAATCTGCTTAACCGCGTTGATTTGAGCAGTTTCCGAGTCAACGCCGGTTTGACCTGGATCCGAAACGCTGATTGCCAGCGCCAATTGCATTTGGAACTCCTCTTCGAGGTAATTGAAATTGGTGCCCGCGGCCTCGTTCTCCGACGAGGACGCCGTCTGCGGCAAATCGGGCAGCGGAGACGGCGAAGGAGACGGAGATGAGGACTCCGACAGCTGCGACGACGCCGTTTGAGGTGGCTGATCGGGGACGGGAGGCGGCTGGCGCGGCAGATTCTGGTGATCGCCGATGTGCAGCTTCCGCAGGAAGTGCTTCATCTTCGGCATGGCCGCGCCGTAAAAATATGAATTAATTTACAGAATGAAAAATGAGTGGCGGAATAATCTATAGGCGGTGAATTGGATTGGGGTTAGGGTTTATGGAGGGGTGGAAGTGGGGAGCGGTGGGTGAAGTGGGGAGGAGTGAGAGAGCAATGAATGTTCATCGTCAAGCTACACTGTAGCTATGGGGAATAAGTATATTTACTCACTGCTTCCCTCCAAAGGCCTCCTCCATTTCCAAACCAACTCTCTCTTCTCTCTTCCCTCTTCTCTGTTTGTATGTATATATATGTGTGTATAAATGTGTTTATGGATAATTTCTGGAAACGCAATTAACAAATTCTATGGCTTTGCAAATTTAAGTCGGTTAAATATGGTATAAATAATCTCTAAACGTTGATTAATTAATTAAAAGTGTATGCTAATACGCGCGTGTGTGGTTTTTCCAAACTTTTACTATGACAAACATCATCGCTACTACTATGCAAATTATTACTTATTACTTTTTTCATTTTTTTTTATAATTGAACCGTTTTGTTATTTCAAGAAGATTTTTATAATTGAATCATTGTACATATAGTAATAATTAACTAACTTTTTATTTCTACCTTATTTTTTTTCTTTTACTTATTTTATTTATTTTCTATTTTATTTTTTTATTTTTATCTATTTTATTACCTACTCATTTACAATATTCAATGCCTGCGAATTATATTATAGATACTAGGTATTTAAGGAATGGGATCCTCTACTGTGTGAGAAAACACAGCAACTGGTGTTGTGCTCAAAAACGCCAAATATATAGAATGAAATGCAGCATTTATTTTTGGTCCTATTTCCTGTATATGATTTATTAATTTTTATAAAACTCCTTTTTCATTTAAGTACTCCACTTAATAACATTGTAAATTTCATTTATATCCATGAATAAAATACTTACAAACTCTAGTGATCATATCATATATTATATGCATGTTCTATTTGTCTTTAATGGAGTATTTTTTTTATTTATTTACCATTTTTTCTTTTTTCTTAATATTTTTATTTTATTTTATTCTAGGAATGTTTTATAATATCATAACTACAATCTAAATAAAATAAAAGTGTTTTAGAAAATAAAATAGTAGTACTCTTAAACAAAAAATAAAAAAGTATAACTGAAATAAAAGTATTTTAGAAAATATAATAATAATATTAAACAAAAAATAAAAATAATTTTTAAAAAAAATAAAACATACTCCACATGGAGTATAATAGTGCTCCATATATGACATGATAATTACAGTTTGTATGTATTTTATTTATGAATCCAACTGAAATTTACAAATCTTTAAGTGTTTAAATGAAAATATTTTTTATAATAAAAAAATATACATAGAAAAAGGTTAACATATACATGCTGCGTTTCATTCTATATAATTGGCGTTTTGAACACAGCACCATTTGCTGTGTTTTCTCACACAGTAGAGGATCCCATCCCAGGTATTTAATCCTATAATTGTGAAATTCATTAATTTTATTGTTTGTACCATATTATAATAAATTGTAATAAGATGTTTAATGACTTGTAATACATATTTTATAATAAATTAATTATTATAGTTTTTATTCTATTAAAATAAATTGAAGTAATCAATATATATTTTTAAGATTTGATTATTTACAACATCAGACGACGTCTGAAATAATTAATTCCACTAATAATAATTAATTTATTATTATTATTATTATTATTATTGTTGTTGTTTTAATATATCACTCGTCTTTTTAGATTTACGTGGTAGTATGTATAACATTCGAAGATTCAATGCATTGACCAAGCTTCTTGAAATTGATATTTTGTTGCAAGATAGTAGTATCTGTTATTAACAGATAAGTACGTATCAAGTAGGAGTATTGATTTTACGGAAAATTTAGTATTTTTATTTGTTTTTTGCGAAAAAAATGGAAATTGTTTTGCCTATATTATTAATTACTGGTCTTTATATTTGAACCGAATGAAGTTTGATACTACCTCCGTCCCTAAAAATTTGTCCCACTTTGACCCGACACGAGTTTTAAAAATGTAATGGAAAGTGAGTTGAAAAGTTAGTGGATTGTGGGTCCTACTTTTATATATTAGTTTTATAATAAAATGTTAGTATGAATGAGTTAGTGGAATATGTGGTCCACTACCAAAAATGGTAAAAAGTGAAATGAGATAAATTTTGAAGGACAGACGAAAATGAAAAAATGAGACAAATTTTCAGGGACGGAGGTAGTAGTTTAATAAGTACGTTGTAGGGGTATTCAGTTTGCAAAATTATATTCCGAGATTAAATATGTAATATTTTCGGTTCATGATTCAATCCCACAATTCAATCCTAATATTTCATTCTAGATTATATCTTATTACTATTTTATCTAAAAAAGCTGGTATAATAAAAAAAAAATTACTTGATGGCTTATGATAAATAACTATTACTTTTATTTAGTACTAAAACAATTGGTGAAAACTGAAATAACTGAAATTATTATTTCGGTTAGATGAATTCAGTTCCGATTTCCGAATTTTATATGGTTCCATTTTAAAATTTGGATTAATTTGGTTTGATTAACTTTAAAGCCAAAATTTAAACCGAATAACAGAATTCAACCCCTAAACCAAATAATATGAGTTGCATATGAAAATCGCTTGCTACCAAGAAAAGCAAAGATAAAAATAATTGGCTTGTGTGACCTAACAATTAAAAGATTACTAAAGATGTAAATTACAACAATTTTCACTTCAAAACATCAACTAACTAAGCCCACAGTGCTAACAAAGACATCAAGGCAGCACCCAAGAACAAGAGGAAATACGATACGAACTGCAGCCTCGCGTTGCAGCTCATTCGCTTGCTCAAGAAATCGGCTGCTATCAGATCGACCAGAGCCATATACACGAGGATCCCAGCAGAGATCGAGTCCAGGATGCCCTCGATTACTAGAGCTCTCGGGCTGCTAGCATTGTAGAACGAAGCTATCCCGATCCCTATACCTATCCCGATTGGGGTGGTTATTGCGAAAAGCACGCCATGAGGGTTGACTGGAGGCTCCTCAGCTTCGCCTTAGAGATGCAGCCTCCCAGAGCGAAGCCTTCGAAGAACTGGTGGAACGATAGCGCCCCGATCAAAGGCCTAATCGTACACGGACTGTGTGAAACCCCCAGCGATAGGCCGATGATCACCGAGTGTGAAACTATACCGAGTTCAAGAACCTGCATACACAAACACCTTGTTTTACAAAATTTGATTTGCCACTTATGTTAAATGATAATCCATTACAAATATATCATGTTAAATAGTGTGGAAGAGATGAACATGCCTGCGAAACAACAATGTGGCGAGCAGTATTATCTTCGAAGCCGAAAGAATGCAAGTGACCGTGTTGATCCGCACCCCGATGCCCGTTACACGACCCTTGCTCTCGCGAGTGACTGTGCCTGTGATGCGCCGCGTGGGCATGCATACCGACGATGTGCATGGCGCCCCCTTCCTCTTCTCCGAAAACCATCCGGCCACTCCCCCTCGTCTCGGTCGGAACTATCCCCGATTCAGATCCGGCCTCCGATGAATCAGCCTTGGCGGTTTGGCTTTCTTCCTCCAGTTTGCTCTGCTTTCTCTCGTAATACTGCGTCCCGACAAAATCAGCTAGCAACGTCCCCAATGCGGCCATCATCGCGATGAATCCCGAGAAGGGGAACTTCGACCACGGAATTTCGGGCAGGCAAGCGTTGGTCAACGCCTCGGTGGCGTCAGGCAACATGTGGACGAATCCCGTGGCGAGGATGACGCCAGCGGCAAACGCTTTGGCAGCAACGAACAAGTTGGAATCGGTTCGCAGAAACCGGCGCTTCTTCCCGACTAACGGAATGGCCACACCACAGACTCCCATAAAGAGGATTGCAGCAATTGCAATGAGCTTAAGGGTGAGAGCGTACACATCGTCTCGGCATCCGTCGTCTGCTTCCCTTTGAGCGTCACACGCAAGGGTCGACATGGAATGGGATATGCTCTGCACGAATGATCCTTCACCACCAAAAGGTCCAAAGCGTTTGGGATCAGTGTTAGTCTTTCTAGTTCTACAATGATTCAGAGTAAATGCAAGAATCACATTTGTGACAATGGAACATCGAGATAAGTTCAATGATCATGCTTACACAAACAGAAGACAGTAGTCAGTCACTAAGATCGATGGAACTCAAGAACAAAACACCGTGGCCAGATACAGAACGAATAAGGCAAGGCAAAAAGGCGAAAAACCTAAATCTCAGAGAATAAAAAAGCCAGTGGTGTATCTGGTGAAAACCAAAAAGGGATAATAACCGGAGTAGTAAAGGGAGTTCTCGTCTACGAGATCCGACCCACATAAAACCACACGACCAGATGCGGAATCAAGTTGTAATTCGCTCTAGTGTAACAAAGAAATTAGAAGAAGATGCTCAAGAATATATAGAATGATTCACTAGTTGGTGGTGAAGGCATCCTATAAAAACAGAGAATGCAGGTAACAGAATAGCAAAATCAATAATTAAGTCAAAATCCTTTTAAGGATTGATCAAAGTAACATCACAATAAAATGCACAAAGCAGAGATAAAAACAAAAAAACAAAAACAAAATTCAAGCTATAATACTGATTAACAAATCATTCAACTAAACCTACAGTCTCACAGTTACAGAGCATATAACTTTAGACACTTTTTTCACATCAAAATTTACCATTTAAACAAGCCATAAAACATTACTATTTCACAATATAATATATTATAAATAGAATAAAAATTCAATCTTTCCATAATGTCAATCCGAAAAAGGAAAAGGTCAGCTGAAATTTACCAGAATAAACCCGAATTATCTCTCCAAATCCACCTCCCCACACAACCGGCAACAAATCCTGCACCACGATTTAAAAATCAAGCAAACATCCAAACCAAATGCTTTGGAAACTAGCAAAACAGAAATCCAATGCCTCGATTGTAACGGCGAATGAATGTACCTCGAGAAACAACATGAGCAGCAGCTGAAATTCCCCAAAAATTGGAACTTTGTAATTCAACAAAGCAGGGATAAATGTAGCGAGTCGCAAACGAATTCCCTGAAAAGCGGAGGAATAAAGGTATTTATAGATATGACGCCGAGATGCGAGGATGTAGAGATATAGAGAGCGAGAGAAAATGTGGACATCTTTAGAGAGAGAAGACAGGGGAGAGGGATGAAACAGGGGAATGGGGGATGTTGCGTTTAGCAATCAGATATATTCAGTGCAATTGTGTCGACATTTTCGATCTGTTTTTCCTTTTTTTTAATATATAAATATATTCTCTGCATTTTTCGTACATTTTCAGTCCCAATTTTGGACATATTGGGTTTGGGCTTTATCTCATCTATTTATATTCTCACTTTTTTTTTATAATTACCAATGATATCCATCGACTGGCTCAGATAAATTCCCACGATGATTTGTAGGCAGAAAAGGTCTTTTGATCTGAAGTGGGTCATATGTTTACTTGAAGACCACAATTATGTACACATTTGTGTTAAGAAATTAAGTTAAATCATGTTGATTGCAAGATGTCATGAGATCATCTTAATTGTAAATTTTGTAATGTTGATTGTATGATGTCAATAGTAGTAATAGTATAATTGTAAATTTTGTAATGTTGATTTTGTAATGTTAATTATAAATTTTGTAATGTTGATTGCAAGATGTCATGATGTTGAGCGGTGACTAGGAGAGATATTGAGGTTATTCTAGTAGACTAGTAGTAATAGTATAATTCCTCAATTGTAGGAATAATTCATCGATTAAACAAACATGATCCTTAAATGTGTATATAATTAATTTAGAATTTAGTACGATTACATGAGCTAGACCTATCTAAAACATGTTAGGAATAATTCTTGGTTCCCCAGATTTTCCAGCTTGCCTTCGTATTTAAATTAAATCTCTTCTTGCTTTAGTTTTAATCAGATCAAAATAATTATCATGATAGTTTCATATGGGTTCGACAATTATAATTAAGTGTTACTACTACGTACTTAGATAACTGTTCCATTAATCTCCTATGTTCACGGAGTAGTACTATTATTTTGAAGAATTGTAGAATTGTATAATTGTGTGTTATATTATTGACAATGAAGTGATACATCATATATAGACCTAGTGAGTATTATACATGGTAAGATTTCCTCAATCAAATCTCCCTAATTTATCGTCTAAATATCTCGTCTAATCTTCTCCTGATTTAATGTAATCTTCTTCATTCTTGCCAGATATTCTCTAATCTCCAACACTCCTCCTCAAGTTAAGTGATAGGATCCCCAAAACTTAACTTGCCCAAAACTTCGTGAAAGTTCTTTGCAGATACGGCCTTGGTCAAGATGTCTGCTAGTTGATCTTCGGACTTCACATATGGAATTTCTACAATCTTCTCTTCAAGGTTCTCCTTTATGAAATGTCGATCAATCTCGACATGCTACTTTCTATCATGTTGCACTGGATTTTCATAAATGCTAATTGCTGCCTTGTTGTCACATAGTAGTTAGCAGGTCTTTTTTGAGTCGAGGTTTAGCTCTTTCATTACTCTTCTGAGCCACAGGATTTCAGTTAGTCCACTCTTGATGCCTCTAAATTCAGCTTATGCGCTTGACAAGGCAACTACCTTTTGCTCTTTGCTCCTCCAAGTGACCAAATTGCCGCCCACAAATGTGAAGTACCCTCCTGTCGATCGTCTATCAACAGGGTTCCCTGCCCAGTCTGCATCAGTGTAACCGTGAATATCTAGATGTCCGTTTTTTCGAAATAGTACTCCATGTCCGATTGTTCCCTTCAGGTAGCGCACAATTCTAAGTGTTGCCTCCTAATGCTCCTCCTGTGGGTTATGCATAAACTGACTAAGCACTCCGACTGCATATGCAATATCTGGCCGAGTGTGGGATAGATAGATGAGCTTCCCTACCAGCCTTTGGTATCTGCCTCGATTGGTTGACGCTGCTCCTTTGATTATTTGAAGGCCATGGTTCTGCACTATTGGAGTGTCTGCTGGTTTACACTCTAGCATTCCCATTTCGGTCAAAAGGTCGAGAACGTATTTCCGTTGACTGATGAAGATTCCTTTCCCAGACCTGAGCACTTCGATCCCAAGGAAATATTTGAGGTCTCCTAGATTCTTCATCTCAAATTCTGTAGCCAAATGCCCCTTGAGATCCTTCAGTTCTTCTGCATCATCCCCTGTAATGATCATATCGTCCACATAAATTATCAGGCAGGTGATCTTCTCTCCTCTCCGCTTGATGAACAGTGTTTGGTCGGAGTTACTCTGCTGATAGCCGTATCGTTTCATAACTTCTGTGAATCTCCCGAACCAGGCTCTCGGGGACTGCTTCAACCCATATAGGGTTTTCTTTAACTTGCACACCTTGCCTTGTCCAAATTCTTTTGTGAAGCCCGGTAGGGCATCCATGTAGATAGGATCCTTCAATTCTCCATGAAGGAATGCATTGGTGACGTCATACTGATGAAGTGGCCAGTCCTTGTTTGCTGCCTAATCCCTAATCCTTTACCTCCAATTTCGCCGCCTCCATCCAATCTGAGAGAGACGATCATTGCTTCTGCTGTCTTCCCCCCACCGCTGCTGTTCTCGCCGCGCCCGCCACCGCCGGTTGGGAGGCCGCCGGTCTCCGGCCTTTTCTCCTGGAATCCCGTCGCCTCTTGGCTTCCTTCTGTCGGGTTTCATCCCCCGTTGTTGGTTCCGATGGCAATCTTGGCTTTTCCGGCCTTCTCTTCTTCCCACCACTCTGGATACCCCACCAATTGGAAGCACGTTTCCTTTGTGTGTTTGTGCATTCCGCAGTGCGAGCACCAGAGCCTGGATTTGTCCGGTTTGTTGCTTCCCCGGCGGTTGGCGGCGGAGCGTTGCATCGGTGACGCTGTCCTCTGTTTTGCGGCTGTGGTTGACGGTACTCTCGAGCTCCAAATCCGAATCCGACCCCCGATGATGTCTCGCTTCCGACGGTGATGGAGGTTGAATCGGATGCCGGTGGCATGATCTTGAGTCGAGCCGCCTCCCGTTTCACCCACCCATATGCAACGTCGGCTGAGGGGTAGAGGTCCTCTTTGAGGATCTCGCGTCGGACACAGTCGTACTTCTTGTTCAATCCGGTGAGAAATTTAAATAGCCTTAATTCGGATTTGATGTCTCGGTATTGTGTTACTCCTTTGTCGCAGCAATTCACGGTTTTTTGAGGGCATCGATCGATGTCGATCCAAGCCCCGTGTAGTCTGCTCCAGTAGGCTTCTAATGTTGAATCTCCTTGCATAATTTTGCTTGCCTTGTCTCGCAGATCATATATGAGAAATGAGTCCGCCGAACTTGCGAAAGTGACGGCCAGAGTATCCCACAGTGCCTTCGCCATTTGGTGATGTGCGAAATCGGCGATGAGGTTGGTTTCCATATTGTCGATTATCCAGGAGAAGACTATTAGGTCTATCTCCTCCCAATCGGAATATCCCTTCTCCGTCGGTAGTGGCGGAGGTGGTGCTCCTGATATGTGGCGGTAGACTCCTCGGCCGCCTATGGACACTTTCATCAATCGTGCCCATAATGGATAGTTCAAGCCATTCAACTTGAAGGCTATGGTAACACTTTTACTCGACCTGATCTTTTCGGCCACAGGTTCGATTTCTGGTTTCTCGTCTGCCATTTCTTTGGCTTGATTGGTCTTCTCGCCGTTTCGGTCGAGAGAGGTATGTTTTTGGGCTATGATGATATTTTTCTGAGCCTAACCTGCTCGGATGCCATGTAGAATTGTATAATTGTGTGTTATATTATTGACAATGAAGTGATACATCATATATAGACCTAGTGAGTATTATACATGGTAAGATTTCCTCAATTAAATCTCCCTAATATCTCGTCTAAATATCTCGTCTAATCTTCTCCTGATTTAATGTAATCTTATTCATTCTTGCCAGATGTTCTCTAATCTCCAACATGATGGTATTTTTATATACACATGAAAATTCATTCACACTAAGCAATTTAAATGTATATCAATATATTATAAAATTAAAGTGGTGAAATTTACTTGTACACAAGTCATAATAACGTACGAGAACATGTTTCGTGTAATTGATCACATTTCGTCTTCAATAAAATGTTGTCATAATTTGAAAGAAAAGAAAATGTGTTCACAATGACGAAAATGGGTGGGTGTGGAGTAGTACAAAAAGAATATTAATGTTTTGGAACAGTATTAAGTGCATGCAAACAATTGAGAAGAGCATCTCTAATGGCTTTCGCCAAGCCATAGTCCAGCTATAGCCCAGCCACAAACTCCTTCTGCCACATCATCAAGACAAGCAAATAACCTAGCAATATCCTAGCCACATCACCCCTAATTATATAAAACAAATAATTGTCAATCACACAAAATACAGAATTAAATTTACGACACAGATACGGGAAAATTCAATTATATTATTAAAATTTAAAAAGTACATTAATTAAAAAAATTACATTAATTTAAAAAAAAGAAGGTACATTAAAAAAATTACATAATTAAAAAAAAAACTAACGCCGTGCAATCCTCCGTGCCCACAACTCTTCAATTAAATTCTTTTGGAGTCGAATATGAGCATCCACTTGGCGCATGTCGGCATGTGCTTGGAGGAGGCCGGCTTCATCGTGCGGGACCCCATTTCGTACGTTGGGGGCGGCTATGTCGTGGCTTGGACCGGCTTCATTATCGTCGTTGGCCCAACTAGTCAGTCGTACACCTTCATCTTCGACAATCATATTGTGCATGATAATACATGCGTACATTATATCAGCAATGCAGTCTATATGCCACAAACGCATTGGACCCCTAATTGCCGCCCATCGAGACTGGAGCACACCAAATGCGCGCTCCACGTCCTTGCGCGCCGACTCCTGGCGTTCCGCAAAGTAGGCCTTCCTCTCATCCGATGCGCATCTGATCGTCTTCACAAAGACGGGCCACCTAGGGTATATCCCATCCGCCAAGTAGTAGCCCATATCTTGTTGGGTCCCGTTGGCGACAAAACTGATGGCCGGACCGACGCCCTGGCACTGCTCGTTGAAAAGGGGCGGCGAGTTGAGGACGTTGAGGTCGTTATTCGACCCGCCTATCCCAAAATACACATGCCAAATCCATAGCCGGTAGTCACCAGCGGCCTCCAGGATCATCGTGGGATTCTTTCCCTTATAGCCGGTCGTGTAGAACCCCTTCCAGGCAGCGGGACAGTTCTTCCACTCCCAATGCATACAATCTATGTTGCCTAACATACCCGGGAACCCATGCTTCTCCCCGTGCATCTGCATCAGATACTGGCAGTCTTCGTGAGTAGGGCTTCGAAGGTACTGATCACGGAAAATTTCAATCACGCCCTGACAGAAATACTTTATACAGTCAAGGGTAGTCGTCTCACCGATGTGGAGGTACTCGTCCCACATGTCTCCCGCGCCTCCGTAGGCCAACTGCCTGATTGCCGCAGTGCACTTTTGAATAGGTGTGAGGCCGGAAATACAGATATCGCTGCTCCAAGGCGTTAACAATACGCATAAACATGGCTCTGCTCATCCTAAAACGGCGTCTGAAATGGTTGTCGTTGAACCGCGGCTCCTGTGCGAAGAAGTCTGCATATAGGCACTGATGTGCAACTACGTGATCATGTTCAATCACTGTTCGGCGGTGGACAATTGGTCGTGGTCGAGGTACCGTCGGCTGCAAGGCCCTCTGCATCAGCCGATCAATCTTACGGTTCGTATAGGCCTCTAACGCTTCGTTCATTCAACGTTCGTACTCCTCAGCATCCCCACCACTACCACCACTACTACCACCAACCTTGCTCATTTCCCGTTGTTGATCTTGTACAGAAATTAAGATAGAGAGAGTACTCGTTAAAACAAGTGATGCGAATGAAAATGACGTGCAAATCGCGTATATATAGTGTTTCGAAAATTTAAAAAAAATTAAATTGGCTCGCAGACCGCTCGCGGTCGGCCGCCTACAATGGCGGCGAGCGCATCGGCGAGCGCTCGCGGATCGGCAAGCGCTAGCCGATTTTTTCGCCGAAATGGCGCTCGCCCGTTCCAATGGTTCGGCGAGCGGACCGGCGAGGGCTGGAAATCAGCTAGCCGGCCCGCTCACCGCCATTGGAGATGCTCTTATATTCTTTTTTCTCTCAGCAAAAGGGTTAGTACAAATTGTTAGGATAATCTCATTTACCTCTTCTAAAAGGTAAGAGCATTAGCAGTGGATGCCCTAAAGCCCGCCCTATGCACCGCCACATCAGTATTTTATCCTCCTACCCTTCCACCTGCAGTGGGGCGCCCTATAAGCAGCCCTATAGGTTTCACTATTGTTTTGTTAATTAATTTAAATATTTTCAAATATGTCAATGCAAAATAATTAAAAAATACCACGATTAATTAAAAACGACAAATCCTACATTGATTAAAAAAAAGTTTTACACGAGTTAGAAATGAAAAAAAAGTTGACTACTCTACAAAAGTCCCAACTTGGGGCGCAGCTCTTCGACCATCCCCTGGAGGTATTCGGCTTTGGTCGGGTCCTGACATTGCATGAGGGCGTTGTGCGTGTCCAACGACGTCCTCCGGCTGGCGGCCGCTGCCAACTCTGCGTAGGCAAGTGCCGCCGGGGTCGAGATCGGCGATGGGGACGGTCGCGGCTTGCGAGGAGGATGTCGCCTTCGCCTTCCCCTTGTTCTTCGCAGCCTTGACCCCAATGGGACGTCGGGAAGACACCGGTGTGCCGGAACTGCTTCTTCACCTTATCCCAGTGCTTGCGCAGCTACTCCCTATGGCGCTTGTACGCGCTCGGCGGCTTCGCCTCATTGTAGCGCTCGGCGATGCGCTCCTAGTACGCAACTTGCTTTTGGTTGTTTGCGAATACTGGGTCTTCCGAAATATCCACCCAACACCTCGCCAAGACGAAGGTTTCATCCGGTTGGTAGTTCGTCCTCCCGGGGGCGTACTCTTCATTCGTTTCCGGAGGTGGCACCTTGTACGTCCGGTGCCGGTTTTGCTTCTTTCTGGCGAGGGCGGCGGCGGCGGCGGGGCGAGTTGGAGACGGCTCCATGTCAGACAGATCGTACGAATCCGTACTGAATTCGGGATTGTACTGCTTGTTGGAGTCGAACGACCAATATTCGTCAGGGTCTGTACCCGACCAACGTGCACCACCCCCAAACATCGGACTATTCGGACTTGGGTATTCACCGGAATCCATTTTATAGTGTAATTTGAGTGTGAAAAAGTGAATGGAAAGGTTACAAATGAAGGTGGGGTAGGGGGTATTTATATAAATAAATTTTTCGGAATTAAAAAATAAAGACGCGTTGCATCGTCCGTGCCATCATCCGCGTCGCCCATAGTGGGCGGACGATGGCGCGGACGATGCCCTATCGTCCGCGGACGATCTATAGGGCTCGGACGATGCATCGGGCATCGTCCGCGCACCCACAGTGGGCGGACGATGGCGCGCCCGAGGCATCGGGTGGCCTATCGCCCGCCCCATTGCGGATGCTCTAAATATATAGAGAAGAAAATAAATTCAAAAGGTATACAAAAGTATCTACCATTTTACCTTTTGTGTGGAGAAAAGGTGAAGATGCATCATTTAAATTGAAGAAGTTGTAATATCTTTTCAAATATCTTTTTTTTAGAGAATTTTTTTTATATATAAAAGGTAAATATGGTAGTTAATGCATTTCTTTTTACCTCTCTATTTATCTTCTCCCTGTCTTTCAACACAACACTTGAGTACTATATTTACACTTTGTATTTCAAGGCCTTAAGTATATAAAAAATGTATATAATCTATTTATCTTGTCAAAAAAGGGAATATACCATTCCACAAAGTAATACTAGTAAATTACAAAATGAAAAAGTACTATATAAAAAGGGAAATTATTTTTTTAAATAGAAAAATAAGTATTACAAGATGCATTCCAAAACATAAAAATATAATATCTTCTCAAATACCTATGGTAGTTATAAGATCCAGCTTCATCATCGTCCCAATCGGTGACTGTTCCACCTTCGTGTTCGAGTATCATGTTATGCAAGATGATGCACGAATACATAACATCGGCGATGACTTCCTTGTACCAGAAACGCGTCGGACCTTTCACTATCGTCCACAGCGCTTGGAGCTCACCAAATGCTCGCTACACATCCTTCCGCGCAGCCTCCTGCTTTTGCGCAAATAAAACTCTCTTGTCACCCATTGGGCAGCTGATCGTCTTCACAAAAACAGGCCACCTTGGGTATATGTCATCGGCTAAGTAGTACCCCATATGATATTGGCGTCCGTTGGCAGTGAACTCGATGGTCGGGCCGTTGCCATTACATTGCTCGGTAAAGAGGTTGGATGAGTTGAGGACGGTGATGTAGTTATTCGACCCCGCTACACCGAAGTAAGCATGCCAGATCCAGAGCCGATGGTCAGCGACAGCTTCGAGAATCATCGTCAGGTGGCTGCCCTTGTATCCACTAGTAAATTGGCCTTTCAACGCTGACGAGCAATTCTTCTACTCCCAGTGCATACAATCTATGCGCCCTAGCATTCCAGGAAAGTCGTGCGTCGTCTCGTGCATCTTCATTAGGGCCTGGCAATCCACAGCAGTCGGTTTTCGAAAATATGTGTTGCTATAAGCCTCCACAACTCCCCTACAAAAAATTTTCAGGCACTCGCGGCCAGTTGTCTCCCCGACGTGAAGGTACTCGTCGAACATGTCCGCCGTGGTGTGGTAGGCCAACTGCCGGAGCGCAAACGTGCATTTCTACAACGGCATAAGTCTGTGTCTGCCGATGCCATCTTCCCGATACTGGAAGTATTCATCACGTGCCTCCAACGTTTGGACAATGCTGAGAAAAAGATCTCGCCGCATTCTAAAACGGCGGTGAAAAACCGTCGGGCCCCACCGTGGTTCCTCAGCAAAATAGTCTGCGAAAAGACGTTGGTGAGCTACGTCGTGCTCGAGGCGGGAAAACGTCCTACGTCGTATCTGCCTCGGGATCTGCTCCGCCTGGACATGCTCCGCCGCTTCACGCTTGCGCTCCATTTCGGCCAAGCATTCCGCCGCAGCCTCATGAACGCAATCGAATAAGGCCCGATTAATGCCCTCCGAGGTACTCCAGTCTTTGTCGGGTCTCATTTTTTTTAGTGAGAAAGATTGGGAGAAAAATATTGGTGTGTTGGGAAAGTTAGAGACGGGAGAGAAAAATTGGTGTGGAAAATGGAATGAGAAATGATGTTTAAATAGATAACAAATTCGCAAAAAAAGGAAAACGTGTTGCATCGTCCCGCGTGACCCGCAGTGGGGATACCGCGGACGATGCATCGGGCATCGTCAGCAGGGCTACAGTTGCAAACGATAGCCCGCCCGATGCATCGTCCGTTTTTCTTTAGTCTCGCGTCTCCCGTGTACCGCTTTATCGAGTTGTGGAAAAAGTGGTAATTGGTTTGACGATTTCATGGATTTAGATGACATTCATTGTCTTTAATTGTTGTGGATTTAGGCTCGGATTAAGTCCGAACAATGGCAGACGTAGAAACTGTTGTTGGTGAAGACGTTACATGTGCATCCTTATTGGAGAGCTTGCAGGTTTAATTTCCCCTGTTCTGTCATGTCCTGCTCTTTGACGAACAAAACAGAACTAATCCTTGCTTCAATGCAGGAAATCTGGGATGATGTAGGCGAGACCAGCGAAGAACGGGACAGAGTACTCCTTCGATTGGACTGAGATTGCTTGGATGTATACAAGAGAGAATTTGAGCAGCTGGCTGTGAAATCTAGGGCTCACCTTCTTCACACTTTGGCAGATGCTAAGGACAAACTCACCAATCTCCTTTCACTCCTCGGAGAGAAGACCTGCGTTGGGGTCGTAAGCAGTTCTTTCGATTATCATGTTATGTTCGAGTGGAGGAAGATCCACCCCCTTCGCCTCAAGGCAAGGGCGTTTCTAACGCCCCGTGTGAAGGCAAGAAGAACTATTCGCTGGAGGAGACGAAGTTATTGGCATGCATCTACGCCAACATCTCTGAGGAGCCGTTGGTTGGGAGCATGCCAAGGAGAGGGGTTTCTTGGGGAAAGATGGCGGAAAATTACAACGCTGTGAAGCCAGAATGGGCACTAGAGCCAGATTCAGTGAGGCCGGGTGCAGAAAGACCTCTCTACATTCACGGACCACGTCACCAATCTGCACAAGGCACAAGCTGGGATGATGTTCGAAAGGCAGGCATTTTACAAAGATACGAAAAAGCAATTCATAGAGACCTCAAGTTATTCGGAGATACTTCATCTGATCCAAAATGAAAGAAGCTCTCTACCTCTGGCAAATGCTCAACAAGCGGGAACACTTTTGCCGATCCCATAGATTTGGATTCGAGGAGAGTTTTAACGTAGAGTTGGCGCCTTGTGGGAGTCGTCCCATGAGTCACATACCGGCTAAGAGGAAGACGAATGGAAAGGCGAGCAGTGCGGCCGCGGTTGAGGAGCCGAAAAAATGGGTTCGGTCGGGGAAGCGATTATGATCTGGTCGTATTTAAAAGCACTTGAAAAAGACACGTCGAGGATGAGCGATACCAAAAGGCAGCAGCATGAAGCTGCAGTCAAGTTATTTGCGTGCAAACTTGGATTAGTGTAAAATTTTATTTTGAATGAAGTAATTTTAGGAATGTAAATTGTGATGTTTTGTTATGTAAATTAAGTTATTTTAGGAAAAATATCATAATTTAAATAAATATACTCCATAAAATTAGATAGTTAGGAAAATGAAGAATTAAAAAGGTTGAGTTTTGGATGGGTTATAGGTGTTGTGTCCAAAATTTGTAATGTTGGCATTGGTAGACTTCAAGATGATAATTCGCAACTGAGTTATGGATGCCTTAAAATCTTGAGCACTACATTATTCACGTTCATTTAAATACCAATATCCACAGCGCACTGCATTATGAACATACTTTGTCTATTCTATAAAGAACACTCGGTTCAAAAAATATAATGAGGGTATGATTTGAACAAAAAAACCGATATATTAAAAAAAATTTAAAACTAAAATCTCATATGGTTGCTTTTCAACCAATGCATTTGTTTAAAGTCGTTGGCTCGACTTAGGCAGTGGACATGTGGCTACAACTCTATAAAATCTTAGAATATTAAAACTAAAAATTAAAATAAAATAAATCTAGATTAAATAACCAGATACCTCCCCGACAATGATGCAGAAACTTTGTAATTTAGATGGTTGCGATTGTTTTATCATAAGCTCGTCATTTCAGCTTATTGAGGTATTCCGCTAAGATCAACGATATCAAGTTGCCTAATTCTAGCCTCGATCATCGTTTTAGTTTATACTACTATGCCATTGTCAACTACTTAAATTTGTTTTTCAAATTTGAGTGCACTACGCAAATGGTCCTTGAACTATGCGTTTTGCACGCAAATGGTACCTAAACTTTAAAAATATCGTGGGTAGTCCCTGAATTAATGTGTAATCACATATACAGTACTTTTTCACTATTCATTTTTGGACTTTCATATCTAGGTACTGGATTTGATATTTTCTTTATCTCTCTGTAGTACTGAATGTGATATTTTCTTATAGTTTGAGTACCTAAAATGATATTATTTATTTCACTTTTTCAATCACTTTATGTCAAATCTTCTTTCTCTCTCTTTCTCTAAAACTTTTAGAAAGTAAATATTAAAATAAAAAATACTACTATGAAATTCTTAAATATACTTCATCAGTCCCCAAAGAGTATGAACTTTGGGTTCAGCACGACTTTTAATTCAATATTGGTAAAGTAAGAGAGAGATAGATAGATAAAGTTTTTTAAGTATTGTTAGTGGAGAAGATGGTTTCCAAAATTGAAAGTTCATGCTCTTTGGGGACGGACGGAAAAGGAAATAGTGCATACTTTTTAGGGACGGAGGGAGTCTTAATTATAATAATTAAAATTATAAATTTAATTATTAAAATAATTTGTAGCAAAAAATAATCGAATCAGAATCAAAATTAAATTTAGCTACAAGATATTTTGATAATTAAATTTATAATTTTAAATTTTATTCTATATTTAAGAATTTCATAGTAGTATTTTTTTGTTTTAATTTTTTACTTTTTAAAAGTTTTAGAGAAAGAGAGAGAAAGAAGATCCGACATAAAGTGATTGAAAAAGTGAAGTGAATAATATCATTTTAGGTACTCAAACTATAAGAAAATATCATATTCATTATTTAATACTAGAGAGAGATAAAGAAAATATCAAATCTAGATTATTTCCTTTTATATTAACATCTACACAGCATAAAATGATACTCCTATTTCCATGAAATTCGATGGGCTAATGATATAAATCAGATGTAAAATCGATCATGGTCGACTCATTTAATTTAGAGAAGTGAAATAACTAATGAACGAAAATGGTCATTCTATATTTCAATATACTAAGATATATATTAATGAATTTTTTTTCCTGTCCAGATTTCACTTTTTAACCATTAATTATCTACATATAATATTTTAATTGATTTGTGACAAATGATTGACGACGCGAAATTATTTATGAGAATTTTTGAGTAAATATTAAGATATTGTGGACATAGACTAAATACATGCAATGCAAGTAATAATTTAAATTTTCTTTTAAAAATAAAGGCTTAAGCCAGGAAAATGGGCTTTCTAAATGTTTCAAGTCGACATTATTTAAACGGGGCAAACTTTTTGTCCGATATTTATAAATCAATATTGCATTTTTATTGATAATGCGCCGTCGAATTCACATGACCGCATGCATGTGTTGCTCCATTATTATTGTGTTTTTTCTTATTTTAAGCTCTTTGTATTTGGGTTGTTTATAATTCACTTTGCGACCGTTGTCCAACTTTCTGAAAAAAATTGACCCTTCGATTTTTCATACAATTTTGATTGATTTATTATACTTTAACGGTAAGATTCAGATAATATAACTAAGCTTAACCAAATACTTTAGTGTCGTGGTTTCTTGATTTTGAATGGATTATGTAGGCAATTTCTGGTTATGCAAATTATAAAAAATTGAGTTTTGGGCATCAACAACTATGGATGATTAAAAGTACTATACATTCATTATTTTGGTAACGCAGTTATTTATTATTATCAATTAAGATCTATTTTCTCACCTAGTCCTTCATCGGGAGATATGATGGGGAGTCTTCAAGCAAAGGATCCAATCAAACAACGATTTTACTTAATGGGTTTTATTTAGTTTGATCACATTTTTATTTATTTATTTATTTTAGTTTATCTATGGACAGACTAAATTAACGATGATATTTATTGGATATATATTATTTTATATTCAAAACTCAATTTACTTTAGTTATGTTTGAGCTCAATGCTTTCGCTGGGCTACAATTGGTACATTTGTTGTGTTTTTGGGAGATTCGAGAAGTGAGTAACAATATGTGTAAATGAAATCAAATTCTTCCTCCATGTGGACTTTAAATTGTAAACTAGTAAATCCAAAACCCTTTTATTGGTCATTTTTGGTACAAATTGTTTGATGTTGTAATACTTAGATTTAGATCACAAGTCCATGTGTATATGATGATATTCTTGCTCATTATTGTTTTATCATATTTTCTCCGTCCTATTAAAAATAAAATATTTTCTTTTTTGGCATATCCCATTAAAAATTAAACGTTTTCTAAAATGGAAACAACATCATCTCTACTTTTATTTCTCTCTTCAATAACTCACAAAACAACACTACAAAACATCTCATACCGGAAACCAAATATTTCATATTTAATGAAACAAACCGGAAACCAAATATTTCATATTTAATGAAACGAAGTGCACTTATAGTTAATTATAATACTAAAAAATACATGAAGTTTTAATGTCGTTGCCATGAACCTACTGCAAAGGTAATGCAAATAAGGGAAAGCACCAAACGACTCTCATCTTCGGCCGAGCATGACCGCCACAAGAAAATAAAATAATTGATGAAAACAAAAAAAATCAAATACTCCCCCGTTCCATAAATACAAGGATATTTTTATTTTTCGTTCGTCCCATAAAAATATCTCATTTATATTTATGAAAAGTTCTTCCAAATCATTACTCATATACATCAATTTATTTTACAACTTATACCGGTATAATCCACCATTAAACACTAATAATAGTGTGAGTCTCACTATCCACTAACATTATTTAAACACCCTTTGGTGGGAGTCCCAACTCTCAACCTTAAGAAGCCAGGTTCGAATCATCTTTATTGCACATTTAGTTTAATCTTAGTTACAGCTTCCTCAATAACTCATTTGCCCGCAAGAAAAATGTACTTGATACAGAAAAACAGAAGACTATTTAATTCTCGTGTCATCTTAAATGTCTTTATTTTTAGGGACGGGACATACTTACTATAAACAAAGTAATTAGACAGATAGGAGCAATTAATACCTTCCTCAATCCCAACCTCTCTATTTAGAAAACTAGTATTTACACCTGAGCTATGCACGGGACATAAGAGTTTCACATAATAAATTCAAAATATAATAAATATATAGAAAATAAGAATTCAAAGAAGCAATGTAAAGATTTTAAAAAAATAGAAATGTACTTATCTTGTCTCACTCTAAATGAAGAATTTACTATTCCCTAATGAATGAAATATTTATGCAATTTTAATTTATAATCTAAGTGGAGTAAAAACAATAAAATTAATGACAAAAAGAAGATGTGTGACTAATGATCAAATAATATGAGTTAATTAGAATAAGATATAAAATAAAATAAAAAATGTGTGAGTAAAGATGATTACTGACACTGCTATGTAAATCATTAATCCAAATAAAAGGTAAATTAATATATAAATTTAATAACTTAATTTTGAAAAAAAATTGAAAAATATATATGGAATATTAAACATACCCACATTAAATATATGAATAATTTAAATCATAAAAATTTAAAACTTCTTTGAGAAGTCAAGTTAAAAAATTCGTATTATCCAATAATCACATTTTAGGTGACTATTTATTTCTTCTGTTTAATTTCAGAACATAGCATAACTTGATATAAATGACCAAAGACTAATGAATTTTTTTATTGGAAAGAATACATTTCTTACTTCACGCCACATATACAAATAAAAAGTAAATTATCACTTAAAATAATGATAATATTTTATGCATCTTATTTGTTTTGAATAATCTGACAATTTACACTATGTTAAGAAGTACAAACTTTATAAGTTAGATTTAATTTTAAATATATATAATTTCATTTGATACCGTAGTTTAATCTATAAATTTAGTAGTATTTATTAATTAATTAGAGGCAAATTAATATATAAGAAATAAAAATTTTAATTGAGTAAATATAGGATGAAAATTGCAAATGTGTTGCGTTTAGCTCATGAAATAATTCGGAGAAAAAATATTGCAATAAAGGAATAAATCTCAATTTTAACTTAAATAAATGGAAGGCAAACTAAACTCTCTAGCACAATTTCAATTTACACTCAAATATAAGGCTAATTAATATATAAATTTATTAACTTAATTATAAAAAAAATTTAATGGTAGTGCACTATTTAATGTGTTTTAAAACTTCTTCAAGAAGCTAGCATTTTATTGGATTATTATTTGTCCAATTATTTTTGCTTTCAAAAAATATTTTTAGATAAAAGTCACTCCATCTTTCCATTTTCCCTCCAAAAAGGGTACTAAAGTCTTTTCACCCGACTTGCACTTTAGATTATGATAGATAAAATAGATTGGTAAAATATAATCTTGCATGTGTCGGTGGAACCTGGCACGAGTGCAGAATTAAGTAACACCTGACTAAATAATCTTACTAAATTCTTAATTATTAAATAGATTAAGCAGCACGCATCTCAAACTCAATTATCAAAACCAAATTATTTATTTAAGCGTTGTTTATTGACTTTTGAGTTAAGTTAATGCCAGAAGACAGCAATGAGTGCTCAGACGAATTAATGAGCTAATTACACTTTTTGTACTTTTCTATTAAGGTAATAATTACTAACTTTTTTTGGATCAATTAGTCGCTTACACTTGGAAAATAACATGTTAGTTGCACCCTTTTTTATAATGTCATCAAATCGAGTGTTTCAGAACCACACATGACCATCCACATATAACTATAGTAGTAATAATTAGTTATTTTGTGTATGATTTAAAACTTTTGTTAATCTAGACGAGTATTTTTTTAAATTGTTCAATTGGATAGTTTTTCGTTTAGTAAATATTAGTGATATTGAATAATTGTTCAATTGGATAGTTATTTTTTAGTAAATATTAGTGATATCAATCAAGTTAGTCCAATAATTTAGATTACATGTTATTCGGGTTATGGATTAATTGAGTATGGTCTAATATGGCTATAATTTTATAGGATTAGATATACTAATCTTGATTATAAACGTTTAAGCTTTGGGCTAGCTTAACGGACTAATCAATTACTAGCAATAAAATTAATATGTGATTAATCTAATAATGATAAAAGTTAATCATATATTTATTGAATACTAGTACTCCATAAAACATTTAAGCATGATAATTGTTGGATATATTTTTAATCTCAATTCTAACATAGGATAATAATGACGTTGGATAAATCTTGTATTGTTTATATTATAAAAAGTATATTCAAAGTGTCGACAATAGTGCCCTTAGGTTCAATCCATTGAGTTTCGAGTCAGTAGGCTACACGGATATAGGTTAATCGGATTATAATTTCATCGAATTTCCAACTATAACCTCTAAATTTAGTAGGTTATTCGAGACAGATTGGTTGACCTCCATAGCAAGTAAGTAGTAAATGTTGGAATTACAATATAGCCTTCTCAATGTGTCCAGCCTGAAGTCCACGATGCTATACTTTGATGCACACAGTCAATTTAGATTGTAACTGCAATTGCGAATTTGATGAAAGGTTGTGCCAAATATGATAATTACGGTAGTAATAATCTAAATTCAAAGTGGATTAGTGGCTTGATTAACAATCCAAATGACCTTTTGTTTTACACAAAACGATTATTACTATTTGTAATAACTAATTTACTTAAAGGAGACTACTTTAGTTGTTGGCAAGTTGACTATGATTATGCTTTAAATACCCGATTTATGGAAATGCTTCTACTTTAGGCTAAGGTAATGCACATAATTATTTTAGACAAATTTTCGACACATACACAAACTTGCTTTAATTTATTTTTGGTTAGGCAATTTCATATTCATGTATTTTATGAAGGATATATATACATATTTTTATTCTCATTTTTGGATTAAATAAAATTATGGCTCCAATTTGGGTGTTTGAAGGTTCGTACTATCTTTCTTTTTATTTTATTTTATTATATTATTATGACTATTCTATTTGGAAGACGGTTTACTATTAACTATTCTTACAAGTACTTAATTAGTAGTGAAATTAAATATTTGAACATTACACTCCAATATTTTTTTAATGATTTATGCCTTTTCGGCAAGGGAAACAAATTCTTTATGAATAAATACTAGTACTAATATTTATGAAAAAGGATGAAACAGTAAAGGGACGTCCAAGTTAAGAATAATTTCTTTACATGTTTGGTTAAAGCTGTGTTGCATAATTCATTGCCAACTGGAAGTTTCAAGTGCAGATCATTATTCCACTTTTATTGCTTCTACCATTTTTGAAAATATCGAAACTCTTTTAAGTTCCTAACCAAAATTGTTGAATATAATCATGAAATTTATCGGATGAATTAAACTCACATTTAAATTTCTATTGATAATTTTTCATGCGAGTGTTGAATAGAAGGGAAATATATCTAATTACTTCTAGAACAACCTGCATCATTTTTATTTTTAATCAATTTATTGCGAAAAGATACATTAAAAGCATGCAATATAAGATTCGAATTTCAATATTTTTCAATACATTAAATTTTAATACCAATACAATAACTTTATATATTTGATAGAATATTATCAAACAAAAATATAAAATTTTCAATATAATAACTTAACAAAGGTTAAAGTGAATCCAAATTTTAATATCAAAATTAAGGCCAAATATAATCAATCAGGTAGATAAAAAAATGGATAATGTAGATATAAAATTTTCCGTATTCATTATATATACATGAAGAAGATATTGGGGATAATATGACTCGACTGTCAATTGTATTAAATATATACATTTATAATTTGCAAATACATTTATTTTTTAATATTATATACACTGCACTTAAGTCATTATATACAGTACACTTAGCCACTAAACCACGCAATATATTTCATTAAATTACAATTTTTTGCAAATTTGAAAGCACGTTTAAAAATTACATTGAACTTATGACATGTGAAATGTGGAGTCAGGATTAAAAAACTTACCAAATTTGAAGCACATTTAAATCGCACCTCTATCAAGATTCATGTTATTTCCCACCATTTTTAAAGTTTGTAAAACATATCAATTTTTAAAGAAAGTTATATAATTTTTAAGGCTATTTTCTCTAAAATAAAAGGATTGACAACCGTCGTTGAAAACTCTAAGATTCAAAAAATTGATAACATTATAAGAATCCGCTACTCCATGACATTATTCAAATCTCTCCACGTCATCGTCGACTATTCAATAATAAAAAAAAATCTGGTATCCAACAAAAATCCTTCTAATCTAAAACCTCTAATTTGATCGATTATTTCTAATCTAAAAGCTCTAATTTAATCTAAATTTGAACTTATAAGAAGTACTATACTAGTCTAGTATACCACCGAAATTGCATGTGCATATAGAAAGAACAAAGGGAATAGCACGCCTCCGAAATTAATTGAGCAATATCAGAAATTCAATTTAGAAATCATAAAATTGTGTTTCAAAATTAGATTTCAAGGCTGGATTAGCCTGGGGTCCACTATCCTCTGTCTGAATCCCCTCTCCCTCTTTCACACCACACATAAACCAAACCAAACCAAAATAAATTACACTCCACATTTACAACCACAGTTTCCCCACCATTCCTTCTTCAATTCTCCCCTCTCTCTCTCTAGAAAGTAGTAGAAACACATTTTCTTTTCTCTCTCAAATCTCTAACTCACATCAATTAATCCTACTTTTCAGTGTCTCTCTCTGTTACACATTCTTCAACAAACATGACTGACAGAGTGTACCCCTCCACCAAGCCCACCGCCGCCGCGCCGCCCCTCCCCACCCCGCCTTCCAAATTCCGGCACCCCTACCGCCCTACCCCCTCATCCCGCCCCCAAAACAAAAAAAAAACCCCAAATTCACCTGCCGCCGCTGCTGCTGCCACCTCTGCTTCTGGTCAACCCTCCTCCTGACCCTGACCCTCCTCGCCGCCGCCATCGCCGCCGCCGCCTTCTACGCCCTCTACCACCCCCACCGCCCCCAATTCTCCCTCACCTCCCTCAAAATCTCCGCCTTCAACCTCTCCACCACCCCCGCCGACGACTCCACCCGCCTCACCGCCAAAATCAACCTCACCCTCTCCGCCAAAAACCCCAACAAGAAATTCCTCTTCTCCTACGCCCCTCTCTCCATCTCCGTCCAATCCAACTCCATCACCCTCGCCAACAACACCTACCCCGCCTTCAACTCCTCCGCCTCCGCCATCTCCCTCATCCACACCGCCACCCCTCCCCGCACCCAGCTCCTCGACGCCGATTCCTTAAATTCCATCAACTCGGATCTCAAACGGGGCGGCCTCCCCATCCGGATTCTGCTCGATACAACCGTAAGCGTCAAAATGGATAAGATCAAGACGAAGAGGTTCGGGATTAGAGTGACGTGTGGCGGGATTGACGGAATCGTGCCCAAGGGTAAAACCGTCATTCCGGCCAAGACCACCGACGCTGAATGCGAGGTTGATCTCCGAATCAAGATCTTGAAATGGACATTTTGATTTTTTTTTATTTATTCTTTTAACTAATCGCATTTTATTTATTTTTAAATGTGGATCGGTGCCTCTTTTTTATTTTTTAATACTTTTGATTTATATTTTATGGTACTTATTTTTTTGGGAATACAATGCGGATTTTGGGGGTTTACTTTTGTTATTAGTGGGGAGTAAAGGGATCTATCGGTATGTAATTCTTTTTAATGCATTTTATTTTACTACTAATAGATGAGAGTGGATTTATACGCTTCCAATAATTGGTTGGCATTGTTGTTAATTTTAGCGTGAATTGCGTTAATAATTTGATTATTGGTGGTTATGGTATTTAGTTGAGATAGTAGGGTATAGATACAGCTAGAATTGTGTTTGTTTTCACAAATTTATGACCATTTTCAATGGGGTGAGCTTTACAATAGTAGAGGAGCTATAAGGCATCGTTTGGTAGCCGTGTTATGTTTCGACTAGACATGATACAAATAGTGATAATTATCATAGTTTTGATTAGTTAATTTATCTTGATTGAGTGTTTGGTAGCTAAGGATAATTGTGAGTTATCCTATTTAGATGTTTGGTACGAGTTACAAATAAAGATAAAAATCAGAATTGTCGAAATTTATCCTCATTAATTTAATTTAATGATTAAAATATTCCCATGTTGCCTTAATTTTGGATGGTTTTGGCAATTTGTTGACGATGAAAAATATCCAAGCATACCATTTCTTATTATATAAAATGCTAAAAATGGAGTACCTAATAAATTTAATCATAACTTAAATATTTCATTTTTTAATTTTTATTATATAATTTTCTTTATATAAAAAATATTCAAGCATACCATTTCTTATTACGTAAAAAATGCTAAAAATGAGAAATTAAATAAATATGACCATAACTATATTTGTTACTTTTATTTATATTATATATTTTATATAATTAAAAATACCCAAGCATACCATAATTTAGCATTTCTCATCGTACATTAATTATATGAATAATTATATAGTTTAATTTTTTTATTATATTATTGCATATCATTAATTACATTAATTATTATTTGTTATATTGAGATATAATTAAAGTATGTATTTATATAAAATATATTGTATATATAAATATGGCTATATATAAAATTGATGGGTAAAATTGTATTTTCCTTAAACTGACTAGGTTGACTAGATATGTAACCTAGGTAAATGGGCAATTACATTGTTGCTTGAAACATATGCTTTTAAGTGGGCTTTGTCTGGGCCAGATACAAAACACGAGTCATGAGGATTTGTAACATGGCTACCAAACACACAACTAAACCCGGATAGGTCTTTCTATCTAACTGTAACATAGCTACCTAACGGCCCCTAAGTGGTCCATAAACTATGAGTTTGCAACTTTGTACCCATGCCATCTTTGAAAAAAATAACTCCGTCTTACTCTATTATCAAAATTGTTCATAATTTCGGTACATAAGATAGATAGACCAAAATATAATAAACACACATTTTAAAATATTCTAAACTATTTTAGATAAGAGGAGTTACCTATCATATTAAATGGTAGGGATGTATTCATATCATTTTTCTATTTTTTGTTCAATGTTCCAACTGAATCTCGGCCCTTCAATTTCAAGATCCGATGGCCGAAAATAATGCCTCATGTATTTAATTAAAATGTTTAAATAAATCGAAAAGGGCCTTCTTGGTATACACAATTGAGTTGATTATGGTAAGTTGCTTGATTTTCTCCATCAAAAGATTGCAGCGGTTTTTCTACAATCTTACACGAATCTTTCTTCTCTTTCATCGTTTCTTCTCCAATTAAAACATTCTCCGTTGAAGACAACCACTGTTCAACACACTCTTTCTAAAAATTTCTTTGTTTGTTTTTCCTCGTACAAAATCGCTTTTGTTGGAGAAGAAAAGGGCCTTCGTTTTCTTCAACAATGGAAGAAGGTCATTTAATTTGTTCCTTTATTGATTATTAAACTGATTTGTTTACTTGAAAACTGATTTGTAGGAGTAATCGTTCATTGCATAAAGTGACTGTATCTTTTGTTTGGTTGTGTTATACAATTTCATGAGTAGTTTAAGATTGACAGTGTTTGATTGTTTGGGGCACGTTTCATTCATTCCCCAAGGGTTTAGCAATCCTTGGGGCTAGGGTGTAGTATGGAGTAAGAAACACAACCGTCGACAAAGTCCATGAGTTTCAGTCATTCCTCTAGGGTTTAGATATCAGCGCGGCTAGGGGGTAGTTTTAACTGATAAACATAATGTACAAATGTTATTGGGTGATTGATGTTATTGACTCTATAATGGACGATATGTGAAATGCAATGTATATGTTTTTTGAACCGTTTTGTTTGGTTGTGTTATACAATTTCATGAGTAGTTTAAGATTGACAGTGCTTGATTGTTTGTGGCACGTTTCATTCATTCCCCAAGGGTTTAGCAATCCTTGGGGCTAAGGTGTAGTATAGCGTAAGCAACACGATCGTCGCCAAAGTTCATGAGTTTCAGTCATTCCTCTAGGGTTTAGATATCAGCTCGGCTAGGGAGTAGTTTTAACTGATAAACATAATGTACAAATATCATTGTGTAATGGATGTTATTGGCTCAGTAATGGACGATGTAAGAATTGTGATTTATACGTTTGCTGAGCCCTTTTTTGTGATTTTATACAGTGTTTGTTGTACTTGAATGTTCTCCAGAATTGAAGCCCGTCGTCGGTCAGAAGTTCCAAACACTAGATTTTGCTTTCGCGTTTTACGATGTTTATGCTCGCGCTGTTGGTTTTGATACGCGCAAACAAGGATTAAGGAAGACGGATGGTGTTACTATTTGGTATTATGTTGTATTCAAGAAATCGAACGAGGATGACCAATTTAATGCAAGTTCTGGTTTTTCTATGAAACACAGACGGTTATCCAAGCGTTGTTTTTCGGATTAGTCTTATTATTCAATACATTGTCTTAGTCTTATTAGTCTTACCACTGTCTACAGTTTATACATAATAATGTTACATTATTAATCTGTTAATGTACATTGTTATTCATGAAGTTGTACATTACTGTTTACAAGCACTTAACTTACTGTACACAATTATTTGAGTACATGTCATTATTAGACACATTCTGTACATTATACATAATAATATTGCATTATTAATCTGTTAATGTACATTATTATTCATGAAGTTGTACATTATTGTTCACAAGCACTTAACTTACTGTACACAATTATTCCAGTACAGTTCATTATTAAGCACATTCTGTACATTATTCGGTTAATTACATCAATTATATTTTGAGAGTCCATGATCGCATAAATTTATATACAATATCTATTTAGTTTGTTGTACATTATTATTAAAATTCACGTAATTTGTTCTACACTATTTTCTTCCTATATTACATTATTAAGCATTAAAGTGACATTATTCCGTAATTTACATCCATTATAAGTTTTGAGTTAATGACATAATACAGTAGTACCAAAATATGATTCTAATTGCAAAAAGTTCAGCACACTAGAGATTGTTCAAAACAGACCAAGCCACAAGTCGACTATTTTCCCTTCCAACATGAGTTATAAAAAAAAGAGTTCAAATCAATAGAAATAATGTATCCATTCATCATCAATATGATCACTCCAGCCCATAATCGTCGACCCACTTATCGAAGTTGAACTTTGGCGGCCTCTCTCTCCAATGCCTGGTGGCTGCAGTTTGGTTGATGCTACCTCTGGAGTTATGTGCACGAGTAAGCAGAGACCTTGCAACTTTATCGCAACATTTCCAAGCTCTTTGTCCCCTTGGCGCTGAGTCCACACTCTCATTCTTTCTCCCTCTCGCCAAAGTAGGTCTCCATATGGCACATCACATAGACCCCGTATCCATGGTGCATATGTTGTTCCTCCAAGGCATTGTCACGATATGTGTACTACATTTTCGGACCTGAGCTGCCATTTTTTGAACCTTGCACTTCGCAAGTGCATCTGCCAAGACCTTTTTCTACACCAAATAAAAAAAAGTGGGTAAGAACTCAAATAATGTAAATTTTGATGAATATAATGCAACGTAACATAAGACCCACATTACGTACCAGAATGCAGGGTGTCTTCCCATATTGATAAATAATGTACAAATGGAAGCATATAATGCTTATAATTGCAATCATATAATGCACAAAATGCACACTACTTGATAAATAATGTACAAATAGAAGCATATAATGCACAAATGAATATAACATTTACTCAATTACATGCATTTTATGAAACCGATTGATGTAACTTAAAACAAAAAACATAATGTACACCACTCCATACAATAATGTACAAATACTCCACGGATTCAAAAGGGGAATGCAAGAGATTTCTCACCTGCAATCTGGGTGGGTTGGCTTTTGAAAGGTCGTCATCTTTTCTTCATTCTGGATATGTGAGACAAACCAAAAATCAAAACTTGATAAGAGTTCCTCTACAGAATCGCCCAATACACAATTGTAAACCAATAATTAACTACAAACTTCAATAATGGACAGAACTCTAACAAGAATGCACACGATTTCATGCTTTACGAAAATATCGATCAAAACGTGTTTGAAAACCGTGATATTGTTTGGGTGAAAACATTGAATCGACGACTAGGTTTTGTTTCGGCGGTCATAATCGGTGATTAAAAGTGGGTATTTTCAAAAAGTGAACCATTTAAACCCTACCTTATTGTCGACTTGAAATTGATGGTGGGGCGCGAAGGGAGTGAGGTTTCGATTGTGAAACGGCGGCGAAAGGTTGATTTAACGGTGAAAATCGACGCTAGGGTTGATTTCCGGTGGCTTGGTGTAGCGGCTAGGGTTTGGAAATGGGGGGAATCAGGGGAGACGAAATTTGATAGTGGGTTGAGGAGTGAGAGAGAGAGTGAGTAGATGGGAGGTCTATGAAAATCCCGCTTAATTCGCTCCTTCCATTTTGAAATGTGTGTGATTCAGTGTTGTTTTACAATTATACCCATATAATGTATAAATTATGCCTAATAATGCAACACGGATTCATTTATCAAAGTATCATCTAGTCCATCCATCCATTTAATCTAATGGTTGATATTAAGTTGGAACTTAACACTAAGGGGACAATAGGACCTTAATGCTCCCCTTAAATGGTATCTAGGATATAAATTATAATCATATATAAAGTCTTTTTATTTTGATATTTTAGAACCAAACCCTTCAAATTTCTTAACGTGATTCGAATTTAAGAAATTGAGAGCATCTGTAACGCGGAGGGCCGGGCTGCAAATCGCGAGTCCCGGCCCGTTCCATGCGTTACACGGAGGCGAGTCACGGCTTAGGCCGGTCCCGGGGCCGCGTTCCCGGCCTGGTGAGCATCCTGCGTCCCGGCTTGGGACGGCGTTGCAACTTCGGGGCCGTGACGGAAGGGCTGCAATTTTTGCCAAAAATTGGAAGTGAAGAAGAGGGAGGAGGAGGAAGAAGAGGGAGGGGAAGAGGAAGAAGAGGGAGGAAGATGAAGAAGAGGGGCGACGACGTGCTGCAGATTTGCAATTATTGTTCCGAATTTTTACATTTTGGAAGAGGAAGAAGAGGGAGGGGGAGAGGAAGAAGGAGGAAGAAGAAGGAGAGGGGCGACGTGCTGCCTACTCCCCAATTTTTAATTTTTAAATTTTTTTTTTAATATTCTAATTTTTTATATTTTTTAGGTTATAATTTATTGTTTTTGTATTAAAAATGAAATTCTCGTGTTATAAATGAAATTTTCCGTGTTATAAATTTCCGGTGTTTTTTATTTTACGTGTAAAATAGGCTGGAGTTGTGAATAGTGTCATTTATTAGTTGCGGCCCGAGTTGCGGCATGCAGGATTACAGCAGTTGGGGCTTGGGCCGCAACTGTAGAGGAATGATGACGAGGAGGGGACTTGAGGCCGGAAATGGGGACGGGGTTATTGATGCCCTGATGAGTAACAGTTAGATGAAACAAGAATAAATTATGAAAGAAAATAAGAAAATTAAGTTTTCACATATTTATGGCTGCGCAACGGTAAACTTGATCATTTGCCTAACTCTCGTTAATTTTTGTGTTTAAATAAAAAAAGACACTTTGACCATTTCTCATCGCAAATTTACAATATCTATATTCCACTTTTTAGTCCAAATTAAAGTGACCGTTCGAACAGCATACGTAAACTAAAATACATTTATAAACATGTAAAATAAAAGATACTACCATAAATACGAACATTAAAAAAAGGAAACAAAATTGGTGTGAGTATTATAGAGAGGAGTAAAAGGAAGATGGAAATTAAATATGTCAATTTTTTTAATTATTTTTTAATGTATTTCTATTTTTGTGGTAGGTGGGTTTTGTAAAAAATAAAATGAGGGAGTTAATTAGCGCATTCGTGTGTTTAGCCTTTATGTTTAAGGGGTTAAGCTCGATGCTAAGTATGCGACATCTCATGCAAATATGTACCGAATCACGCTTTTTATGTGGCCAATGGCGGTTAATACGTGACGGCATTGTTTTAATTAATTTAAATTTTAATGTATTAATGAAATTATTAATTATTCAATTTTAAATCATGCATTCTTTTCACTTTGTTTTCGAATTGATTGTTGTTTTTTTAGACTTTAAATTATGTAAATTTTGTTTTTTCATGATTTTAATTATGTAATTTTTGTTGAATAATTTGTAGTTGTATTAATCAAATTATGAATTATGTTTTCTTCATAAATTTTAACTGTAATAAGTATATAGCTATGGAAAGTATAAATATGAATAGTATAATTGAAGAAAAATGAAGTGTTTTTACTTATAAATTGAGGTATGGTTGACATAGTATGTGAATACTGAGGAGTAATATAAGTATTTTAAAAATTACTTGATGCCAACGGGCCAAAACCATTTGTCTTCATATATTAACATTTGGTCCATTCTCAGAAAATGAAAAATAATAAATAATCTCAACTACATAAAGTTATTAATCAAGACCCACGAGTACCCCAAATTCCTGATCTCCTATGCAAAGTCTACAAAAAAGGAACCATATGTAAGTAAATCCAATGTAAATTCACTAATCTTTTGGGTCTCAAAACCGAAAAATTACAGAATTTTATTCACATAATACCAAAGTGTTACTAATAAAATGTAGAAACAAACCATCTATTATTAGCTATATTAACAAATACACCATCTGCTTTTTTACTACCCATTTTTTTAGTTTCCGGGTTGCGATATTGTTTCTCATAATATTTTTCTATATTTAGTGAAATACTCCAGTTTAAATAATTATTTCAGTATTATTAGTCTTGATTGATTTTATAATGTTTATTTCTTTCTAACGGAGCCCATTTATTCATACATTCACCAATTTCACCTCTTTACAATCTAAAATATGTTGATAATCTGTGAGCTTCGGCTACAACTTACTTCATTTAGAAAAACAGAATGACATTTATATATGCCATGTGAATCAGAATAATTAGGCTTCCTGGCCCATAATTGATCATTTACCAGAAAGATGATTGGCCCAATATAGGAGATGGGAATCGTATTAATTAATTACTATCTATAATTTTCAAATATTGAATTAATATATAATTTCAATACATTAAAAATAGTAGTTTATTTTACTGACTTTAACAAAATTGAAAACCACTATAATAAATAATGAGAACTGCCGATTTCGAGTCAACTCTACATGATAAATTTTCAATCCTAATCATATTATATGGTTTTGGATTGACAACTTTAATGGAAAATAAACGTTTTTCATACATAAATACAAATATTTTATCTCCTAAAATGCCTCTGTAGAATTGAAAACTTATTTATATGTTACTTGAATCTTCATTCTAACAAATCATGTATAGTGAGAGTGTCTGGTATATAAAAACATATAAAAGACATATTTCTGGATTAGAAATATGTTAAGGATAAAGTTCCTCAACAATAGAAAATCGCGTCGAACGTCGCGGGAGCTTTGCCCGTCGATCAATCCGGCGTCGAATTCTAGGGTTCGTGCTTTGTGCACGAGAGAAAAAAAACGTTAAATTGCGTAAAAGAAGTATTTTATTTCTTGAATGAATGAACTGAAGAACAATGTCCACTATTTATAATAGTGGATACTAATTTAATGAGTAAGACAAAAGATATGAAAAAGATATGCAAATCCATAATTAACTAACTAACTAACTAACTAACTAATAATAATAATAATAATAATAATAGTAATCGTATCAACTTCCCCACGGTTGAAATCCACCTTGTCCTCAAGGTGGGAACCACGAAGCAACGAAGAGAGTCGAAGACAACAAAAGCTTTGATGTATCCCCTCCTGGATCAAACGTTCCCGGTCGCTGCGTTGGAGCAATTTCAGCATCATTCGACAGTTGCTCCATATGTGCAACTAAACAAGTAGCCACAACATGAACTAAGGCATCCTTTGCTTCTATCTCAAATATAGAGTCCGTGGAACGTACTCTTTCCCGTTCATCACGACGCTTTTCTTCTGCCAAAATCAATGACTCTTTCTCATCAACTCGGTCTAGATCCTTGTTTTCACCATTAACTTCAATCCTATCATTCCCCTCGCCAAGATGCTCAAACTCCATTGAATTGACCAATTCAATTGGAACCGAAGTGTGATTACTGTAATCCTGACTTGGGCTGCACGGCGGTGGGATCCCGGCTAGTAGGGGCGGTTCATCTTCAAACAATTCCCCCTCCTGTCCATTGACATTGGGGCTGCACGGCATAGAGATCGCGGGTGGAGAGGGCGGGACAACCATTAGCATCTCAGCTCCGTCATAGGGCTTGCGGCTGAAGAGCATGACTTCGCTGCAGCTCTTATCTTGGACTTCCTCTACTACAACGGCCTCATCAGGTACGGCGACGGCCTCCAATGGGCCTCCTCTGTACAGCGGTACAACAGCAGCCGGCAGTTGCGCTGCTGAGTGGTGGTGACTCGTCAGTGGACACCAGCTGATAGCGGGCTGGTAGTTTTGGTGGGGTAGGTTTGCGGCAGCGGCTGCTGTCAGCGGTGGCTGTTGATAGGCGATGGGCTGGTGGCCGTGGTGCAATTGGTGTCTATCCAGCTTGTATGGAGGCAGCGGTAGATTCTGGGGTCCGGCATAAGGACTTCGCAGCAGCGGGTACGAATTCGTGTAGGTGTAGGGCGCGTGAGGTGGTTGTGCGACGGTGTACAGCCAGGGTTGGTCGGGTGGATCAGGTTCAGGCTGGAGCGGAGAGTGCGTTGCTGCTACCCTGCGCTTATGCTCAACCAATTGGGTTTCGAGCCGGGCGAGCCTAGCGAGAATATTCTCCCATGTTGCTACTGTTGAATTCAATTGCAAGCCTTCAGATGCTTGCGATATCTCCCACCATGAACGAAAATTGACTTCGGCCATGAGTTCGAGAATGAAAGCACCACTTGTTAAGGATAAAGTTCCTCAACGATAGGAAATCGAGTCGAACGTCGCGGGAGCTTTGCCCGTCGATCAATCCGGCGTCGAATTCTAGGGTTCGTGCTTTGTGCACGAGAGAAAAAAACGTTAAATTGCGTAAAAGAAGTATTTTATTTCTTGAATGAATGAACTGAAGAACAATGTCTACTATTTATAATAGTGAATACTAACTTAATGAGTAAGACAAAAGATATGAAAAAGATATGCAAATCCATAATTAACTAACTAATAATAATAATAATAGTAATAATAATAATAGTAATAATAATAATAATAATAATAATAATAATAATAATAATATCAAAATACTTACAAGAGAATAAGTACATTACCACAAGGAAACATAAAAGATTTAGAGGAAAAGGAAAAGAAAAAATAGTAAGAGAATAAAGATATTTTGTGGTATCTGAAAAAAGCATATGCATGTGCATATTCTTGTAACCAGACAAGATTTGGGCAAGTGGACCATTGTCCTGATTTACTTATGTTTATAAATACAAAATCAAACATTATTTTAGATTTTCCAATGATGAATATTTGCATTCGATATGATATTAATATCCCAAATCTGCCCCCTTATCTTCGTTTATTTCTCGCCTACCAATGCGATTTGGGGTTATATGCTTAAGCACGTGGCCCTTTTCTCAAAATTGACATTTCATAAATTATTAATTGAATTTATTGGGACTAATATAAATGTTTATCAAATTTTGGGAATATTACAATTGCTGTACAATACACCACTTGCCACTTCCTTATTTTGGCTATATTTGTTATGAAGATTAAGTAAATCATTATGTCAGATAATTCATATACTTGATTTTAGGCACTTGGTAATTTTTTGTATTGCCGTTGGCTATGTTTTATAGAAAAGCGAAAATAAGCGCATTTCCCTGCCCTCCCCTTATCTTCATGTATTTCTCACCTGCAAATATCGACGTTCGCTAAATTTCACATTTATTATATATGAATACATGAATAATGTTCCACTACTATCGAATCACCAATATAAAATATCTATCGAATCACCAATATATGAAGAGTCAAACCTAGACTTCAGTCAAAATTAGAGATATGAATTATGTTCTACTACTATTATTCTAAAAATGGCAATTAATGAAAATACTAAGTGCAACACTGGTGAGATTAAGTATACTCTCTAAATGACTTATTTCACAATTTTTTTTGTTAAAGTGTATCGACATACGATTTGTGAAGGTAGAAAACTCTTATTGAATGATCTATTACATATTAGATCACACACGTAGTCTTCCCTTTTGGACTCGAAAATGGAAATGGCAAATTAAAGAAATTTTGGGTGAACATTTGGATTTCTAATCAAATTTTTCCCTGATTAAAAAATTTAAAATTTTATGAAAAAATTTGATCCAATCCCAATTATTTGAAAATACGAATTTGAATTTCGAAAAAAATCTAAAATTGCATAAAATATACTCATATACCCACAAATTTGAAATTCGAAAATTCAATACAAGAATCTGACAAAATCCACAACATCCATTCGCGATTAGAAGTCTCAGTTGAGCGCGACGCAAAATTTAAGAAAGTACAAAGAAAATGGGTAGAAAAAGATGGTGAAATAAGAGTCACATTCTATATTATTACTCACTAATTTATAATGAAATACTTATAACTAGGACTCCTAGTCACTGGCTGACCAGAATGGTAAACCGAGACTTTTAACTGTGGAGTGAGGAAGTACTAAACAACCACCATTTGAAATGTTCAACACAAAAGTTTTAAAGTATACTACTTAATATTTGGAATTTTGGATCACTTCGGATTTTGAATCCATTTAATTATTATCAACTTTTCAGATTTAGAGTGTATTTGAATTGAAGTTTAACTTTCATTTATATAAGAATATAATCATTTTGTAGAAAAGCATTTCTTGGTTTTCCAGTTCTATTTGTGATGTTTGAATTGATGGTATATTATCTATAGTTCTTAATGTCACATGTTTTAGTTTGTTATATAAAGTCACATTATAGTAGGAAATTCCAAAACTATCATCTGTCTTTTTCAATATTTCTAAGACTGAGGGCTGTATAAGTAAATTCTACGTAATTAAATATTGATATAGTGTTGCACATATTATTATCACTCAATTTTCCATGATAATAAAACACCATTTTTTAGCTTGAATTCAACGAACCCTTGCCCATAAAACGAGCCACACAAAAAATTTAACCAACATATCAAGCAATAGATTAGAACATCAATACACATTAAGATATTTTACTAACCCATATTGAAAACATACAGAAACTGGTCATGAATAATTGGATATCCTTTCCCTTATAATAATGGAAACAAAATATTGCCAAGCTTCACATCTCAATATTTGATCCCAAAACATTTCAAAAAAATAAATTTAAAGTATTTCCATAGCACCACCAAATAAAATAAATTTATTACAGCAAGATTCCAGTTCACCAGTCACAACACAGCAATTCATCTCCCTCACATTATATATACCTCCAAAACTGCACTCTCCCTTTCTCTCTCTCTTTCAACCAATGGAGTGATAAAAACCTCCATAACCAACCAGAGCAGAGCTCACCACTCTCCTCTTCTCCAAAACCCCACCTCCCAAAATCAAATCTTTTCAACAATGGCGGAAACCAAGAAATACATCAGCGCCGAGGAGCTCGCCACTCACAACCAGCCCGGC
Source organism: Salvia splendens (assembly GCF_004379255.2). Lineage (NCBI taxonomy): Eukaryota > Viridiplantae > Streptophyta > Magnoliopsida > Lamiales > Lamiaceae > Salvia > Salvia splendens. The sequence goes on along the minus strand of NC_056051.1, from coordinate 19,943,219 downwards.
GACCTCTGGATCTCCATCCAGGGCAAAATCTACGACGTCTCCGATTGGATCAAATCCCACCCCGGCGGCGACCTCCCCCTCCTCAACCTCGCCGGCCGCGACGCCACCGACGCATTCGTCGCCTACCACCCCGCCCACGCCTGGTCCCACCTCGCCCCCTTCCACAACCACCTCCACCTCCAAAACTACGTCGTTTCCGAAGTCTCCAAAGACTACCGCAAGCTCGTCCACGAATTCACTAAATTAGGGCTCTTCGACAAAAAGGGCCACAACGTGCTATTCTCCCTCACCGCCATCGCAATGCTCTTCTCCCTCTGCCTCTACGGCGTCGTTTTCTGCGACGGCGCGCTCCTCCACGCCCTCTGCGGCTGCGCCATGGGCTTTCTGTGGATCCAGAGCGGCTGGCTCGGCCACGACTCCGGCCATTACCAAATCATGCTCACAAGGAACTCCAATCGATTCGTCCAAGTCCTCTCCGGCAACTGCCTCGCCGGAATCAGCATCGCGTGGTGGAAGCGCAACCACAACGCCCACCACATTGCCTGCAACAGCCTCGACCACGATCCGGATCTCCAACACATGCCCTTCTTCGCCGTTTCCCCCAAATTCTTCAATTCAATTACCTCACTATACTACAATCGGAAACTCGAATTCGATAAATTCGCCAGATTCTTAATCAGTAAGCAGCATTTCACCTATTATCCGGTGATGAGCTTAGCTCGATTGAATCTCTTCGCTCAATCCTTCTTCTTACTCTCATCAAACAAAGATGTCCCAAATCGGTTGCAGGAAATTCTAGGGTTACTAACATTCTGGATTTGGTACCCTTTGCTAGTCTCATTTCTCCCCAATTGGAAGGAGAAATTGATGTTTGTTGCTTGCAGTTTTATAGTGACAAGCATTCAGCACGTTCAATTCACACTGAATCATTTCTCTGCAAATGTGTATGTTGGATTGCCGAATGGGAACGATTGGTTCGAGAAGCAGACGTACGGCACGCTGAACATCAGCTGCCCGCCGTGGATGGATTGGTTCCACGGCGGGCTGCAGTTCCAAATCGAGCACCACTTGTTCCCGCGCCTGCCACGGAGCCAGCTCCGTGGGGTGGCGCCCTTCGTGAAGGAGCTGTGCAAGAAGCACGGCTTGCCCTACAACTGCGCGACGTTCTGGGGCGCCAATGTGATGACGCTGAGGACGCTGAGGGCGGCCGCGATGCAGGCTCGGGACTATAGCAAGCCGGCCCCGAGGAATTTGGTGTGGGAGGCTGTGAACTCTATTGGTTAGGGTTTAGGTTTATTTTTTTTTGCTTTGGTTGTGTTTTGGAGTATGAAACTTGTTGAGAGGCTAAAGGCATCATGTGTGAGTGTGGTGTTTGTTGCCTCTTTGGATGTAAGGAGAAATCATATCTTTGTTTTTTGTTTTGCTTTGTGGTGTTTGTTTTTTGTTTTTTGTTTTTTGTTTTGCGTTAACATGTTTTGGTTATTATCAACTAAATCTTGTTCTTGGTGATGGTTGTGGTTGTGATGGATTCCTTTGAACCTTTTGCTACTTGTGTTGATCAAACACATTTTTGGATCATTTTGAAATTGCAAATTAAGACTTCAATCGTGGACAGAATGAAATAACAAACCGAGACTCGTAATCACGGACGGAAGGAGTATGATTTTTGGATATTTTGATAACTATGAAGTGATTTTAAGTTGTCCACTAGAGCAGTAAAATTGATACTCCTACAACATTTTATACACTTAAAAAAGAGTTATAAAAAATCTCACACTCACACACTAGATTACAAGAAAACAGAGCATCATGAGTTGGTACAAAAAATTGGGAAACTGTCGTCTCATACAGCCTGTCCCTCTTCCCATCATTCAACCACGCTCATCTTAGAGCATCACGTGCCAGCGGCGCGGCACCGCTGTCCGCCGCTGTGCTCTTGCCACTGGCACGGCGCTGCTCGATGCATCGAGCACGTCCGTGCCATCGAGCAGCGTATGTGGCAACGTGTGATTGGCCAACGACATATCCGTTGGAAAATCATTTTTTAAATTTTTTTTTAAAAATAAAAAATAATACCAAAAAATAAAAAAAAAATATTTTCCCAATCACAAAAAAATGGCCGTTTTTTTGCCCGTTTTTCTATATTTTTTTTATTTTCCCCCTCAAAATCATATATAAATACACACAATCATCATCCATTTTTCACATCAAATCATCTCTCATTCATCTCTAATTCATATTTTTCATACAACTAATCTACACCTTCATCTCTCACTCAAAACCTCAAATGGATTTCACCCATCTTATTGCGGAAACGGAGCGCGAAGAACAAGAATACTACGAACAACATTGTGCCGCTTATGAAGCATATGTCGCAGCGAATACCCCCGCCCCTCCTCCTCAACCAACTAGATCAACTCGCCGCTACATCCATTGTGACTGGGAGGGAGCCCACGAAAGGCTCGTTGCTGACTATTTTGCCGACCCGCCGCAGTTTCCGGAAGATTACTTTAGGCGCCGTTTTCGCATGTCAAAGCGCTTGTTTATGCGTATTGTCAATACATTGTCCGCCCGTGTTGAATTCTTCCAAATAGGTCCAGATGCAGTTTGTCGGCAAAGTCTCTCGGCGTTGCAGAAATGTACGTGTGTCATCCGACAACTCGCTACTGGGAAAACGGCCGACCTCTTCGATGAGTATTTGCATGTCGGTGAGTCTACTGGAATCCTTTGTCTTAAGAATTTTTGCGATGGCGTTCGTACAACTTTAGGTGATGAATTCCTTCTGGCACCCGCCACCGATGATTGCCAACGGTTGCTTCGTCTTCACGAATCAGTCCATGGATTTCCCGGTATGCTTGGCAGCATTGATTGCATGCATTGGAGGTGGAAGAATTGCCCGACTGCTTGGAGGGGGCAACACTTCAGCGGCCACAAAGGCGGCGGCCCAACACTTATCCTTGAAGCGGTCGACGACTACCGCCTATGGATTTGGCATTCATATTTCGGTGTTGCCGGATCCAACAACGACTTGAACGTGCTCTATTCTCCATCCCTCTTCAATGATGTGCTGAATAGTGTAGCACCGGAGATCGACTTCACCGTCAACGGAAATGTATACCACATGGGTTACTATCTCGCCGATGGTATCTACCCAAGGTGGTCGACTTTTGTGAAGACGCTCAGTAACCCGCAAGACCCGAGACGGGTTCTTTTTGCACAGCATCAAGAGTCCGCGCGGAAAGACGTCGAAAGAGCCTTTGGGGTCCTTCAAGCCCGATTCAACATTGTGAAGGCCTCGTCTCGGCTGTGGTACGTGAAAAATATCGCCGACATCATGTACACGTGTATTATCTTACACAACATGATTATAGCCGATGAAGGACCGAGGGCGGCTAGCTTTTACGACGAGGATGAAGCCGGAAGCTCAAGCGCGAGGTCTCTCCCACCTCGAGGTGTGCATACGACGGTGGGTGAGAGGATCGAAACAAGACACACAATGCGCGATACCCAACCACCCACGTTGAGCTACAAGAAGACCTAATCAAACACATGTGTGCGAAATTCGGCTACGAGTAGTGGGTTTTATAATTTTATGAATTTAATTATGTAATTTTTAATTTTTAGGAGTTTAATTATGTAATTTTTAATTTTTAGGATTTTAATTATGTAATTTTTATTTTTTAAGATTTTAATTATGTAATTTTTATTTTTTAATGTATTTTGTAATATTATTCTGGGTATGTTTAATGTATTTTAATTTTGTGAAATTTTTTTTATTTAAATTGAATAATGGAATGGTGGGACCTTTGTGCTCGTCCTTGCCGAAGAGCACGACTGTGGGCTGGGACGGAGATACCGGCGGCCAAGCCACCGCTCCAACGGGGGCTTGGCCGGAACCGGACCCATACCCCCACTATGCAGTCGCGCCCCGCCGGATGTCCGCCCCGGCTTCGGATGACCTGAATTTTTATGTATAATGTGCCTGCGAGTCTGCGATGGCGAAACTGGAAGAGGAAGAGGCGAATATCAGATGAAACTGCAGATCCACAATTTGAAGAAGTCGAAACTGCAGATCCCCAATTTGAAGAAGATGACACATGATATAATTAGGCTTCTAGGTGGGTCATTAATTATTTGTATTGGACTATAAGACTTGGGCCTTTAATAATAATAATAATAATAATAATAATAGAAAAACTAAAATAGCCTTACTTCAACAAGCCCAAATTTATAATACAATTCTCCTACTCAAAACATATCGAGGCAGCCGCAGCAGCAGCCGCAAATTACAACAGTAGCACAAATTTACAGCAGCAACACAAATTTACTTACGCACAGATTATAGAAGCAGCCACAAAATCATATCAGAGGCAGGTCTCCTACTAAAATCTATGCATAATACACTATTTAGCCTCTACTTGCAGAAAATTTAGAGGTTTGATTCTTTAATTGTGATTTAACTCTTGATTTTGAATTAATGCATGAAATTTGAAATTATTTATTTATGATTTTAACCGTGTTACTTGAACATGAAAAACCTAATTAAAATTTTGAGAATTGAGATAATAAAAGTTTTTGAATCATTACAATTTGATATATAAAAATATGTAGTTTTGACGTGAATTTGACATAAATATTTTCTTAATGTAGTTTCTTACTTTCTTATTTCTTATACAAGTAGTAGATTACACACTGCAGAGTGCAGTGATTTAAAATTATCTAATGATTCTAATTAATTTTGTTTATTCTTGATTACAGTTATGCATCGATATTTTAAAAAATCAAGGAATGATTCAACTTCTAGTTCGAGTATTGCAACCCCGAATCCGACTGTGAACCAAGATGGAATTAATGTTGCAAGTGTTGAAGCTAATCCGGAAAACATAGTTAGTGACCCAAGTGCGATTTTGAATCAAGAAAGAATTAATGTTGAAGTTACTCCGGAAAACATAGTTAGTGACCCGGGGCTATGGAGTCCTATTGCTAGTTATGATGTTCAAATAAGGGATCGAATTCGAAGAGAATACGTCTCTAAGGGCCTTGTCAACCGAAATGTCATGTCTTTAGGCAAACTTCGTATGGTAAAGAGAAAAGGAGCTTCCAAGTTAAATGGGTTGAAAGACATGTATGGTTGGAATATAGTGTTGAAAAAGAAGCGGCATTTTTTTTTGGTGTTATCTTTTCAAGCCTATTAATGCCAATCGTTTTGGAGATGACGTATTCGTGAGTACGGGCTTTAAAAATTGGAAAAAAGGCGCTTGCTATTTTTAGAGAACATGAAGGTTCAACAAATAGCACAGATGATCAGGTTAGAATACTTTTTGAAGGGTTTAAAAATCAAAGACAAAGTGTTGATTACAATTTGAGGAAATATGATAAGGAAGACGAAGTCAACTACCGCATTCGCTTGACTGCTTCTTTAGATGTGATTTGATTATTGTTAAGACATGGATTGGCATTTCGTGGGAATGATGAATCATTTGAGTCTACAAACAAGGGAAACTTTCTAGAGATACTTAAATGGTATTGTGAGCATAAAGAGGAGGTAGCTGTAGTTACATTGGAGAATGCTCCAGGTAATAATCAGATGACTAGTCCTTTGATTCAAAAGGAATTAACAAATTGTTGTGCCGTTGAGACTACGAAAGTTATTTTGGAAGATATTGACCATCGCAAATTCTCTCTATTGGTTGATGAAGCGCGAGATTCATCGGTAAAAGAGCAAATGGCTTTGGTTATTAGATACATGAACAATAATGGAGAGATTGTAGAAAGATTCTTAGCCTTGGTACATGTCACGGATACTACAACAAAGTCATTGAAGGAAGGGATTGACTCAGTGTTTGCTAAGCATGCTTTATCTTTATCAAGGTTAAGAGGTCAAGGCTATGACGGTGCATCAAATATGCGGGGTGAGTACAATGGTCTGAAAACCCTTATACTGAATGAGAACAGATCTGCGAAGTACATCCATTGTTTTGCTCATCAGCTCCAGCTAGTGGTGGTAAATGTTACAAAACAACATGGTGCTATAAGTGATTTTTTCACCATTGTCACTATGATTGTAAACACATGTGGAACATCTTGTAAAAGGAGAGAAAAACTACGACAAGCTGAGCATGAGAAAAATTTCAAATCTCTAGAAAGTGAAGAGATTAAAAGTGGAAGAGGTTTAAATCAAGAGAAGAGTTTATGGCGGCCGGGTGACACTTGATGGGGATCACACTTCACTAATTTGCTTCGTCTAAAAGGTATGTGGTCATCGATAATTGAAATGCTTGAACATGTGTATGAAAATGGTACTAATCCAGATAATAGAGGTATATCAAAAACATTGAGTATGAGGCTTGGAAGCTATGACTTTGTATTTATTTTACACTTGATGGTAGAGTTGCTTGGGTCAACAAATGATTTGTCAAAAGTTTTGCAACTTCGGGATCAACATATAGTTCAAGCTATATCTTTGATTGATACAACTAAAAGGACATTGCAAGACTTTCGGGAGAATAGATAGAAACAATTCTTGAGACAAGTTGAAGAGTTTTGTGTGCCTAATTCCATTGATGTCATCAATATGGATGATACCGTCAAGTTTGGTGTGCGAATGAAGCGAGGGGAACGCGTTACAAATTATCATCATTACAAGGTGGAGGTTTATTGTCAGGTATGATATCTATTTTATTTCTTAGTTATGATTATTATTAAATATTTCATTGTATTCTAATTTCATAGTACTTATCATTATTAGGTTCTTGATTTAGTTATTCAAGAGATGGAAAATCGTTTCCCAGAAACAAATACAGAATTGCTTATTTGCATGAATTGACTTAGAACAAGAAACTCCTTTGCTAGCTTCAATATCGACAAGTTGGTCTGTCTCGCAGAACTTTATCCGGATGACTTCTCGTGCACTGAATGTATGACTCTTCCCTATCAACTTAAAACTTATATCAGTGATATAGTTGATAAAGTCGAGTTCTCCAATATTGAAGATTTGGGAAATCTTGCAAAGATTTTGGTCGCTACCACAAGAGATAAGGCTTTTCCCTTGGTATACCGTTTGATTGAGTTGACTCTGATCCTCCCTATTGCGACCGCTTCTGTTGAGAGAGTATTTTCTTCGATGAAATTTATCAAGACTGATTTGCGAAACAGAATGGGAGATGGTTGAATGAATGATATCTTAGTTTTTTTTTTCCTCAAACACCATCACGGCGGGGGGTTAAGGCGGACCCCCAACCTGTATATATCAAAAAACACCAAAAGAACATACATCAGACGAGCCCAAAAGTGACTCGGTCCGCACGAGAGATACAAAACACAAGAGCTATCAAAGCTACTATGGTATCCCCACAGACCGGGTACTAACCATCTAACTAAAGAGAAAATAAACATAACAAAGCAATACATCATAAAAAGAACAAGGAGGGTGGCCAAAAGCGGGCCAAATCCAAAGGAAATCAAAAAACCATAAATCAAAACCACAAACCAAGTGAAGTAGTCATCCATCTCGATATCTGAATCTGAAGTTCGGATAGCCCAACTGTTCCATCCTGACGAGCGACTTCAAATACCGAGGCGCTGAATCCGCATCAAAGAAGGTAATGGCAGGGGTCTGGACCACCCTACCTGCCAGAAAGTCAGCTGACCGGTTGCCCTCTCGATAGATGTGAGAGAACATGAATTGTATCTGTGCGAGCAAAGTACGAATGCGAGCCATGTGATGTCTCACATTCGCTGCTCCTCCGCGTCCTGAAGTGAACACCGCGACCACTGCTGCCGCATCCATCTCGACCCAGACATGCGAGGAGAACTGCATAGCCAGTGGCAGCCCGTGAAGAAGAGCTAAAAGCTCCGCCTCGAAGGCCGACCCAGCTACGAGAGGCGTACAAAAGGCCCCCAAGAGAGAACCGTCTGAGCCACGAACCACTCCCCCACCGCCTGCCTGTCCCGTCGAGTTAGTAAAGGCCCCGTCGGTGTTCAGCTTCACCCAAGGATCGTCGGGTGGATGCCAAAGCACTTGCAGGGACCTCAGAACTCGCCGGCGAGGAGGAATCGAAGGCATGAAGTCAACAGCCGGAGAGCAACCATGCCAATGAGTGGGGACGAGCACGCCTGTCGCCACCAAGATCCGCAGGTGCCGAACAACCTGCCAAATAACATGTGAAGAACGAAAAGAAATGCCGCGATGCTTGCAGCTATTCCTCTCCGTCCAGATAAACCAGTATACCAAACAGGGAATGATGAAGCTGATGTGCAAGACGGTGGCCCTGTGAGAGGACCTCCACCAAAAACCTAATCTATGTGCAATGTCAGTGCACGTGTGAATGTGTGTGCTGATGTAAGGGAACCAGCCATCAAAGTAATCCCAAACCGATCTCGCCAGAGGACTCGATACAAACAAATGCTGAAACGACTCGACTGAGAAAGAAGAGACACAACAGAGACACTTGGATGCAAGAGAGATACCCCGGGCCTGAACATAACACTCAACAGGGAGCCTCTGGAGGAGGAGGCGCCAGATGAAGACAGAGATGGTAGGGGTCAGCCCAACATTCCAAACTATGCGAAGTCCGAAATGTCTAGGGGACCGTGTCCGGATGAGCTCCCAGGCTGAGGCCGTCGAGAACTCGCCATCGCCAGTGACGCTCCATCGCATCACATCCCGTCTGCCCACCTCAATCGGAACATCCCTGATAAGATCCAAAACATGCAAATGCACACCATACAAAGCCATATAATCATGCAGTTTTTCAACATGCCAAGTATGATCACGCCAAAACCTAGAGACCTCAGCGGCAGGAAGATCAGTCCCGGGCGGACAATAGGTCCTAAGGGGAAGATCCCTGACCCACACGTCGTCCCAGAAACTAATCCATCCTTCGCCTAGGGACCACCTAATGAGACCATGAACCTGACCCCTAATGTCCGTGAGACGATGCCAGATAGGACTATCATGCACAGAGTAAGGAGAAATGAAAGCACGCCCAGCATGGAAACAGTACTTGCGCATCGTGAACTGCGCCCAAAAAGAATCCTGCGCGAGAAATCTCCACCAGAGCTTGATGCTGAAAGCTATGTCGATCTCGCGGAAACGACGGATGCCGAGGCCTCTCTCATCCAACGGCAGGCAAATCTTCTTCTTCCAGCTAACCCAGTGAATCTTCCTCTGCTCCCCAACCGTGCCCCAAAAGAACCGGACCAAGATCTGCTCCAACTCCCTCATCCAATACTGATACGGCTTCAGGACCTGGAAGATGTGAAGAGGGATGGTTACAAGGGTGCTCTTGATCAGAGCGAGGCGCCCTCCAAGAGAAAGATGTCTGTGAGACCAGCTGTGAATCCGGTTCACCATCTTCTGTCGGATATCTAAAAGGTAGCCGGCCTTCAGCCCCCCCTTATAGATAGGGACACCGAGGTAAGTGAAAGGGAGGAATCCCTGCTGGAATCCACTCGCCTCTGCCACCTCAGCCGCCCAAGCGTCGAACTTCTCAAAGAGGTAGAAATGACTCTTTCCCCTGTTCACCATCTGACCCGACACGGCAGAATAGTGCTCGAGACAATGTACCAGCCTCTCCACGGACTGTCTGTGCGCCCTGACAAAGATGATAACGTTATCGGCATAAGACAAATGGGATATGGCCGGCGCTCGCCTAGCACATCTATACTCCATATCGGGATGTGTGTCTATAAGTCTGTTCAAGCTCCTCGAAAGATAATCTGCAGCAAGCACGAACAGCGACGGCGATAACGGATCTCCCTGGAGAAGTCCCCTCGTAGACTGAAAGAAACCTGCCGGAGCCCCGTTCACGAGCACTGAGAACCAGCAAGAGGAGATGCAACGATCGACCATACTCACCCACCCCGGCGGGAATCCCATCCTCTCAAGCACCAGGAGGAGGAAAGGCCACTGCACTCGATCATAGGCCTTAGCCATATCTAGCTTGAGGGCAAGATTAGGCGAGTTTGCCTTCTGAATGAGCGACCTGCCGATATCGTGAATCAATTCCTGAGCCAAGAGCACATTATCACTAAGCAAGCGACCCTTTACAAAACCGCTCTGGTTCGGCGCCACAACCTGAGGAAGCAGCGGCGCCAAACGCGATGTCAAGATCTTGGAGATGATCTTGTTGGTCACGTTGCAAAGGCTGATCGGCCTGTACTCTGCCCAGGTCGCCGGGCTTGCCTTCTTCGGCAAGAGAATGATGGTCGTGGCCGTGAAGCTGCGGGGCATGGGAGCTCCTAAGAAGAAGGCGAAAGGAACTCCAAATTCTTCCACGGGTGGGTGCGACAGAAGCGGGTGAAGTCCCGGATTCACGCCATTCAGGCAGGAGGACAGACTCTCACGTCGGAGGAGGACATCAGACAGTCGGCGGTTGACTACTTCCAGCGGCTTCTCACGTCAGACGTTGAGCACTTGGAGCAGCCGGACCTTGATCTCTTGCGCGGTCTCCCAGACTCCATCGACCGCGAGGGCCTCTGTGCAGTTCCCGACTTCGATGAGGTGAGGGCGGCGGTCTTTGGCATCAGTGGGGATAGCGCCTCGGGACCGGATGGCTTCTCGTCTCTTTTCTTCCAGCACTGTTGATGAATGATATCTTAGTTGTATACACTGAGATGAATTTTTTTAACAAAATTGAAAATGAGACCATTCTTCGACGGTTTCAAGAAATGGCGTCACGTCGAAAACAATTATCATCTAGAGCCTCATAAAAATTGTAAAGACGTTATATTTGAATTGAAATTTTTAGTATTATTATTATTATTATTATTATTATTATTATATTTTTTTAAGATTTGAGCACCGACTTATTTGAAAGTCTAGTTTCGTCCCTGGCTGTGGGTGTTGTGCTCTTGCCTAAGCGCAAGCAGAAAAAGTGGGGCCGGACCCACAACCGTGTTCGTTGGCAAGAGCACGGTTGTGGATGCTCTTATGTGCTAACAATACTCAACCAAAAAAATCATCAAATTTAGCAAAAAAAAACCCCTCCATTTTATTTATTTCATAGTTCTGATGCAATGTCTTATGTTCTTGATCAATTAATATTTACTACCGACTTTTATCATGACGTCAAATGAATTCAATTTGACAGAATCGGAATTTCATTATAATTTGGTAGGTTAATTATATGGAATTTCCATTGACAAAGTACTACAATTACTAATAGTTTTCAAAAAACTTACATTTCGAAAAAATAAATTAATGGCATTTAAATTATACTCTACTTATAAGGCATGTTCGAGTGCTAATAGATACATGAAATTACTCACATTAATCAATTGTAAAGAAAAATCTTATATGACCACCACTCATGTTTGACGCACGTTTAGAGTTGTTCCTTTTGATTTATATATTTAGTTTGATTCTAATACATTAAAAAATATTATTGCAATTTTTAATTTCACAAAATTCATAAAAATCAAAGCTCGATTTGCTCGTTTTCTCTATAATTTCAAGTAATTTAATAAAACAACAAATTAAGCTTTGATTTTTATGAATTTTGTGAAATTAAAAATTGCAATAACATTTTTAATGTATTAGAATCAAACTAAATATATAAATCGAAATAAACAACTCTAAACATGCGTCAAACGTAAATGGTGCTCATATAAGGAGCTCACATAAGATATGCAGCATATCATTCCTCATTGATCATTATTGTTACATTTTGTGAAAAACTCTACGAAATCCGAATCAGTATAAAATTTATTAGTACTATTAATGATCTCATATTCAGTACAGAATTTATGTCCAAGAAAATGAAACCCTACAAAAATAATTATGGTATGAAATTGTTCTACAAGACGACCAACTATACATTAAAGACCTTAGTGGGCCAACACTAAGCCCAAATATTGTGGCCCAATCACTACTAATTTATAGATACAAGATTCGAACCCAAATTTATATGCCGTTTGGGGTCATATTAGAAATATTTAATAACACAGGGGCTTTTCTGCAAACATCCTGAGAAATGAAGAATATCCCTATCGATTTCTTCTTTATGCCTTTGAAACAAAACTTATATGATTAGCTAATTAGCTACTATCAATCATCCAACTTATCAACATATTGAGAATATTTTGACCATCAACATCTTCACATAGAGGTAGACCCTTTTCTTCAATTTCTACTTGTGTATGTGTATGTTTTTCTCATTGTTTTTAATGGGTTTTAGTTCAGTACTTCAAGACTGAGTCTTGATTAAGCAGAACCAGAAATCTATCAGCTGCATATACTTGTATTCTGAGTTGGATATTTACTGGAATTTGGCTTATTTTTGTGTTGATTCAGCTTCTGAAAGTGAACTATTTGGCTAATTTTTCTGAAACAGTTTATAGTAGTAAGTGATGAACAATTTCAATTGAATTTACGGTTTAGGGTTTATAATTAGTACAGTAGGCTCATAATTTTGATTAATAACAATGTTTTATTGAATTTTCCCCCTTTCCTGTCTAATTGAGCTCCTGCATATATAAGGCTGTTATTGTTGTTATTCTGCTTCAAATTGCCTCTTCCCGTTATAGATATGTAGCACTTTTTGTATAATTCGCAGTCTCTGAGTCTTGAATGCCAACATGTGGTTCTTAGTAGGAGGCGAAAGGCCGGTTTCTTGATCTTTGGATGTAGATAATTGTTGTTTGAGTAAGTAGTATAATTCATGCTGTCTCTTATGCTGTGTTTTATATACATCTAAGCACGCCTCGTTTGATGCTAATTCGTTGCATACGATATCCAGGTATAGATACGGTCTTGGTTGAAGGTAGCATCTTATGGAAAATGCCGCTTTGGTTTCTTGCTCTTTGAACCTCTTGTCGGGCAGCAGGTCGTGCAACAAGCCCCCGAGCCTTCTTACACCCTCTGCCTCTGTTAGTTTGCAGGTTTCTCAATCACCATTCCGAAAGATTCATCTCAATGGCGATAAAAGATTGCGAAAATATCATACTGTCTATGCAATGGCTGTCTCGATGGGGCAGGAAACGAGGGCTCAGCCCGGATCAGGGTCTGATAACGGCTCCGACGAAGCTTCTTCGCCAAAGAAGGTCATGGTGATCGGGGGTGATGGATATTGTGGTTGGGCTACTTCGTTGCATCTCTCAAACAAGAACTACGAGGTTGCTGTTGTGGACAATCTCGTCCGTAGGAGTTTTGATCACCAGCTAGGTCTTGATTCCCTCACTCCCATCGCATCCATCCACAACCGGATCAGGCGTTGGAAGTCCCTCATGGGTAAAGACATCGGGCTCTACGTTGGAGACATATGTGACTTTGAGTTCTTGTCCGAGGCCTTCAAGTCGTTCGAGCCCGATGCTGTTGTCCACTTTGGGGAACAGAGATCTGCTCCGTACTCCATGATTGATCGGTCAAGGGCCGTTTACACGCAGCACAACAACGTGATAGGTACCCTAAACGTTCTCTTTGCCATAAAGGAATTCGGGGAGGATTGCCATCTCGTGAAGCTCGGGACCATGGGAGAGTATGGGACCCCAAACATAGACATTGAGGAGGGGTTCATCACGATCACACACAATGGGAGGATCGACACTCTGCCTTACCCGAAGCAGGCTAGCTCGTTCTACCATCTCAGCAAGGTGCACGATTCTCACAACATTGCGTTTACTTGCAAGGCGTGGGGGATCAGAGCCACGGACCTGAACCAGGGGGTTGTCTATGGAGTGAAAACTGAGGAGACGGCCATGCACGAGGAGTTGTACAATAGGTTGGATTATGATGCGGTGTTTGGAACTGCGTTGAACCGGTTCTGCGTTCAGGCTGCAGTGGGTCACCCGCTTACCGTCTATGGCAAAGGAGGGCAGGTAAATTTGAACTTATCTATAGCTCATGAGTTTGGTTTGGTTTGTGTTTGTCTTTGTTGTTCTTCTGTTTTGTTCAGTTTTGGAGGTTCCCGTCTAATATTATTTGTATAGGTGAGCACGAATGCTCGTCTCACTAGCACGATCGTTTGCATAGGGTCTAGTTTATGCTCGTTGCAACCCGTTGCTTTGATTATGTTTCTTGATAACGTGTTGTGTTGCTTCCAGCACCCTTTCTTGTTGGTTGTGGCATCTTTTTGTGTCTCGATTAGTTAACTAACCTGTTCTATCTTGAAACGAATAGACCAGAGGATACCTCGACATACGAGACACGGTCCAGTGCATCGAGCTTGCTATAGCAAACCCTGCCCAAAGGGGCGAGTTCCGCGTCTTCAACCAATTCACAGAACAATTCTCAGTGAACGAGCTCGCAGCCCTTGTCACGAAAGCAGGCAAGAAGCTGGGCCTCGATGTTCGGACGGTGTCCGTGCCCAACCCTAGGGTGGAGGCGGAGGAGCACTACTACAACGCGAAGCACACTAAGCTTGCGGAATTGGGACTCGAGCCCCATCTCCTATCAGACTCGCTCCTTGACTCGTTGCTCAATTTTGCAGTCCAATACAAGGACCGGGTCGATTCCAAACAGATAATGCCGAGCGTGTCGTGGAGGAAAACTGGAGCCAAGCCGAAGACGGTCCCCGCCTAATCGAACTTTCTTTGTTTGTATCCCCTTTAGATGTAGGATGTGTGTTGTATCATTAACTATAGACAATATCATATCAAAAAGCTATTTAACATTCAATACTACCCAATTGAGGAAACCTACCTATCAACTTTTTTCATTTCAAGAAAATGTATGAATAGATTGTTTGAAATATTAAACGTTGTAATGTTACATATAAGCAGAGAATCAGAGCCGGGAGGATTGGAGACGCTTCAACACGAAACGCAACACGATGTCGTTGAGCTGAGATTGATGCTTGGTGAATTCATGATCGGAGAATCAGAGCAGAGAATCAGAGCCGGGAGGATCGGAGACGCTTCAACACGAAATGCAACACGATGTTGTTGAGCTGAGATTGATGCTTGGTGAATTCATGATCGGCTCCTTCAACTATACATAGATTATGATTTTGAATATTTTTGGCGAACTCTGACGCATCTTCCACTGGAACCTTTTCGTCTAATGTGCCGTGTATCGTTAGTACGCTGTGAAAATCGTCAAATTTACGAATTCAGGTAAACATAGTGTTATATTCCCAACAGCAATTTGATGGCCTCCAAACCTGCAGTCCGGAGGGATGGATCGACACGCAGCACGAGTGTCCGTCTCGAGACGGTCCTTCAAGCTTGCCTCCATCACCCGATATTCAGTTTTCCCTACAGTGCGCGAGGAGGAGTGAGCGAGTACACGAGCCACAATGTTATCACCCAACGCACGAAATAACAGGCAACAGAGAACGATTCAAACATACATTACCTTTCCTGTTCTTCACGTCGATGAATCCACATTGCTTGATCTTTTCTTCGAAGTCTCTCCCCAAGCGACCTTCAATCCCTCGCCTCAGATCAAAGCGTCCGGCTATGTTGACGACTGTCTGAACGTCATGGTACTTTGAGGCGTACAACAGAACGGCATTCCCTCCTGCAAGTATCCAAAACCCCATTGATCGTTAGATTATGACAATCAACGAAACAGACGTGTGATGATGAAGATTATACTTCAAAACATTCTGTGATTTAGCCTCAGTTTCACATTACCTCAAGATCATATTTTGTGAGATTCTAGAGCTAGATTATTAGTAGCTACAACGTAATATCTAAGATCGTACAATCCATACGAACGAAGCACTGCAGATACAGAGGCGAAAACACACCAACAGCGCAAGAAATCACATACCTTTACTATGCCCAACAACGGCCACTATGCAACACTGCTCAGCCTTGAAGTGCTTGACTACAGCATACAGATCCTCAGCCTCTCTACGGTAATTTCCATATTGGAACGAGCCCTCACTTTCCCTAAACGACAAAGCACAACAGAGATAAATGTGGAAACAACACGACTCGAAAGAGGTGAGACAGAATCGAGCATTTACCCATTGCCAGCGAAATCAAAGCGGAAGGCGCTGATTCCCTCTCTCTCGAAAGCAAAAGCAAGATTCACCATAGGAATTCGATCCTGCAGTTGGTAGAGAGAAACAACACAAAACAAAATAGAAATAAGGCAGCCAGAAAATGCTTATGCTCTAATTTGATCCACGAAATAGTTAAATGATCATACACCTTCGTGGACCTGAATCCATGGCATATAACTACGAGCTCGCTCGACCCCGTCTCGTGCAGTATCCCGACTAGCTTCTCACCATGGCTGTTCTCTATAGACACTTTCTTTCTCTCCACCACTAGTATACACAATATGAGAGAGATACAGCAATCATAAGTAGTGAAAATCAAAACTCTCTTTTCCAATTAGAATTGAGAAATCAAAGCCCTCTTTTTCCAATTAGAAATTGAGAATGTGTCATTTCAACAAAAACTACAGAATAATTCACTAAATCTCAAGTATGAACTCAGTTTCCCCCAAATTGCTCATCAAGTTATAAGGTAAATTAGGAATTCAAAAATACAGAATTTAGAACTAAAACTAACACACAAACTAAATAATCAAAACCGATAGCAAAGAGAAAAAGTGATATCACAATCAGAAATAAAAAAAAAAAAAAATCACTCTTCGAGTTCATCAGATTTTGTTAACTATCTCGATGCTACTTTCAAATAAAATACTGACCTACCTGGAGATTTGTGATGTTGACTCTGGTTCTCCGACATCGGAATCTTCTTTCCTTTTCCGATTAATTTTGAAGGAGTTGAATAATTATGTTCATTTGATCGTTTACTACTTTCGATAGTTGTGTATGCATATAGCTTATAAGAGAAAATATCTGTCCAATAAAAAGAAATGACATTTTGGATGACAAGTAAATTAATGCATAATTAATAAATTACAATAGACTATAAAAGATTTAATTAAAATAGTGTTAGTGTCTAATGGGTTCTAATAGTTTAAATGGTAAACAAATTGATTAATATGAATAATGAGTTGAGAAAACTTTCATAAATGGAAATGAACTATTTTTATGGGACAAAAAGGAAAATGCCCTATTTATATGCTATTGAGCGAGTATTAGTAGTCAGTGGCGAAGGGAATTCAGGACAAGGGGGTCGGTGGTACCCCTAATTTTTTTTTACTACTAGTATTATATATAATTTATTAGTAATGTATTTTACAAAAATTTCCAAAAGATAGCTATGAATATTGAAGGAAGATTCATCTAAATCTAAGGAAATAAATCAGAATATAAGGTTTGAGATAAAATTTAAATTTAAAAATTAAACCCTAATTAAAATCTATAAAAACCTCATTCCGTCAATTGCCAGACCAAGTCTCTAGTCCGCAATCCTCCACCTCCCCTTCCCATCCGGTGATCAGCAGCCTGCAGGAGCAGAGTCGTGCTCGGCGCTCCGTCAACTGTAGAACATTTAATCCAGCCATCCAGCTTCAGAGCCTCCAAGTTTGTTTCTTGATTTCTATGAGTATTAAAAGCTTTATTGCAGTGCTGCTAATCTGCTATGTTGTTAAAACTTTAATTTAATGTTTGTTTAATTTATCATTCTAGTTATAGTTGTAGCCGTAGACTTGTAGTTGGGAATTGTGAATGCATGAGTTTTATACTTTTATATAGTTTGAGTTATCAATAAGCTGCAAAATACCCTTTCTAGCTAGATATAAGTTTGTATATTTTTAATAGTTTTGCAGAAAGTAGAATTAAAAAGAATGAGGAAACAATCTGATCATCGAAATATGTTCAAAAGAATGAAATCTCATGATAGTTCAAGTTCTTCGGCTCCAAATGATAATATGTCTCCTTCAAATGCTAGTGCGTCTCTGGCTCCTCCCAATGTTACCGTGACTCTTTCAAATGTTAGTGTGTCTCCGACTCCTTCAAATGTTACCGTGACTCCTTCAAATGCTAGTATATCTCCGACTCGAAGTGTCCCGTTAGAGGAAAAAGAATTGATTTACGATGTTGAAAAACTTAATCATGATCCTGCAAAAAGAGATACTATAATGAAATTTCCTACAAATGAGCGAGATGCAGTTAGGAGAGCATATATTCTTAAAAAGCCTTGTCAACCAAGATCTCACAACTTTCCTAGAAAAAAAATTGGAGGACGTCGATTTATGCCTTATTGGTTCGATACATGGGATTGGCTTGAATATAGCATAACAGAAGATGTTGCATTTTGTTTTGTTTGCTACTTGTTTAAGAATGAAGTTGGACTTACTGCGAGGGGAGATGCATTTGTGAACAAAGGATTTAAGTCGTGGAATAAGCCGGACAGATTTACGAAGCATATTGGTGGAGTAAAAAGTGCTCACAATCTTGCTTATGAGAAATATGTGAACTTAAGAGATGGCAAAAAAAGTTTATTCTTGTTTCTCTTGATAATGCCACCGAGGTTTGCGTTATCTACTGCGGCAAGGTTTGGGCTTTCGTGGACATAGAGAAAATAGTGAATCCCTTAACAAAGGAAATTTTCTTGAACTTTTGAAATGGTTAAGGACACATAATGAAGTTGTTTCAAAAGTGACTTTGGAAAATGCTCCTGGAAAATGTCAATTGATATCTCCAACTATTCAAAAGGATATTATCAATTGTTGTGCTAAAGAAACAACTAAGCGAATTGTGGAAGAACTTGGTGTTGACTATTTTGCTATATTAGCTGACGAATCAAGTGATGTGTCCCAAAAGGAACAATTATCTCTTTGCCTACGCTATGTTCAAAGAAAAACGGGACAGATAGTGGAAAGATTCATTGGTCTTGCTCATGTTGGTGATGCCACAACTTTATCTCTTTGAAGTGCAATCATATCATTGCTTATTGAACATTCATTGAGTCCATCTAAGATTCGAGGACAAGGATATGATGGGGCTAGTAACATGAATGGTGAAATACATGGATTGAAGACTTTGATTATGGAAGATACTCCAAGTGCTTACTACGTCCACTGCTTCGCCCACCAACTTCAACTGACTCTTGTAGCCATTGCAAAAAAGAACGATGAATGTGCTTGGCTTTTTTATACGATTGCAAATTTATTAAATGTTGTAGGAGTTTCTTGCAAGAGAAGAGAATTGACTGGTGAAATTCAAGCACAAAAACTTGCTCAAGCCTTGGAATAGGGTCTGGGTTAAATCAAGAACTTGGTTTGAAGAGGCCCGGGGACACTCGTTGGAGTTCTCACTACAGGACTCTTTTAAATGTCATGGACCTATTTTCTACAATTGTTAAGGTTCGTATGATTATTGGAAAGAATGGCTCTAAATCGGATGATAAGTGCAAAGCTCAAGGCATTTTGTACTCAATGGAGTCATTTGACTTTGTTTTTATGGCACTACTAATGACTACTATATTCGGGTACACTAACAATTTGTGTCTTGCTTTGCAAAGAAGGGATCACGATATAATTAATGCTATGAGGCTTGTCTCTTTAACCAAAAGTCAACTACAAAAAACGAGGGAGGATGGATGAGAGATTCACTTGAACAAGGTAATCTCATTTTGCAATAATCATGGCATTGTTGTTCCAGATTTGGAAGCTTGTTATGTGCCTCATGGAAGATCAAAGCGTTTTGTTCAACAAGTTTCCTATCGTCATCATTCTCGCATTGATGTGTTTATAGAGGTAATTGATTTATTACTTCAAGAATTTGACAATCGATTTGATAAAGTTAATATGGAGTTGATCAGATGCATGGCTTGTTTCAGTCCTAAAGATGACTTCTCTTCTTTTGACAAAGAAAGTGTACTCAAACTTGCAACATTTTATCCTTCTGATTTTTCAATCATTGATTTGAGGTTTCTTGATTGTCAGCTTGATATATTCATACAGGATATGAGAAGAGATAATGACTTTCAGAATTTGCAAGATCTTAGTTCTCTTTCAATGAAGCTTGTTAAAACAAAGAGGGATGTGGCTTACCCCTTTGTCTTTTTGCTTATCAAGTTGATTTTGATTCTTCCGGTTGCTACTGCAAGTGTAGAGAGAGTATTTTCTGGAATAGCGTTTGTGAAGAATAAGTTGCGAAATAGAATTGGTGATAAACCTTTGAATGATTGTTAGGTGACTTTCATTGAGAAAGAAATGTTTCTACACGTCTCTGATGATGATATAGCCCATCGCTTTAAGGAAATGAAGACTCGTAGAAAAATAAATTAGATGTTATGTTTAGTTTTTGGTTTATTTTGTTTTAAAATATACGAGTTCAAAATTGAATAATATTTCAAATATTATTATACCGTTATTTTCTATTTTTTTAAGTGTTATGTAATTATTTATCATACGACTCGTACCCTCAGTTGACAAATCCTGGATCTGCCACTGTTAGTAGTATGAAATTAAATAGCTACTCCCTCCATCCACTATAGGAGTCTTATTTGTTTTGGACACGGTTTTAAGAAATGTAAAAATAGTGGATTGAATAAGTTAGTGGAATGTGATTCCCATTAATATTAGTTTTACATGAATAAAATGCGAGTGTAATAAGTTGGTGAAATGTGGAGCCTACTTACCGTTTAAGATAAAAGTGAAATATGACTCTTATTGTGAGACAGAGAGACATGACAAAATATGATACTTATTATGGGACGGAGTAAGAATTTTTTGAAAGAGATTTATACACTTTTTTTTGATGGACAAATGGGTCTACTTGAAGAGTTAGTCCAATAAGCCTGGCCCATAATCATATTGATTTTATGGTCCAATTGAGAAATTATGAGCTCATATTTACAAAGTGAGACAATTGTATAGACATTTGCTACAGCCCACAATGAGTTGGGTTTGACATGATTGAGATTGCTTATGACACTTATTAAATTTCAAATTGGAAATAGATTTCTAAATTGGAGTAGTACGTTATTTTATTTTGAAAGTCGATATTAGTGTATAATCTGTCTACTTGCTTACTACAAACGTAACATAAATGAGGAAATATTTTGCTTATTGATTCCAATAGAGCAAATCAGATAGTAGTAATTTAGAAATTATGTACTATGCCTTTTTATGTATACACTTATGCTTATTTTATGATAAAAATGATGATTTAAAAAATATAATTTCATCCTCCCATATATATTTGTACTATATATATAGTAGTGTAAAATAAAAAATCAGTTTTATAGTAAAACCTAAAAAAACTTCTTTAAACTTGTAAGTCATTGATTGCATTCAAGTAAAATTAACTACGCTTAATGTTGTGTTTTCATGTGTTACGCATGTAATAATGGGTGGTCCTACAATAATACTGCATCTAACACATTTCACTCTTCATTTTTACCATAAATGGTAATAGGCCACACATTTAACTAACTCACTCCACCCACATTTTATTATAAAACCAATATAAAAATGTGGGTCTCACATTCCACTAACTTTTTCAACCAACTTTTCTCTACATTTCTTAAAACTCGTGTCCGGTCAAAGAGCGACTCCTATTAGGGGACGGAGGGAGTATAAAATTACAGCATTTACCATTAATTGTTAACTTTTGTAAGGAGATGCATCAACTACAAATCTTGGCAATGATTCTGAAGGTAAGAAGGGTTCGTTAAATATAACCAAATTAATGAGAACCGACGAAATGAGTCTTTCTTCTTATTGTGAGTTAATGAGTCTCCTTTTAATGAGTGCACCATATGTACAAAATTACTGAATCCGATATAAAAAAAAACTAAGGTATTGATATTATAGAAAACCTTTAGTTATTATTGAAATACACTATACTATATAGATACGTGTCACGTCTCTTGATTGTGGCCTGCCGTATTATAATATCACGTCGAACTAACACATGTGTACCTTAGGCTATAAAAATGGTACAAATGCTACAAGAATCTTACTCATTAACAGATGAGGAAATTCCAGAAAGTGAAGTACCCAACAGCCGCGACTCCATCTTGTTTCTTCTATCAAGAAAATGGTGACCCATCTTTTTTTTTCTTTTTCTATTTTCACCTTCCATGTTGATAACATGTACTACAAACAATCACATGCTCACCCACACACCTAACTATATGAAGCCATATATATTTTGTAGCATCATAAAGTCGAGTTGCATTTCAATTAATTTACTTCATTTTCTAAAAAAATTAGAAATCCTAGCTCTATTTTACATTTATATACGATGGAGTATATTATTAAGATAAGATGCGTTCAATTTGATAACACATACTATATACTAGTAATTAGTTAACCAATATACATTAACACAAAAGGCTATAGGTATTTTCTAGATTTATGTTATATGGATATTAAGGCCACCCGCAACGCGTCACGCGGGTGGCTCGTAACCCGTCACGCCGGGACGAGACGGCGGCGAGACGCGTTGCAACGTCCCGTCTCATCCCCGTCCCGTCCCGCCGAGACGGATGGTGAGCCGTCTCGCCACGCGCCAGCGCGACGTGGCGCGCTCCGGCGCCATGCGTGACGCCCAGTTGCCGGCCCGCGAGTGGGCATCGTCACTCTGACGCAATAAATCATTTTTTTTAATTCGAATTTAAAAAAAATAAAAATAAAAAATTGAAAAACGGTAATATTACCGTTATTATTACCGTTTTTTCTTTTATTTTTTTTACTCTATAAATACTCCTAATTCATTCTCATTTCACACACAAATACACATCTATTCTTCCCAAATCATCTCAATTTCCTCTCCAATTTTCATCTAACCTCTTATCATAAAATGTCCGGCGACGGAAACTCTGGCGGTGGCGGCTCCGGCGGGTTTGACATCAACGCGTTCGGCGACTGGGGGCATGTACAATGTCCTGGGTGGTGATTCCGGTTCGTCGACGCCGGACACCCAGGGTTCGTCGACGCCGGGGGGTACCAACCACCCCATTTGGATGTGGATGCATACGCCCGTCCCTCCACCCCGAGGTATTCGCAGGGATTATCCCAGATTCAGGAGGATTATTCGGCTGAACCCACTCCGGAAGGAGGCCGAGGCGGTGGAAGCTCCAGGGTGGAGGCGGACGAGGAGTAGGAGGATCTAGGCCGGCATCCCTACAACCCCAAGGAAACGATGGTTGTGTACAACGCCTGGATCAGCATCTCGTATGATCCCATCGTCGGGAATCAACAATCCCGAAAGTGCTTCTGGGAAAAAGGTCACCGAGGCCTACCACGAAATTAAGCCGAAGGGGTCCCTCCGCCACACATTTAAGATGTTCCGCGCTCACTTTGACCGAGTCGACAGAGAGGTCAAAAAATTATGCGCCATCTACAAGAGTGAATCGGCTCATTACCAAAGCGGAGCCACGAGGGCCGACATTCTGAGGTCGGCTTTGCGAGTCTACTTCAACAACACCGGCAAACAATTCAAACATGTCGATGTTTGGGAGGTCGTCAAAGACGAGGAAAGGTGGGCCGGCGGTGTTCGGTCCAGCTCGGGCTCGACCTCGAAGAGCACGAAGCACACGACGGGTGGTCAATATTCGTCTAGTGAGGGCGGTTCGGGCAGCGCCGCACAAGAGTTTGCCTTGCATGAGGTTGAGGGCACGACAGACGATGCCGGGGGGTCCTCCCGTGGGCGCCGTCGGCCGCAAGGGAGAAATGCAGCGAAGACGGCTAGAGGGAGGAAGGGCCGAGCCGAATCAAGCCAGACGGGCTCGGTCTCGGGGGCACCCTCGAACTCCCTAATGTCCATGTACATGACCGCCACAATGGCGGACACTTCCCGCATGACGCCTCCCCAATACCAAGCTTATCTTGCCGGAATTGAGTTTATGGACAACTTGGTATTCCGCCTCCAGGTGGCTTCAGTGCACCTCCACCGCCTTCGGGTTATGATTCACCGGTGGTGTAGTTTTTTTTTATTTTCTATAAAATTGTGATTTAAATTATGTAATTTTTATTTTTTAGAATTTTAAATATGTGTTTTTTTATTTTTTTAGAATTTTAAGTTGTATTTTTATTTATGTTGTAATTTTATTTTATTTTATGTTGGAAATAAAAATAAAAAATGAAATTGAATGAATAGTAATTTAAGAGACCGTAAATGGACGGATAAGAGATGGAGGGTTGCAGGTTCCGTCCCTTAATTAAGAGATGAAGTGAAAAAGCATAGTGTGGCCTAAGAATAGTAATTTAAGAGACGATTAAAGGACGGATAAGATACAGCGTTGCAGATGGCATAATTGAATAGTGAACAGTGAATAGTGAAATTCAACTCATACGAAAGAACACATGTGACCATGATTTTAATACACGTACGGTTATGTACTATTCCACGCCTAATAAAATCATTATGATTGTTAGATAATACTGTGGCTTCTCTGTGACGTGCCCGTGCTATCAAAAAATAAAATTAATTAAACAAAAAATTAATTTTATAATTTTTGTTTACATGCTTATATATGATGTAAATTAATGTACTTATCATTATAACAAATGAGTCTGCCTATCTCGTTTTGTCGACTATTATAAGGTTTAAATTTTGCTATTATTATTAGTTAATAAATAAACCTTTCTTGAAACTCTTCATATAATGCATTAACTTGTATAAATTACTATTATTATTATTATTATTATTATTATTATTATTATTATTATTATTATTATTATTATTATTATTATTATTATTATTATTATTATTATTATTATTATTATTATTATTATTATTATTATTATTATCTTCTATGCATCATATACAAATCAAATGATGATTAAACTTGTTTTTTATGCATCATATACAAATCAAAGAATGATTAAACCTTTTTTTATGTAAATACTAAAATACTAGTACATCCGAACACTCTATATTAAAAATAAATTTCAAGAACCAAAAATGTATATCCGATCGAAACAAGACATATTCATGTAAACAAAACAAGAACATATAAAATTTGCAATAAAGAAAGATGTTTAATTAGCTCTTCTTAAGAGTTAACTTCAAATTCGATCAAACTAACACAACAACATAGACCAACCAAAAATCCCTCAAAAAATAGCTAGGGACACATAAAAAAAGAAGATAGAAATTCAAATCATAGATCAACTTTGCCATGGTGCTTGGTTTTGATGATCAAACGAAGAAGACGAACTACCCATTTGATCAAGCCCAGCCATATTGCTAAAATCCCTATGCGGAAACGCCCTCAACCCTAAAAAATCCCTTGTCTTCCCATCCTCGCCGCCTCGTCCGCCACCGCCACCCTCCTTCCTCAACCCCATAAGATTCCCATCTTGTTGAAAGCTCTCCACATTCCTCTTGGCATTGAACATCCCATTGAAACTATCCTCAAACCCTTGAAACCCACTCGTCGACGGCATGACCATATTCTCGTACGCGCCCAGCCCGTGCACAAACTCGTCACGTGGGGGCAAGACAGCTGTCGAAGCCGCGGACGTGTTGGCAAAAATTCCTTGTCCATTAGGTTGGCCCACGAAGATATTCTGGTCCTCGTGGTCCGACCCATGGTAGGGCATTTTCCCGCCCTGACCGCTCATAGTGACTCCCATCTGCGCCGCCTTTTGGAGCAGGGTTGTCGCTGACATCAACGACGGCCCTGTAGCAGAGAAGGCGGCTGGGCTAGGGTTTTGAGAGAAGGGGTCGGGTGGGGAGAGCCACGGCGGGAGGGTGAAATTTAGGGTTTCTTGCTTGAGTTGGAGAAAATTAGGGTTTTGGAAGGGGTGGATAGGGCCTGTTTGGGGGATGGCTCTGGAGCTCTCTTCGGCTAAGGCGTCGCAAAAGGCCCGGTGCGTGATGAAACTGTCGCGCCTGTGAAGAATACAAACAATGCAAACAAACAAGGCGCTAAACAACAAAGGGAACAAAACGAGAGCAAGAGAGAGATAATAGCAATTCACTCTCTCTAAATAGTAATGTTACTGTGCAGTCATTATAATTTCTCTCCAAAACATAAATAAAACAACTCTGCTTGCTCTCTTGCTTCTTGTTTTCTCTCTCTAGCTTTCTTCCACACACAACACGCACTGATGCAACAAATTAGTTAACCACTTTGTGTCTCCGCCATCATTTCTTAGCTCAAAATCAACAGATAGTGTACTCGACATAAAACAAATTACTATTCTCAATGTAACAACATTGCTTTTGCACCAAAAAAGTCGCTGAGGGTTAGTTTTGCTCTACCCTACCCTATTCTATCCTCCACCCAACCCACCCCACCCTAAAAAAAAATTGATTTACGTGTAAAAATATTATGAAGCGGTAGAGCGGTTAATGTCTAAGATTAATAAGAAAACTCAAATTCTAAAATAGAATTAAAGTAAGAGATTACCTAGAAAAGAGGGTACCGCAATCGCATCGGTACTCACGAGTGCCGCATATCTTGGAGTGGGCCTTCCAGTCGGATTGGACCGCGTAGCGCTTGGAGCATTTCTCACACTTCCACTTCTTCTCCCCGTGCTTGCGAAAGAAGTGCTTCTTGATGCCCGTGAGATCCCCTAGCGCCCGAGCCGGGTCATGGTGGACACAGCTCGGCTCGGGGCAAATGTACACCTTTTTCACCACCTCCTTGTTGCTCCTCTGCTTCAGCTTCCAAGGCAAGTTGTGGCCCCGCCGGTGCAGCTGCAGGTTCTGGTCCCGCTGGAAACCCTTGTTGCAGATCTCGCACACGAACCGGTTCGTCGCCATCAGCGCCGCGGGTGACAGCGCCACCACCTCTGCCTCCGGATCTGTAATTCAATTCAATTTATTTAATTTCTATAAATAGAAAAATTAGAAAAAAAATGAAGAGGGATTAATTGTACCTGGATTGCCAGGTAGGTTTCTTCTTTTTTTTGGAGGAGGAGGCTGTGAAGGGTTGTACATATGCTGCTGTGGGATTGTACCTCCATTTGAGCTAGAATTGATGCTTGCCTCATTTGAAATCGCCGAAGTTAAATTCGATAAAGAATCATCAACTCCTCCTCCCATGCCTTGTAACATAATTTTCTATTTCTTGTATTTTTTTTATATAGCTATCTTTTGATAAGTCAAGAAAGTTCAGCTTTTCTTTTGGAAAATATTAAAGAAAACCCTAAATTGGGGAAAAAAGGTTTACAAAAAAGTGAAGATATGATGGAACCTATTGCAAAAAGGTCAACACAAAAGCTTCATCACTGCAAATCCATGTCTCCTATTCTTCTTCTTCTTCTTCGATTCGATTCGAAAACCCTAAAATTAGACCACCAAAAATTGATTAATAAACATTATATATATGTTTGTGTGTGTGTAAGTATGTGTTACACACATATCAAATGATAGAAAAAGGCAAAAAAAATAGTACTATGAAATTGAGTTTCCACTGCTAGAGCTCCAAAAATCCTATAGCTTTTACAATAAAAACATCGCCTGTGGCTGAGAAAACCAACAAGAATCGATAGAAGCCATACATATGAAAACAGTAGAGAGAGAGAGAGGGATGTGGATGAGAAGGTATATATCTTTTCTTTCTTCTATAAAAAAAAAGCCAATTAAGACAGCAGGCAATTCTTACGTTTCACTTTGTCTTTTCCTTTGTTTTCTTTTACCACATTCAATAATTGCAGTTTCTATGAAATTAACTAAAAATGTGTTGAATTAATTACTGAGCAGAATAATAGTTGCTGGTTCTTACAGTGAAAATGAATATTCAGTGGCTTTTGACTGTACCTTTTTCCAGTAATAATTGAGGAATTGGTTCACATGATTTGGTGCTATAACAAATTAGGAATTTATGTTATCAAAGTAGGATTACATAAAATAATTAATTAGTCCAAATAGGAGCTAGCTGGGACATTTATTCACGGAAAGGTGCAAGAAATATTCTTTCCTACTCAACTATCGATGAAACCACTAAAAATCAAATTAATTCCTGCATGTGTACACACACACTATACATTAGCTGATGAATAATAAGTGTGATAAATATTAAATGAATATTTTAAAACAATTTGCAATAAATATATGTAAAAAAGATTCTCTAAGATGGAATAATTAATATACCATCCTATAAAAATAGACACTTTTCCATTTTAATCTATCCCATAAATATTCACTTTTATTTTTACTAATTATTTTTCTCTAAAGAGGTAGGGTCATTATTCACTGATAATATTATATATATTTTTTAATTTCTCTCATATTTTAATATTGTCCTAAAAGTATTTATTTTTATGAAATAGATAGATTAACTAAAATATTATTAAAAATAAAAACAAAAAGACCATACTGTTGAGATATAAAGTGGATCGAACCACACAGGAAAATAGTTAGGAATAGATGAAATAAAACATAACTAGCGGAAAAAGTTGCTAGAGTAAAAAATAAAAATAAAGAACTACTTCTTCATCCCAATGTAGTTGAAACATTTTTTTGGGTACAAAAATAATAAAATCAAGACGTTAAAAGTTAAGCATAAGAGAGTAAAGTATGAGAAAAATGGATGAAGTATATTTTTAGCCTCTAAACTTTGCTATAATATTATTTGCAGTCTCTATTATTCAAAAATACGGTTACACAGAATAATTAGGACTTTTGCACTTTTTAAGAATTTTTGGATACAATGCCTTTCTGCTGGATATTTTGTCAAATTTCTTTTACTTTATATCGCCTCTCTACTTTATTTTTTATTCTATTAAATAATGATAATTCTGTGATTTTCTCTTATCTGCTTCTTTTTCAATAATAAAATCCGCTTGTTTGGATTAATTTTTGTACTTGTACGCAATTGTTCTTTTAAATGACCCATGGACAATGAAAAAAATAATACTAATACATTATTTAACTTAGATAGATATCACACTTCTTTTTAATTTGTTTCATAAAATATGTCACATTTTCTTTTTTTTTTAGGAAAAAAGTTCTCTTTCACATTGGCATACTCCCCTCGTCCCACTTTAAGTATAACATTTTTTGTACGGCACAAGATTTATGCAGTGTTGTTTAGTGAATTAAGTAGAGAGTGATGTTTCTATTTTAAGAAATGTGTCATTTAGAGTGAGACACCCAAAAGGGAAAATATGTCACTTAGAATGAGACAGATGAAGTATAAAAATAAATTTTTCTCTCTCCACTTAACTCACAAAACAAGGTATCTTAAAATCTCGAGTTGCCACATAAGTGTGACATCTACTTGGGACAGAGGGAGTAATATATTCACCAAATAAATCCTTATATGTCATACAATTTTTTTTATACAAATGATTTAATCTGAAAAATAAAGAACAGAGGATATATATAATAATTCAAGGACTGAAAATATAGTTCTTTCAAATAAAAACTATGTCACTTCCAATATATACGAGCTAGAGTTGAGGCTTAGGCCATCCACAACGCTGTCTCTATACCGTCTCTTAAACCGTCTCTTAACTACTATTTGAGCACTATTTGAGGGCCCCACTGTCCTTTTTTCCTCCATCTCTTAACTAAGAGACGGAACCTGCAACGCTCCGTCTCTTAACCGTCTCTATACCGTCTCTTAATTACTATTCATTCAATTTAATTTATAATTTTTTTGGGTTTATCTTTTTAAGATAAATTTAAAGAAAACCGCATTTAATTATCTCACATAATTAGATAATAAACCAAGCTACAAATCTAATAAAATTGAAAAAGGTTTCATCTTTTCTTTAAAGTTGGAAGTGCAGCTGAGAAGAAACTGGGACCATAAATTGAGCAGTGGGAAGCATATAGAACACCGTGAAAAGATCGGAATTTTATTATTATAAACTGGAATATGGAGGATTACATTGTAATCTTTATCTTGTTTCTTAATCCCTATCAATGCTTTGACCCATTTTTCCCAGAAGCCCCCATTTCTAGCTGACTCCAAACCTTCAAGAATGATCTTTGAAACGCAAGTGAGAGAGTGGTTACTGAGTGAAAGCAATTGATAGGCAACAGAGGTGAAGTGACACAGAGCTATTAACTTTCAAATTTTTTTTGCTTGAAAAGGATACAAACATAAATAAAGGGACAATGAGAGTGGTGGGGGTTCCAACTGGCATTTCAGAACACAAACCCATTATACATAATCATTATTATGGTTTCCAATAGAGAAATTAATTACCAAATCTATAAATAAATGCATTTGATTTTTTTTTAATTTATATTTTCCTCTGTTGTGGAAAAATAGAATGACAGCTGCGTTTGAGGCATCATTATTTTCATTCATTAAAGTGAAAGTACAAATAAAATTCGGTGGGAAAAACTCCTTACTCCGCATTTATGAAGTATATTTGCCTGCTCCTTTAATGCTAAGAATAATTCTTTATATTTTGGGTTTTAAAAAAACTAAAATGTTGAGAGAAAAGTGTGTAGGGAAAAAGAGGGGCACCTCCTAAAATTGCCTTTAAAGGAGTATAAAGAATTGTCAAATATCGCGAATCAAAATAAAAAAATAAGGAAAATTATTGAATTTCAATAATTTGACAAACTAGGACTAGTTAGTTTCACAAGTAAAAATAATTAGTTGAATAGTGGGGTGGGGCACAACACTGTAGTGTGTTTTTGTTGTTGTAGTCTTGTAGAGAGTCTCCAATGAGTGAGAGAGAGCCGTTGGTTTTTGGCATTTCAAAATTCAAAAGGGTGGGGGCCGCCCGCTCCAATGTGTTGGACGAAAATGTCCTCCAAATTAATTACTTCAACATGTAAATGTACAAAAAGGAAATATGATTATATAATTGAAATTTCATGTTTTAATGGTGTACTTATTAATAGTATATTGTTCATAAGTAGTGGAGTACTTAATTAATTATTACGAGAATTCCCAGATTCGGACATGAAAAGGTACAAAAAGGAAATACTAGTATTAAATAATTGAAAATTTTCATGTTTAATGGTGTACTTATTATAGTATGTTGTTTAAAAGTAATATATGAAGGATAAATTTCTTGTACGCCTTGGATTTTAATAGATTTACCGAAAAAGAGTGATGATGTATAAGAGCATCTACATCCGTGCTCTTGCTAACGAGCACAGATGTTGCCCCGGACCCACTTTTACTCCCTGCTCATAGGCAAGAGCACAACACTCACATCCGTGCTTTTCCGCAAGGACAAGCTCAAGGGTCTCCACCATTCTATTATTCAATTTAAATAAAAACATTTCCACAATATTAAAATACATTAAAAATAACCGGAATAATATTACAAATTACAAAAAAATAAAAAATTACATAATTTAAATCCTAAAAATTAAAAATTACATAATTAATGAGAGAGGAAGATGTAGATATAAGCTGTATAAAAATATGAATGAGACATGATTTGATGTGAAAAATGGATGATGAATGTGTGTATTTATAGATGATTTTGGGGATAATAAAAAAATTCAGAAAAATGGTAAAAAACGCCAGATTTTTTGGGATTCTGAAAATATATATTTTTAATTTTTGGTATTATTTTTTATTTAAAAAAATAATTGAATTTCCAACGGAAATGCCGTTAGCCAATCAGAATGCGCCACGTTAGCTGATCGCAGGCACGGACGTGCTTGATGCATCGGAGAGTGCCGCGCCATCGGCAAGAGCGCAGCCGCGGACAGCGGTGCCGTACCGCTGACACGGACGGACGGACAACATCCTACTCACCACTGCGGATGCTTTAAGTGTACAACTGACTACACATAAAAAAATTCGTATAAAGTTTTGACTTCGATATTTTGCAGTCAATGGAAAAGTGTAGTAGTAGTATTTAAAATACGTGGTACTTCACTATCAGAAAACTGAACTCTGATGTTAACTTTACAAGATGCCTCATGCCTTCAATTTTCAAAACTAATAGAGCATTGTTTTAAGTTTTAACATTTTGTATAGATATATTTTGGTGAATCGAGGTAAAATTTTAGTAACATTTTAACAGTAGTAAAATTTTAAAAATCGTATTAACACTATAATATAACTCTCTTAATAAATACCACTAACTAATTTTTTTATGTAGAAAAGGGTTACTAATTTCTTGTTTAAACTTATGGACTCTTAGTACAATATTATTATGATAATAATAATAGTATAATAATAATAATAATAATAATAATAATTATTATTATTGCACTAGTGGGCGCGAATGGGAGCACGTTGAATAACGTATTTAATTATATAATTTTTTTATTTAATTATGTATGTTTTTTATAAATAAAATGGTTGTATTTTCTCCATATTCATGTTGAAATTTTAATTCCGTAAAATTGCATATTTGTGAATTTGTGAATTTTGATTATTGGGATGTCCGTCAGGATGTCCTTGGGGATGTCCGCTATTGTGGAGTGGGATGTCCTTATGATGTGGCAGTGCTGTGGGATGTCCATATGACGTGGCACGAGGTGTTTTGGGATGTCCGTCGGGATGTCCGCCGTGACATCCGTCCGTATTGTGGATGCTCTAATGTGTGGGCAATAATTGATATTAGAGTTAGTTAGTTAGTTAGATGTAAGCCTATATAAGGCATAGCTTGGTGTAGTTTGCAAACAACAATTCACAATGTAGTCAATAAAGTTTTTCGATTCTCTCCATCTCTTCTTCTTCCCATGCAACAGAAACCGGTAGTTTTCCTCTGTAAATATGTAAATATGTTCTTCATCTCCTTCCATGGAGTTCTATCATTTCTTCATCCATCTCTTCACATTTCACCTCTGATTTTCACTATGATCGGTTTGATAAAACTTGATATGGTATCATAGCAAAAATCTCCCGCTGCGTGCTTCATCTCCGCCGCATCCGACTTTGACGGAGTTCTTCAAATTTTTTTGGATCCGCAATTTCTTCTCACCATTTTTTTTGTTTTTCTCACCGATTGAATTCGGTTCTTATCTTCTCAAATCACTGATTGAATTCGGTTGTTTTTTCTCCATCGCCGATTGAATTCGGCTTTCTTTCAGTTTTTCTCAAGTGAATCTCTGTGTTCACGATTTGTTTCGGAAGTGAATCTCCGTGTTCACGATCTATTTCATTTTTTTCTCTCTTCTCAAGTGAATCTCCGTGTCACGATATATTTCTTCTCATTTTGAATCGGTTCAATCATTCTCTCTTCGGCGTTTGATTTCAGCCGATCTATTTTTTTTCCTCCGATTGTATCGGATATTTCCGAAGTTTGATTCGGTTCTGTGGAGATTAGGATGTGGTGTTGTTCAAGTCAAGTAGAGTGAAGTTCACGTCCAGTAAAGTGAAGTTGCAATAGAGTGAAGTTGCCAATGCTGTAGAGTGAAGTTCAAGTCCAATAGAATAAAGTTGTAGAAGAGTGAAGTTGCCAATGCAGTAGAGTGAAGTTGCTAATGCTGTAGAGTGAAGTTCAAGTCCATCCATGAAGATCAAGTTCAAGTTCAGTTTGTCATTGAATCTGTTTCAGAATATTATTTTACCATTTACGAAATATCATTTTATCATGTTTTGTTTGTTGTTTTGTTGTCAATATGGTAGCAATTGTCTTGCTTCCATCTTGAGGGGAGCTATTAGAGTTAGTTAGTTAGTTAGTTAGTTAGTTAGATGTAAGTCTATATAAGGCATAACTTGGTGTAGTTTGAAAACAACAATTCACAATGTAGTCAATAAAGTTTTTCGATTCTCTCTATCTCTTCTTCTTCCCATGCAACAGAAACCGGTAGTTTTCCTCTGTAAATATGTAAATATGTTCTTCATCTCCTTCCATGGAGTTCTATCATTTCTTCATCCATCTCTTCACATTTCACCTCTGATTTGATAAAACTTGACATGGTATCATAGCAAAAATCTCCCGCTGCATGCTTCATCTCCGCCGCATCCGACTTCGACGGAGTTCTTCAAATTTTTTTTTTGGATCCGCAATTTCTTCTCACCGTTTTTTTTGTTTTTCTCACCGATTGAATTCGGTTCTTATCTTCTCAAATCACTGATTGAATTCGGTTGTTTTTTCTCCATCGCCGATTGAATTCGGCTTTCTTTCAGTTTTTCTCAAGTGAATCTCTGTGTTCACGATTTGTTTCGGAAGTGAATCTCCGTGTTCACGATCTATTTCGTTTTTTTCTCTCTTCTCAAGTGAATCTCCGTGTTCACGATATATTTCTTCTCATTTTGAATCGGTTCAATCATTCTCTCTTCGGCGTTTGATTTCAGCCGATCTATTTTTTTTTATCCGATTGTATCGGATATTTCCGAAGTTTGATTCGGTTCTGTGGAGATTAGGATATGGTGTTGTTCAAGTCAAGTAGAGTGAAGTTCACGTCCAGTAAAGTGAAGTTGCAATAGAGTGAAGTTGCCAATGCTGTAGAGTGAAGTTGCCAATGCAGTAGAGTGAAGTTGCTAATGCTGTAGAGTGAAGTTCAAGTCCATGCATGAAGATCAAATTCAAGTTCAGTTTGTCATTGAATCTGTTTCAGAATATCATTTTACCATTTACGAAATATCATTTTATCATGTTTTGTTTGTTGTTTTGTTGTCAATATGGTAGCAATTGTCTTGCTTCCATCTTGAGGAGGGCTATTAGAGTTAGTTAGTTAGTTAGTTAGATGTAAGCCTATATAAGGCATAGCATGGTGTAGTTTGAAAACAACAATTCACAATGTAGTCAATAAAGTTTTTCGTTTCTCTCCATCTCTTCTTCTTCCCATGCAACAGAAACCGGTAGTTTTCCTCTGTAAATATGTAAATATGTTCTTCATCTCCTTCCATGGAGTTCTATCATTTCTTCATCCATCTCTTCACATTTCACCTCTGATTTTCACCATGATCGGTTTGATAAACTTGACATGGTATCATAGCAAAAATCTTCCGCTGCGTGCTTCATCTCCGCCGCATCCGACTTCGACGGAGTTCTTCAAATTTTTTTGGATCCGCAATTTCGTCTCACCGTTTTTTTTGTTTTTCTCACCGATTGAATTCGGTTCTTACCTTCTCAAATCACTGATTGAATTCGGTTGTTTTTTCTCCATTGTCGATTGAATTCGGCTTTCTTTCAGTTTTTCTCAAGTGAATCTCTGTGTTCACGATTTGTTTCGGAAGTGAATCTCCGTGTTCAAGATCTATTTCGTTTTTTCTCTCTTCTCAAGTGAATCTCCGTGTTCACGATATATTTCTTCTCATTTTGAATCGGTTCAATCTTTCTCTCTTCGGCTTTTGATTTCAGCTGATCTATTTTTTTCTTCTCCGATTGTATCGGATATTTCTGAGGTTTGATTCGGTTCTGTGGAGATTAGGATGTGGTGTTGTTCAAGTCAAGTAGAGTGAAGTTCACGTCCAGTAAAGTGAAGTTGCAATAGAGTGAAGTTGCCAATGTTGTAGAGTGAAGTTCAAGTCCAATAGAATGAAGTTTCAGAAGAGTGAAGTAGCCAATGCAGTAGAGTGAAGTTGCTAATGCTGTAGAGTGAAGTTCAAGTCCATGCATGAAGATCAAGTTCAAGTTCAGTTTGTCATTGAATCTGTTTCAGAATATCATTTTACCATTTATGAAATATCATTTTATCATGTTTTGTTTGTTGTTTTGTTGTCAAGATGGTAGCAATTGTCTTGCTTCCATCTTGAAGGGGGCTATTAGAGTTAGCTAGTTAGTTAGTTAGAGGAGTTAGTTAGTTAGTTAGATGTAAGCCTATATAAGGCATAGCTTGGTGTAGTATGAAAACAACAATTCACAATGTAGTCAATAAAGTTTTTCGATTCTCTCCATCTCTTCTTCTTCTTCCCATGCAACAGAAACCGGTAGTTTTCCTCTGTAAATATGTTCTTCATCTCCTTCCATGGAGTTCTATCATTTCTTCATCCATCTCTTCACATTTCACCTCTGATTTTCACCATGATCGGTTTGATAAAACTTGACAATTGATCTAGTTAATAGTTATGTTGTGGCCGGCAAAAGTAAATAATTTGTTATTTCAAGAAATCGATGAATTGTTAATTTAATTATGTATTTGCACGTACACTTATGTGGACTAATTTATGTTGGTAAAGTTTAAATACCAGTATTAGACAGATTAGTTTCGAGTTCAATTTGATCATTAAGTAATCAAAATCGATATTCATATACTTTGGCTCATTTTAATTTCATTACATAAAAAGCTTTATGGAACATAAGAAATAAGAATAGACGTTGGGCATCATCCATTCTTTCACTTTTCTAATTTCACCGTTCAAAAAGGGTCCTATTAATAAAAATACACTAACAAATTTTCTAATAATACATTCTTAGTCTAAATTGTACTAACAACACATAGAATTAATTAATGAATATGTATTGGTCTAATAATAAAGTAGTTAATCTTTGATTCGAATTCGAATCCTATGTAATACAACCTTAAATTTACGCTCATTTAACAATAGAAAAACATAGAATTAAACTGCACGAAGCACATATATTTAGACGCATAGAACTTGCAGTCGCTTGTCTTTTGCCATTTAATTATTTAGACACTCTTATTTTCTATATACACTTTTTTTTCTTTTTTATTGTACAACATAATTTGATTGGTGTATCAGACTTCCAATTTGGTCAACACAATGTCTTCTTCCTAAGTGAAAAATACTACCAATATATTAAGATTGTGAAGTATCTAAAGTCTAAACCAAGAATATCAACAAAACAAATTAAATGCTATGTACATACAAGAATAAGACAATTAAGATTAGAAACGCTTCATTGATTACATAAAAATATAGTACTAGTATAATTTATTTCTTTCCCCATGTGTAGCAAAAAAATTATAATGTTCGAAGAAAATCAACATCATGGATTTTTTTTTAATATAGATTTTATTTTTATGGAATATAAGGAGTAAAAGTATTAGTGTAATGATTGATTAATAAACTAATTTCATTTCTTTTTAGTACACTGAGAGTCGATAAAAAATGGACAGACATTTACTGTTATTGAATGTAGCAACTGCCAACTAGCAACAGCAATGGTTCCTGTCACAATAATAAAAATGTAATGCCTGCATCCCAACAGATTCCTTGGAACAATTACTTTATATTCCGTCCGTCCGCGAATAGTAGTCCCGTTTTTCTATTTTAGTCCGTCCGCGAATAGGAGTCCCGTTTACTTTTATCATAAATGGTAATAAGGTCTCACCTTCCACTAACTCACCCCACTCACATTTAATTTAAAATTAATATATACAAGTGGTACCTCCATTCCATTAATTTTTTTTCCATTAACTTTTCTTAACATTTCTTAAAATCCGTGGCGCCAAGAAATGAAACTCATGGCGGACGGAGGGTGTACCACTTATAATTCAATGTTCAAATTTGTTATTGCCAAACATGTAGTAGTACTAATAAATATGTGAAATAGTAAAATGAGATATTATTTTAAGGACGGATGAAGAATAAGATTATAAGAGATCTAATTTTGTGAAAGAAATTTCAGTTTTCATAATAGCAGGGGTAAGAGCATCTGTAACGCAAGGGGCCGGGCCGCATCTCGCGAGTCCCGGCCCGTCCCGAGCGTTGCACGGAGGAGAGTCATGGCCCAGGCCCGTCCCGGGGCCGCGTTCCCGGCCTGTCGCGCGTCCCGCGTCCCGGCCTGGGACGGCGTTGCACGGTGACGGGCCGCAACTGTAGAGTCCCGGCCCAGCGTTACACGCTCCTCGGGCAGGGCCGCAACCAATTTTTTTTTTTTTTAAATTCGACAATTTTTTCTATAAATACTACTCCATTTTCATACACATTCAACTTCATATTCAACTTCAAATCTCTTCCTAGAATTCGAAAAAATGCATCCACGTCAAAGAATATTCGAAGATCAAATGTCCCGGTCGTTAGCAGAGGCGCTACCGGCAATCCAAGAAGAAATCAACAACGAAGTTGAACGCTACCAAGCTGTTATTCAAGCTTGGAACGAACAACAAACCCGGGTACCACGTACCCGGATGTATATTCACCGAGACCGTGAACAAGCTGCCTTGAGGCTTTTCACGGATTATTTCTCTAGAGATCCGCGATGGAGTGATCAGATGTTCCGTCGCCGGTTCCGGATGCGGAGGCCGTTGTTCCTACGCATTGTCAACGCATTTGTAGCTCGTGACCCGTATTTCTGCCAAACTACCGATGCTGTGGGCCGGGAAAGTATATCGACGTTGCAGAAATGCACGTCTGCCATTCGTCAACTCGCTTACGGAACTACATCAGATATGTTCGATGAGTATCTCCATGTAAGTGAGCCTACTGGCCGGGAGTCCCTCGCTAGATTCTGTCGGGCAGTCGTCGAAGCATTCAAGGATACGTACTTGCGAAAGCCAACGACCGACGACGTTAGGAAGTTGGTCGACATGCACAAGCGGGCCCACGGCTCCCCGGGGATGCTTGGAAGCATCGACTGTATGCACTGGCAGTGGAAGAATTGTCCAACGGCTTGGAGAGGACAATACACTAGCGGGCACAAGGGCACACATCCCACGATTGTGTTGGAGGCCGTTGCCGATTGCAGATTGTGGATCTGGCATGCCTACTTTGGTGTCGCGGGGTCCAACAACGACCTCAATGTGTTGAACGAGTCTCCATTGTTCAACGACTTGTGTGCTGGGCGAGCACCGAACGTAGAGTTCACGGCCAACCACCGTCGGTATAGTATGAGGTACTATCTGGCAGACGGGATCTACCCTCGATGGCCCGTGTTCGTGAAGACAATCACAGCTCCGACAACCGATCGGAGGGCAATGTTTGCCCAAAGGCAAGAGGTGGCTCGGAAAGATGTCGAGCGTGCATTCGGAGTCCTCCAAGCGCGGTGGGCTATCGTGAAGGGAGCGGCCCGTGGTTGGCAGCGGTCAAACATCGCCGACACAATGTATGCATGTATCATAATGCATAACATGATCGTTGAGGACGAGCAAGATAACGTCACTTTGTGGAGCGACGATCCGCTCGCCAGCACCGGGAGCAACTACGTTGTCACCGAGCCGCCCGTGCAGGGCCTTCCTCACGACATCCGCAATGTCATGGCCCGTTCAGCTGCGATGCGCCAAGAGGAACAACACACTCGCCTCCAAGCCGATCTAATCGAAGAAATTTGGACTCGCACCAATGTTTTCCAGAATTGACGTTATGTTTTTTTGTATTTCAGTATTCGATGAAATTAAATTTTCCGTGTTATAAATTTCCAGCGTTTTTTATTTTACGAGTTAAATAGGTTGGAGTTGTGAATAGTGTCATTTATTAGTTGCGGCCCGGGCCGCAACCTGCAGGGTTACAGCAGTTGGGGCCTGGGCCGC
Organism: Salvia splendens; assembly: GCF_004379255.2. Taxonomy (NCBI): domain Eukaryota; kingdom Viridiplantae; phylum Streptophyta; class Magnoliopsida; order Lamiales; family Lamiaceae; genus Salvia; species Salvia splendens. Next base: position 19,904,187 of record NC_056051.1, on the reverse strand, counting down.
AACTGTAGAGGAATGATGACTTGGAGGGGACTTGGGACCGGAAATGGGGACGGGGTTAATGATGCCCTAAGCCATCCTGTGACAATCATCATCGGAATTGCAGGTCTATTACTACTATAATATACTCCTACTTTCCTTTGGGAAAATATACGATCTGACATACTCTCTAGGTTTCTATATGTTCATTGGTATGCTCTCTAAATTTATGTTGTACCTATTTTAAATTCTAGTTTGCATAAGTCCAACTATCCAATGATACTAGACAGATAGAAAAAAATAATAATAATAAAAAATGATTCTCACTTTATTAGGGAAAAAAAATTTAATTAGAAAATTTTAATTTTAAGGGGCAATCAAAATAGAATTAGTTTCTATTTTTAAAGGACGGAGAGTGTAGGAATAAATATTTGTTTTACCAAGTTTTAAAGTTAATACATATTTTGGTCATGAATTAAAATTTTGGGTATTGATTTTTTACTTTTATTGAAATAATCGAATAATCTCCCGGCCACGGCAGCCTCAAAACGCCGTGCACGAGCACGAGGACAACTCCGATCATCGAGGAAATCCGATGGCAAATCTATGATCGGCGAGGACGAATTATATCCAGGCGGCGGAGAGGCAGAAGAAGAAAAGTAGGCAGTGGGGGCGGCTGAGGAGGGCTAGGAGGAAGATGATTATGGTCAGAACGACGTAGTTTCGGAGAAAATAACGGAGGTTTTGGGTGACGCGGTAGGTCGATTCGGAGAGGGAGACGGGAGGCCTAAGGGCGGAGAGGTCAAGGAACTGCGGCCACGGCCGGAGCTGGTGGTGCCATTTTCTCTTATGATTGAAACTCAATGTCATTTTAGAAAGCATTAACCATATTAATTAGAGGGAACATCATTTTTGGTCTACGAACTTTGCCAAAGTATCATTTTAGGTCCGTGAACTTTGAAAATATCATTTTAGGTCCGTGAACTTTGAGTTAATATCATTTGAGGTACCTTTTACTATTTCTAAGTTTTTTTGGACAAAAATACCCTCAATACCTTAAAGTTTATATATTTTTATTAAATTTATCATATACTCATATTTTTTTATAAATATCTTTACAATATATTTTTGACAAAATTTCTAAATATAATTTAACCTTAAATATTATCACTTAAAAAATTGCTTCTTCAATTTTTTTATAATAATTTTTTTAAAATTGAATAAAGAACTTTTCTTTAATAATAAAAAATTGAATAAGATCTTTTCTTGAATGTCACAAAATTAAATGATAATATTGAAGGTCAAATTATATTTAGAAAATTTGTCAAAAATATATTGTAAAGATATTTATAAAAAGATCTTTATTCAATTTTTTATTATTAAAGAAAAGTTCTTTATTCAATTTAAAAAAAATTAATATAAAAAATTGAAGAAGCAATTTTACTTGCATGTCACAAAATTAAGTGATAATATTTAAAGTCAAATTATATTTAGAAAATTGTTCAAAAATATATTGTAAAGATATTTATAAAATATGAGTATATGATAAATTTATTAAAAATATATACACTTTAAGGTATTGAGGGTATTTTCGTCCAAAAAAACTTGGAAATAGTAAAAAGTACCTCAAATGATACTAAGTCAAAGTTCACGGACCTAAAATGATATTTTCAAAGTTTACGGACCTAAAATGATACTTTGGCAAAGTTCGTGGACAAAAAATGATGTTCCCTCTATTAATTATAATGTTGAATGCATGTATGAGGTTATTTGTTTAAATAAACTATATTCTAATCTTAATATGAGTCAAATGTATGTACATTGAATTTGAATCTGCTAATCTTTATTACAATATGTATATGTACATTGAAATAATTTTTAAACTTACTATAATATTTTTGTTCTATATAATATGCTCATTATATAATAAAATTACTCTTCGCAACTTTTTTACATAAATTATTTACTAAATTCATAATTTTGTACATCACAACTTTATTTTAATAAAAGTAACTATTTTGATCAAATGTAGTAATATTGTATATATTTATTGTTGAATACATTTACAATTTTAGACCCATATAAGGGTCATATAATGATATTGTTTATAATTTACATTTAAAATTAATATTTTAAAATTAGTTTAGTCCGTGCATAGCACGGGAGTAATACCTAATGTTATTAAAGCATAACTTCAATTCAAAATTTCAAAACTAAGAAGAGGAAATTCTAAATACTATTAAAAACAAAAGTACAGAGAAGGTTAATAAAGTAATTTTAATTTGTCCACTAACTACCATTAATATATTAGTTTATAATTATAACCTTGAATAACCGTAATATGATCATTTCTCAGAAATCAACTATCAGCATTGACTAATTGACTTCAACTATAAAAAAAGAGACTACAATCGTTGACTTAGTGTGTCCACAATGAATAATTCCACCCATTAAAAATGACAGCCACAATGGAAAATAATGTACCACTAATTTGGAAAATAAACGGTTTGCTATATAATTAGAGACTGTGTTAGTGTGAGCTAACAAATATTGATTGGCCATATTAGTGAATCACATTATATATCCAGCCATGATCATCATCACCACTTCATATCTCTTGATTCTATCACTCCTCCATTGTGCTGATGCAAAGGAGTGCAGTCCTTCAGCCTGCGGCGATATTCGCAATATCAGCATCCCTTTCAGCCCAGCCACTGCGGCAGTTCCATATATGAACTAACATGCCAACACAATGTCCCGTTACGTTCGTCTATCTAAACTCTATCAAATACTATGTCAAGCACATCAACTATGATTCCTCCACCATTAGGCTGGCTGATGCGTCCATAACCAATGATACAATCTGCTCTTTCCCTATCACTTCCCTCCAGATTCTACAAATTAGCCGATCGTTCTTCTTCTCCATACTATATTCTTGATCCCTTTGATGAATTACTGTCAGTTAACTTTATTAGTTGATAAATTCTTCCACTTTACAGATATTACTGCCTGTAATTTATCAATTGCCAGATTTAGATATGTATATGTTGGGTTCATGTTCATCATACCCTCAGAGATACCACATATGTGTAAGATAGATCTAATAGTCTTGACATCGTGGTTGGGTTTAGAGGATTTGACGAATGTTTCACTTTCACAAATCCACCAATCTCTCTTGTATGGTTTTGAACTCAACTTCTGTGATGATTGCAATGAAAAATCCACAACATCGGGTAAGAAAGCTATTCTTGTTAATGAAAATATATGATTTCATCACTGCTCATCTTTGCTTTCTGATTCCGTAAAATGCAGGGAAACTCATACAGCACTTTTCAGGACCTAAGTGTAAGGATTTGTACTTTGAATTCTAACAACATATTTTACATATAACTGCCTGTCTTCATAATTAATGATTACTAGTATAATTTACATGCAGGCAATGTCCTTATTCCTCTTGCCATTCTAGGTGCCTACATGAGTACTTTTTTTTGTTTTCTTTCTTTATTCAATCAAGAATCATTAATAGTGGTTATAAGATTACAAGAGATCTAATCTTGTCAAAGAAATTCCAGTTTTCATAATTGCAGGGGTAAGCCTTCTTGTGATGATCATCATCGGAATTGCAGGTGTTCTAGCACTATCATTTACTCCTACTTCGCTTTTGGAAAATATACTACAATACAGTAAGAATCTTCAATTTCATTTCTCTTTTTTCGTCTCTCTTAATCTCTCAAATGTTCCCTTTTTTTTGATTCGCAGGCTACTACGATCAGACTATGCTAGCAGCTAATCACATTGTATTCATTGGTACGCTCTTTAAATTTAAGTTGTAGATACTATGTTAAATTCTAGAGTAAAGATCAATTTTGGTCCTAAACATGTGACCAAAATATGAACTTGGTCCAAAATATTCACTTTTTGAAAAACATGTCCATAACAAAGGAAAATGTCGCCGAAGTAGTCATTTTATTACGGTTCCGTAAAAACTAACGATCAACGCTAATTGCATAATGTCATGACCGTTAGTTTTTTATGGAACCGTTAAAAAAGGATCGCTTCGACAAGAATTTCATTTGTTATAGACCTGTTTTTTTTAAAGTGAATATTTTAGACCAAATTCATATTCTGGTCATATGATTAGGATCAAAATTGACCTTTAATTTAAATTCTAATTTATATAAGTCCATCTACTTATCTACCCAATGCAACATAGTTTAGTGAGATGACTTTGATCATTTCAACATTGTTATTCTTGTTTTATTAATTATATATTGAGTTTGTCTATGTATACATGCAGCATTTTTCGCGGGTTGTTTGGCAGTTATAGGTAAGCTCAGCATCCACAACGGTGGACGGACGGCGTCCGTCTGTCCGTGCCGCTGGCAAGGACGAGCTCCGCCGCTACTGCGCTCTTGCCGCTGGCACGGACGTGCTCTTAGCTAAGAGCACGTCCGTGCCAACGGAAAGAGCACGAGGAGTCGACGTGGCATGCTCTGATTGACCCGTTGATTTATCATTTTTTTATTAATTTTTTTAAAATCGAAAAAATCTGAAAAATTCAAAATTAATAAAAAAATATTTTCCCACTTCCTAATAAAATATATCCATTTTTTCAACACTTTTAATTTATTTTTTTCATTATTTTTACCCCAAAATTCATACTTTCATCTATAAATAGTCTCATTTCAAACACAAAAAAATGACATTATACCAAATAACTCTCTCAATCTCAAATTTTAGGATTTTAATTATGTAATTTTTAATTTTTAGGAGTCTAATTATGTAATTTTAAATTTTTAGTATTTTAATTATGTAATTTTTAATTTTTAGGATTTTAATTATGTTGTTTTTATTTTATTTGTCGTTTGTAATATTATTTAGATTTTTTTAATGAATTTTAATATTATGGAAATATTTTTTTAATTGAATTTTAAATTGAATTGTGCTCGTCCTTGCGGAAGAGCACAACTGTGGGTGTTGTGCTCTTGCCAGAGAGCACAGCTGTGAGTGTTGTGCTCTAGGCAGAGAGCAGACATAAAAAGTGGGTCCGGGCCCACAACCGTGCTCGCTGGCAAGAGCACGGTTGTGGATGCTCTAATATATAAATGTCTAACAATGGATAAGATTAGGGGTGGGGAATTATACCGAAATACTAGAATACCAGATTTACTGTAATGAAAAAATATCGAAAATATCAATTTTTCAGTATACCGTAGTTTTTGGTACGGTAACGGTATTAGATTTCCTACACGGTATGGTAACGGTATAAAAAACTACCTTACCGAAAGAAAAGAATATATCGAATTTCAGTATACCAAAAAAATTCGGTACGGTATCGGTATAGTATTTTGTTATACCGTAACTTTCAGTACGGTATACGGTATGACACTCACGGTACGGTATAACGTACCGAACCAACCCTAGATAAGATAAGATTGTTAATTTTGTCCCCCCGTAGTTTGTTTGACCGCAGGACTAAAACCCCTTCTCAAAATAATCATCGGAGTTGGAGGTGTATCACCACTCTACTTTATTACCATCTACAACTGTAAGAATCTATAAATTCATTTCTCTTTAAGTAGGACCAAATCTATTATCGCTCCTTACACGCTTTAATTCTATTTTTTCCTTTTCCATATATATGGTGTAATTCTAGGGGACACTTATATAGTGGATGACCCTACGTACCTTGTGGTACCTGGTAAGTTGAATCACCATTTAAATATTATAATTTGCATAATTTTTTTTGGCTTTTTCTTAATTCATTCGTGTTCATTTTCCAGCCATCATTACTGCGGTCATCATCTGGGCACCAAGGATAATCAGTTGTCCTTTCGTATTCTGGTTTTTGATCTACAAATTTCGGAGAAGGCGTTTGTCCTCATTCGAGGGAGTAGAGTCATTCCTACAAAGTGACAACAAACTCGTACCAATAAGGTATTCCTAGTCGGACATAAAGAAGATGACTAAGAGCATCCGCAATGGGCGGACGATGGCACGCCCGATGGCGCGCATCGTCCGCACCCATTGCGGGTGCGTGCCATAGGGCGCGGACGATAGTCGCTACCTATACTTCGGTCGCAGAGGATAGCGCGGACGATGGCCATCGTCCGCGCCATCATCCGCCCCATTGTGGCTGTCGCGAACGATGGCCGCGGACGATCCCCATTGTGGAGGTCACGGACGATCGACTCGGACGATGGCACGCGGTTTTGATTTTCTATTTAAATCTCGTTTCTCATTCAGTTGTGCATACGAACATATCGACTATCTCTTTACATATTCTCTCTCTACATCCAACCAAAATGAATCTCGGCGACGACACCAATAGTTGTAGTTCGTCTGAATCCGGTGGTTCGCTTGACGAAGCATTAGATGCAGCCGTTGAAGAGGCCATGGCGGCATGCTATGCGCAAATGCAGCGCGAGAAGGAGGCGGCGGCGGCAACGGCGGCTGAGCAAGTCCATTGGCCTATTCGACATAGGTCGTATGTCCGACGCGACCACCAGGAAGCTCACAGACGTCTGGTTGAAGACTATTTTGCCGATCAACCGCGATGGGGCCCGACTGTTTTCCGCCGCCGGTTTAGAATGTCGAGGTACCTTTTTCTCAGCATTGTTCGTACATTGTCTTCATGTGATGAATACTTCACGTTTCGGGAGGACGACATCGGGAAACCCGGCCTTACACCATTGCAAAAGTGCACGACTGCTATTCGTCAGTTGGCATACGGCACCACGGCGGACCTTTTTGACGAGAACCTCCACTGTGGGGAGACTACAGGCCGCGAGTGTCTGAAGAGCTTTTGTCGGGGGATAGTAGAGGCCTATGGCGACACATATTTGCGCAAGCCGACAACCACTGATTGCCAGGGTCTGATGCAGATGCATGAGAGGGCGCACGGGTTTCCCGGGATGCTCGGGAGCATCGACTGTATGCACTGGGAATGGAAGAATTGTCCGACGGCGTGGAAAGGCCAATTCACAAGTGGATACAAGGGCAGCCACCCGACGATGATCCTCGAAGCCGTCGCTGACCATCGGCTCTAGATCTGGCATGCTTACTTCGGCGTAGCAGGGTCGAACAACGACATCAACGTCCTCAACTCGTCCACCCTCTTCACCGACCAATGTAACGGCAACGGCCCGGCCATCGAGTTCATTGCCAACAGACGCCAATACCATATGGGGTACTACTTGGCCGATGACATCTACCCACGATGGCCAGTTTTCCTAAAGACGGTCAGCTGTCCAATTGGTGAGAAGAGGGTTTTATTTGCTCAAAAGCAGGAGGCGGCGCGGAAGGATGTCGAGCGGGCATTTGGGGTGCTCCAATCACGGTGGGCAATTATGAAAGGACCGGCTCGTTTCTGGTACAAGGAAGTCATCGCCGATGTCATATATGCGTGCATAATCATGCACAACATGATAGTCGAGAGTGAAGGCGGAAGCATCACCGACTGGAATGAAGACGACCGTGCATCTAGCTCTTCCGGCACATTGACCGACACACCCGATAGAGGGTTACCATTAGGCTTCGAAGAGGTTCTATCTAGACAGGCCTCAATGCGCAACCAACAGGAGCATGCGCAGCTCATGAGTGACATGATTGAAGAAGTGTGGGCTCGTAACCGCCGTCGCTGAGTTTGCGTTTTTTTTAATTCGCATTGTAATGTATTAATTTTTATTAAATGAAATGAAGTTTATGAAATTCGTATTTTAATGTATTATTTTTTTAAAATTCGTATGGATTTTGTAAATATTAAAAAAATGATGATGTGGCGCGCTATAGGGCGCACCTTAGGGCGCCCCACTGCAGATGGGGAGGTAGGAGGATAAAACTGCTGACGTGGCGCGCTATAGGGCGCCCCATTGCTAATGCCCTAAGAATTTTGAAGATAAACTAGGCCAATGAGGCTATGGTTATGTTTACAAGGGAAAGCTTCGAAGTGGCAATCTTGTAGCAGTCAAATTGCTTAGAATGTCCGGAGCAAACGGGCAAGACTTCATCAACGAAATATCAACTATTGGAAGGATTCATCATGTAAATGTTGTCCACCTTGTTGGATATTGTGCTGAAAGATCAAAGCATGCCCTTATTTTTTTATTTCATGCCAAATGGTTCGCTTCATAAGTACGTCTTCTATCGAGAAAATACCTCTTCGTTGGATTGGGATACGAAATTTAAGATTGCAGTTGAAATGGCTCGAGGGATCAGATATTTGCACCATGGTTGTGACATCCAGATCTTGCATTTTGACATCAAACCTCACAATATACTTCTTGATGATAAGTTCGTCCCAAAAATATCAGATTTCGGGCTAGCAAAATTGTGCGCTACAAACAAGAAGGCAGTGACATTGACGGCTGCTAGAGGAACAATAGGCTATGTTGCTCCTGAACTTGTCAATAGAAGTATTGGTGCAGTGTCTTACAAGGCTGATGTGTATAGCTTCGGGATGTTGTTGATGGAAATGGTTAACTTAAATAAAGACTTGACAAGTAACGATGATAATTCTAGTAAGTATTTTCCAAACTGGATATATGACCACTTGAACGAAGGTAGGAACATTGACATCGGGAATGTTGATGAAAATGATGATAGAAACATTGGTCGGAAGATGAATATTGTCGCATTATGATGCATACAAATGTGTCCAGACAATCGTCCATCAATGAATGAGGTGTTGGAGATGCTAGAGGGTGATGTCAAACATTTGCAGATTCCTGATTATTCAACATATATGGCAAGAAATGAGGACGAACACGGGGCTACAGATTCAAATGCTTCCATATCATTGTTGCATGATAACAACGACAGCCACATTGTTGAAATTATTAGTACTGATTGAAATATTTGTGTTATCATCTATTTTTACATTGAAACAAGTTCCACTGGTTGTGTATCTGTGTTATGTTCATAATCATATGTAACATGAAGTGAACTACCATATTATTAGCTAGTTATATATTTTCATAGTGTTGTGAATTACTCCATATTGAAGAAATCTTTATTCATCTCACATATAACTAGGGTGATAATTGTTATGAAAGGTTTAACAATCCTCATTCATGCCATGTATAGCAATTAATACTTATGAAAATGTAATTATAAGTTGTAGTAACAAACTAGAATGGAGTAAATCTTAATTTAGCAATGAAGTTCAAAAAATGTAGTATAAAGTAATAGTATATGCTAATTACCGTTTCGGTGGTGAATAATAGTTAAAAATTATTAATGCACAACTGTAAATGTTTTTGGTGGTGAATTATTGAGAAAAAAAAGAATTTGAAAGATGTATTTTATTGGATTAATAATTATATAATAGTGTGATAGTGCCAAAAAGAAAATAAATGCGACGAAAATTTCAACACTGAGCTATAACGTCTGGAGAAATTTCGAAATAAGGGATTAATTTCGCCGACCTTTCGAAATTTAGGATTCAATTCGTTGACCTTTCAAAATATGGGATCGAAGCATGCGAATTTTTCGGAAGAAGGGATTTTCAAATTTTCTATTTTTTCTCTTATTATTTCCATCTCAATATTTATTATTGACCAAATCACCCCTACAATATTTTGACTCCAATTCTAATAATTTTAACCCCAATTCTAATAAATTTTCCAATTCTGCTCCTCACACGTTCTTGTTGGGGAACAGATTGATCGGCTTTCAGATACTATTTTTTTAACCTTCATCAATTTCAGTCGGCTTCTCAGCCAGGTACACTCTTTTTGTTTGTAGATGAATTAATTTTGTATCTGATACCTCTCGACTCTGATACCTCTCCTTTTCACCAAAAAATAAAGATGCATCCAAATCAACCACCTCGTCAGAATCTACTCACGAAAGATATGGATCTTCGGTGTTCCGCAGAGGCAGCCGTCGCCGTGGAACTTTGTCTTCCCGAATTGATAGAGGAGCGCATGAATTCGAGGATGAGAGCGCCGCTGCAACGGCTAAGCACCAGCGGCTGTTATGGTTCTTCAGATACTACCCGAACGTGTTCTAGTCTTGCCGCTTCTGCGATTCGTAGCAGCTGAGCGACGACGGAGTCGCCAATTTCTGGTTGCCGTAGCTCGAATCAGACATGGGGCTGTTGAATTGTAGTGAGGTGGAGCAGACATCTTCCCCTTTTTAATAAAAATTCAAAATTTGTTTATATCATTAATTTGATGATGAAAGCTAATGAGATCCATCTAACTTTTGAGAGGTAATCTGAATAAGTAGGGCTGACAATTTTTGACACGGCACCATAACACGACACGAATTGACATGAAATTAATGGGTTTGTGTCAGAGCTTATTGGGTTCGTGTCTTTATCGGGTCGACCCATTAAGGACACGGAAATTTCGTGTCGTGTTCGTGTTATCCGTTAACAATACGTGTCTGTGTCGTGCTCGTGTTATCCGTTAACAAACAATATTTTAATATTATTAATTCTTATTATTTTCATTTTTCAATATTTATTAAATTGACTCTCATAGTCTCATATGGTCATATCTCATTTAAATCATTTAAATATTTAATCACTTTCCAATACGTGTTGTTATCGTGTCGTGTTGACCCGAAGTGGTTCGTGTCGTTAATGGGTTCGTGTCGTGTTCGTGTCGTGTTCGTGTCTGAGGGTAGTGGGTCGTGTTCATGTTCGTGTTTGGGGTTTTCTTAACAGGTCGTGTTCGTGTTTATTGTTATCGTGTTCGTGTCGTTATCGTGTCGACACGATAACGACTCGACACGCACGATTTGCCACCCCTATGAATAAGGTTGGGAAAGTGGAAAGAAGTGAAGGCAAAGAAGATTGTCAACGATTTCAAGAGACAGACACAAGAGAGAAAACTCTGTGAAAATATTATAGGGTAGTTTGGACAATTCATAAATGTTGAGATGGAAATAATAATAAAAAAGCAGATGAAAAAAAGAAAAATTCGAAAATCCCTTAATTCGAAAAATTTGTATGCCTCGATCCCATATTAGGAAAGGTTAGTAAAATGAATCTTAAATTTCGAAAGGTCAGCGAAATTAATCCCTTATTACGAAATTTCTCTTAAAGGCGGATGGATGGGTTTGTGGACATCTTCAATTCTTCATATCTCTTCACTTAACTATCATCTTCATCTTACTTTGCAAAATCTATCATCATTGAATTTACCTTATCCAAATTCAATTATTAATCTATGGAATTAGCTCCACGGCACAATTCCACGAATTAATCCAGTGGCACCTATGAAGGTCGGCCTCATGATTCGTGAATAAAAAAAATATGCATATATAATTTAAAAAGATTTATAAAAAGGCTTAAATATTCAACAGTAAGGTCTGGGTTTTGATTTTCGATCGATTTGGTTAATCATGATCACATTAACAACAACTTATTCATATCTGTTGATTCTCTCTCTCATTTTCTTCCAAGGCGATGAAAGCGCCTCCAACTGCGCTCCCCTTTCCGCCTCAAGACCGATCCCAATCACTGCGGCAATCGGAGATTGGAGTTATCAACATCACCTTCCTCTACCAAAATTCTCACAGATATTATGTGAAAGACCTCATCGCCAGAATCAGACTGGTCGATGCTTCCATTGACAACCGCACTCTCTGCTCTTTCCCCAATTACACTTTCTTCACCCATTCCGATTCTCCTTAGCCATCATAGCGCGCCATATGGTGGTTATGTTGCCTGGCCTATCAATTTCATAAGCTGCCAATATCCAAATTTCCCGACCAATTCTTCCTTTTTAACTGAGATTAACACTCAATGCGCCTCTAATTCTTCCCAATCCACATTTGATTATATCAAAGTCGGCAGGATGAGAGCCTCGGAGGTGCCACACATGTGCAGTGTTGATCTGATGGCCTTCACGTCTTGGGAATTTAGGGATTTATCGCTTTCGGAAATTCACCAATCTCTCTTGTACGGATTTGAACTCTACGTGTGTTCGTGGTGGTGGTGCAGCAAAAGAACAACCACAAATTGGGGTAAGGATTTTCATCATTTGATCCTAATTTCTCTGTATATGCTGCTAACGCTTTTTGTATTCGGGAAATTGAATGCAGAAAAATTCACGAATTGGTTATTAGGAACTAATGGTAACTACTTAATTCCTATTTCTGTGCATATTGAAATTCAATCATATTATCTTCATAATCCTCACTAGCTGAATATTGTCTTGTACTATATTTATCTGCAGGGCTTCTTCTCCTGATTCCTTTGGCAATTCTAGGTGCCTACTTATGAATTTGATCTTATTTATCAATTTTCTGACATTAATTAAGATCATATCTATAATTCTAATTTGGTCTGAGCTTTTCCAGTATTTTTAATTGCAGGGGTAAGCCTCCCAGTGACGATTATCATCGGATTAATCGGTGTATTAGTACTCTCATTGACTACCTTTCCGGAGGACTGTAAGAATCTTTACATATCTTTTTTAGACCATCCCTTCTTTATAATCTCACTATCTATCTTTCTACTATTGTTTATGAAATAAGTTTCTTTTTGTTTCTCTTGCATTTGTGTAGGGCCATACTACTTCACTTACTATTTATTTCCTAATGGAGTTCGAATCGGATCTGATTTCATAATCATTGGTAGTTAAGCTCTAAATTTATGTTTTTTAAGGGGGCTCTGTTTTATGTTGCATTTACGATTTTGAAATTTGTTATGTGCAGCGCTTCTCGTGCTTTCTCTCATCGTTGTAGGTGCATTCTTGATTTATGGTTGATAATATTGTCTTGTTTATCTGTTTGTGACATCAATGAGGACAGAGAGAGTATGGTTGCTATAGTTCTAATTTTGTCAAACACTTCAGTTTGTTTTACTGCAGCAGTAAACATCCTTGTCGCAATCACAGTGGGATTTGCCGGTGCTTTGGTTCTGTCATTTGTTTTGATGGAAAACTGTAAGAAACTTTACATTCGTTTGTCTTTTTAGTAGTATCATTCATTTATCTGTTTTGATTCGTTCATTATCATCATGTATCTGATGTTCTTGCAGTTACCTATTCATTTGGAGTGGGTGTGGCACCTAAATTCATATTCACTGGTGCGCTTTACATCTATGTCTGATTATGAATTGCATCGGTGCTGTCTTTCATCTGAAGATTTGGAGAAATTTATGTTTTTGTTAGGTGTCATCTCAAGTACAATCATATGTGCACCAAGGATCATCATTGGTCCTTTCGCTGTGTGGTTTCTGATTTACAAATTCCGAAGAAGGCGTTATTTCACATATGATGCTATAGAAAGCTACCTACAAGGCGATAACAAACTCGTGCCAATAAGGTACTCGTATTCGGATCTGAAAAGGAGGTTTTCAAGAAAAACTGGGTGAAGGAGGCTACGGTTCTGTTTACAAAGGGAAGCTCCGAAGTGGCCTTCATGTAGCCGTCAAACTGTTGGAGAAATCCGGAGGAAATGGGAAAGTCTTCATGAATGAAATAGCTACTATTGGAAGGATACATCATGTCAATGTAGTGACGTTGGTGGGATATTGTGCACAAGGCTCCAAGCGTGCCCTTGTCTATGATTTCATGCCAAATGGTTCCCTCGAAAAGTACCTTTTCAATCGACAAGAAAAGAGTTCCTTAAATTGGGACACTAAGTTTGAGATTGCAGTAGGAGCTGCTCGAGGGATTGAGTATTTACACCAAGGGTGTGATGTTCAGATCATACATTTCGACATCAAACCACATAATATACTTCTTTATGATAAGTTTGTACCCAAAATATCTGATTTTGGGCTGGCAAAGTTTTTCTCCACAGATAAGAAGGAAGTGACCATGACGGCTGTCAGAGGAACCATAGGGTATGTTGCTCCAGAACTGATCAGTAGGAGTATTGGGGAAGTGTCGTACAAGGCTGATGTGTATAGTTTCGGGATGTTGCTGGTGGAAATGGTGAACTTAAAGAGAGACTTGGTAGGAATCAATGATGATCCGAATCAGTATTTTCCAAATTGGATTTATGATTGTTTTAACCAAAGCAAAGAAATTGAAATGTTGAAAGCTATTGAAGATGTCGACTACGATGATGATGGGATTAGGGGTATTGTTCTAAAGATGACGATAGTTGCATTGTGGTGCATACAAATGAATCCAAATGATCGTCCATCAATGAGTATGGTATTGGAAATGTTGGAAAGTGATGTTCAACGTCTACATATTCCTAAGTATCCGTCCCAATCCAGCCATATTGTACTAAATGTTGATCAAACTGAGATTTCACATTCCACTACTTCTATATATAAGCTTCATTATGGTGCTTCTTCCTCTGCATAGATTATTGCTCAAGAGTATAAGTATGTATAGACTTGGCTCCTATAACAACTTATGTATAGATTCCTTGTGAAATAGATATTGAATATATTATTTGGTGCTGATGCAATCTGTCCTTACTTGGCTGTTTTGAAGCCATTTGGACATTGCAAGTTGATGGAAAAATTCTACCCAAATCAACTGTTGAATTCCACTCAAAGGATGGGCTTGTCAACAAATATTTTAAGGCAACCAACTATGGCATGTTTGACCTTTTCATGATTAGCTGAAATTTGTGCCGGCCTGCATGATTCAAAATATTACAGTAGTATTTGGATGACCCTAAACTTCCCACCTATGATAATTCAAACTTGTGGGAATACAAGTTTCCTATTCTTGTTTGGAGTGTTTGTTCTTATTGCTGAATACAAAGCCTGCTACTATCCTTCATATTCATAATGATTTGGAGAAGAGTCAATCAAATACTATGCAAACTTCACATCCAGCCATGATCACATCTCATCACTTCATCTTCATCTTTCTCTTCACTTCATCTCTCTTGATTCTCTCCGCTCATGCAAACTGCGTTCCTTCCGCCTGCGGTGCTATTCGCAACATCAGCTACCCTTTCCGCCTCACGAGCGATCCCAACGACTGCGGTGATCCCAGATTCGAACTAACCTGCGAAAACAACGCCACCTTAGTTTATATAAACTCTTATAAATACAATGTCAAATCCATCAACTACCAAAACTCCACCATCATGCTGATTGATGCTTCCATAAAAAATGACACACTCTGCATCCCTTCCTCGTCTCCTCCTCCTTCCAACTCCATGGATCCTTACAACAATTACTATTCCGCTCTCCAACGGTCGGTTAACTTAATTAGCTGCCCCAATCCACTGCAAAATTCTTCCCTCTTCACAGACATCACTCCATACTGCGCCTTGTATTCGCCCCCTCCCGGATTTAGATACGTAAAGGTCGGGCGCCTCAAGGCCTCAGAGGTGCCACAGACCTGTGGATTGGATCTTATAGTCATGACATCGTGGCCGAAATTCGAGTATTCGAAGAAGAATGTCTCATTTGAAGAAATCCAGCAATCTGTCTTGTATGGATTTGAACTCTCCTTCTGTTCTTGGTGCAGTGAGCAAGTCATAATGTGGAGTAAGAAATCAAGCAAGAGTGTTAGTTGAGTTTCATCACTGCTTATCTTAATTTGCTAATGCTAATGCTTTTGATTATGGAAAATGCAGAGAACCTCTTATATAAGTTATTAGGACCACGTACACGTAAGGATTCACATTTTTAATGATTATGTTCATAAATCATAACTACCTAATTTACTGATTACTTACCTATTTATGCAGGGTTTCTCCTTATTCCTCTGGCCATTCTAGGTTATTTTTCTTTGTCATTTATTAATTTTCTCAAGATTTATTAATAAGATTACAAGAGAACTAATTTTGTGAAAGAAATTTCAGTCTTCACAATTGCAGGGGTAAGCCTTCCTATAACGATCATAATCGGAATTATTGGTCTGTTAGTATTATTCTTATTCACTTCCTATCGGGGAAGGATGCAATACTGTAAGAATCTTTACTTTCATTTTTCTCTGAGACTTAATTGTTATTTAAAGAGTGAACTACGCAAATGATTCCAGAACTATGCGTTTTGCACGCAAATGGTACATAAGCTTTAATTTTTAATATTAAAAAGATAATCAAAATTAAATTTTGCTAAAGTTATTTTAATAAGTAAATTTATAATTTTAATTTTTATAATTACTATATTTAAAATTTCATAGTAGTATTTTTATTTAATTTTTTACTTTCTAAAAGTTTTAGAGAAAGAGAGAAAAAGAAAATCTGACATAAAGTAATTGAAAAAGTTAAGTGAATAATATCATTTTAATACTCAAACTATAAGAAAATATCAGATTCGGTACTAGAGAGAGATAAAGAAAATATCAAATCCAGTACCTAAATATGAAAGTCCAGAAATGCCCTTCATGTCTTGGGGGCATTTTGGGTGTAAAATTGTGATGAATAGTAAAAAAGTACCATAAATGTGATTACACCTTAGTTCAGTGATTACCCATATTTTTAAAGTTTAGGTACCATTTACACGCAAAACACATAGTTCATGGACTATTCACTCTTATTTAAATTATGAAATTTGATCAAATTCTGATCAAGTCTCGTAAAGTTTGAAATCGTAAATATAAGTTACAAATTTCCAGTCTTTCTCAATTTTCTTGTTTGCACAAAATGTGTCTTTTGATAATGTTTAAGACATGTATCATTAAAATAAATATTTCTTTTATTTTATTTTATATGAATGTCAGTTATTTATTTTTACGACTTCAAATCTTATTGATGCACTATTTATTAGCACTAAAAATACCTGCAAGTTTACAGGGTAGAACTAGTATAGCTAAAGGTCAGTACCAGGATATCGAACACAGGGAATAAGATTGCAACTGGCTATCATATACTAAGCGTCATATACTATCTAGAGACACAGAGTATTTTTGGGTTTTAGTTTTATAAACTAGACAAAAATATAAACAAATATAAAAACAAAATAATACAAAGCAGACTAAAGAAAGTAGAGTTTTAGGATCCAACTACTACGACCTATTGATGATTAATCTCACAGAACCCTTACCTTTATGTGTCTTCAGGATTATTAGGAAAGTCGCGATTTTCAGATAAGCCCTCTCTCGAGTGCACTTATCCAGTAGATTAGAGTCTAACTATCAAAGTCTCCTTTCAATAAATTAGATTCTAACTCCTTAAGTTCCTAAGACTCAAGCCCTCACAAAGGGTCCCCTCTCTCGAGTGCAGATAAACCTATGTGTTGTACTCGTTCCTTTTACCACGTAAAACTAGCTATCTCTCGATTAATCTAGTTAAACGGACATAATTCTAAAGTTGGCCAGACAAAAGAACAATAAAAGCACAAGAACAAGCAAAACAATCACAAGAGCTAGAAAAAGGTTCAATTCAATAAATCAAAACATATTCATAATAGTTTTCACCAAAAAAACTACAAATGATGTTTAACTACTCATAGACAAGTAGTAAAAACAAAAATAAAAGTATAAGACATGAAAGAAATTGATAAAACCCAAGGTTGAATCTTCAATCTTCAGTCTTTTCTTGCCTGGATCTGCAGAGCTCCGCTCCAATGGAAGATGGAATGGAAGAATGTGTAGAGAGGGAGTAGGATTAGAGGCTCTGAGATGAAGATTATGAATTAGGTTCAGAGGTATTTATAGGCTGGAAAAGGTTTATTTTTTATAATTTTCGTGCCCTACAAGAAATAGGAGAGATTTGGCTTCATAATATAATAATTTCTTTTCTTCCGTGAATTTCCGCCTAAATTCCCGTCAGCTTTGACTGAACTGCGCAACGTTCGTAGAATTGTCATAACTTTCTCCACAGAACTCCGATTGAGAAATGCGAGATATCCACGCGAAGCTCTTTCGAAGACGAAGAGAATGACATGTAGTAAGCACTGATTGGACTTCAAAATCGCTTCCAGAATGGGCTCGAACAGAGGCTGCTGCACTTTGGCTTTTTTTTCACCTTTTTTCTATCTTTTTCTATCATTTATCAACAAACACGTCAAAAATACCAAATGTATAACATATGCAATTTAAGAACATAATTTGCATGATTGACATTTAAAACAAGTCAAATCTAGTCCTTAAAAACATGCAAAATCTGTGTTTGTCACTTATGTACTAGAAGTTATTGGATTTTGACCAAACTTTGTGATTTAACGACTATTACACAATTTTTTATTTTCTTTTTGATCTCTCTTTCTAATCTTGATGTCTCAAATGTTCATTTTTAATTGGCAGACTTCTACCTTCAAGGTCTGTTATCAGCCAATTACATTATATTCATTGGTAAGCTTTATAAATTTATGCTACAGTATTCTTAATTTCCATAAGTCATCAGCTCTTGAAAGAAGAATTTAAAAAAAGTAAAGATATTAGTATTACCTGAATTAAATGCTGGCTCCTTATATATTGTGTTATGTATATTTGCAGTGCTTGTCGTGACATGTCTGGCAATAATAGGTGCGCAATTTAGTTAATGTCTCACTACAAACACAATGGATAAATTTGCTAATTAACTTTGTGTACTTATAATTAACTCCAGTTTGTTTTACTGGAGCTCTAAATCCCCTTGTGATTATCATCATCGGCTGTGGAGTTGTATTGCTAATCCTCTATAATATCATCGACAATAGATGTAAGAATCTTTAATTTCATTTCTCTTAATTACTTATTATGACGATGACGATGACGATGACGATGACGATAATGATGATGTTGTGTATGTGATGTAGTTGTTGGGAACAAATATACGGCACCCTGGGCAACTCAATTCATGTTCTCAGGTATGGTAATAAGAGTTTCGTTTTGTCATTTCGGTCATTCTACAAATACAAATTGCATTTCATTTTTACTTAAAATATAGTATTACCTCATATTTCACTAATTCATTTTTATTCACGTCTCACTAACTTTTTCATCTTTTCATCTTTGCATTTCTTAAAATGTGTATCCAAAGAAAAGGAGACACCGATCATGGACCTACGGATATAATTTGCATTAGTTTTTCACTCATTTCTAAATATCAATACTTATAAGGAATCAAGGAACTTGTTTTTACTTTTTACTGTTTAGCACAAGTTTTTTTGGTCATGTTACTAAAGGCATTCTTCTTCTTTTTCCAGCCATCATCTCTGGTATTATCATCTGGGCACCAAGAATAATTATTTGTCCTTTGATATTCTGGTTTTTGATTTACAAATTCCGATTAAGGCGTTTGTCCTTATTTGAGGGAGTAGAGTCATTCCTACAAAGTGACAACAAACTCGCTCCAATTAGGTATTCTTATTCAGACATAAAAAAGATGACTAAGAATTTTGAAGATAAACTAGGCCAAGGGGGCTTCGGTTCTGTTTACAAAGGAAAGCTTCGAAGTGGCCATTTTGTAGCAGTCAAATTACTTGGAAAATCCGGAGCAAACGGGCAAGACTTCATTAATGAAATAGCAACTATTGGGAGGATACATCATGTAAATGTTGTTGAACTTGTTGGATATTGTGCTGAAAGATCTAAGCGTGCCCTCATTTTCGATTTCATGCCAAATGGTTCCCTTGACAAGCACATCTTCATCCGAGAAAAAACTTCACCAATGGATTGGGAAATGAAATTTAAAATTGCAGTTGGAGTGGCTCGAGGGATTAAGTATTTGCACCATGGTTGTGACATCCGGATCTTGCATTTTGACATCAAACCTCACAATATACTTCTTGATGATAATTCATTCCAAAAATATCAGATTTTGGGTTGGCAAAATTATGTGCCACAAATAAGGAGGCAGTGACAATGACGGCCGCTAGAGGAACCATAGGGTATGTTGCTCCTGAACTTATCAATAGAAGTATTGGTAGAGTGTCTTACAAGGCCGATGTGTACAGTTTTGGAATGTTGTTGATGGAAATGGTGAGCTTAAACAAACACTTGA
This sequence comes from Salvia splendens, assembly GCF_004379255.2. Lineage (NCBI taxonomy): Eukaryota > Viridiplantae > Streptophyta > Magnoliopsida > Lamiales > Lamiaceae > Salvia > Salvia splendens. The sequence continues at coordinate 19,884,405 of NC_056051.1, read as the reverse complement.
CACGAAACAATGATGAATCTAGTAAGTATTTCCCGAACTGGATATATGACCACTTGAGCCAAGGTAGGGACATTGACGTTGGAAATGTTGATGAAAATGATGTTAGAATCATTGTTCGGAAGATGACTATTGTTGCGTTATGGTGCATACAAATGAGTCCAGATAATCGTCCATCAATGAATAAGGTACTGGATATGTTAGAAGGTGATGTTAAACATCTGCAGATTCCTGATTATCCGTCACAAACAGTGTATATGGATAAAAATGGGGAAGAATGGTGGAATACAGATTCATATGATTCCACATCATTGTTGCATGATAACAATGGTAGCTGCAGTATTGAGATAATTAACAATGCTTGAATCGGCCTCTCTTGTACAAGTATATTGCTTTTCGTTATCAGAGTGAATTGCCATGCCATTAATTAGTTATGTACTTTTATGGTGTAGTGAATTATATTGATGAATTTATTTAATCCATCTCATACAGTTTTGGCATGTTTGTGAGCTAGAGAGAGGGTTTTGAGTTATTTGAAAAGAATTCTCACTAGTAGTGAAGATAACTTGTGTATGTACTGCAGTGCTTGCAGTTAGTTGTGTGGATATTTCAGGTGCGAGCTAAACTATACGCCATTCGTCCACGAAAAATAGGTTTATTTTAAAAATAAAAATTTTCTTTCATGCACTACTCACTTTGTCTCCTTCTTCCCTTACTTTTTCTACTCCCGCTCGTACTTTTTCTCTGTCTCTCTTCTACTTTATTTACTTTTTCTCCCCTCTAAAGTTAATGAACTCGTGTTCAATATATTAAAATTTGCATCAGTTTTCCATTCATTTCTACTTCATAATACAAGTTTTGTCAAGGTTTCAGATGATGAATACAAAGGCAGTATCAATTCCTCTTGCAAATCACTGAGGCAGAGTACATATGGAAATGTTATTTCCTGGAAGTCCAATCTTCAATCAGTTGTAGCTTTGTCTACCACTGAGACAGAGTACATATCGTTAACAAAAGCTATTAAAGAGGGATTGTGGCTAAAGGGTATAATGGAAGACTTTGGTGTGAATCAGGAAAGTATATATGACAGCAACAGTGCCATATGTTTAACAAAACATCATCAGATTTCACGAGAGGAGTAAACACATACACATAAGAATGCATTTCATTCGTGATGAAGTTCATGATGAACTGGGAGCATGATCAGGTGCTTGCTGAATAGAGTCGTCGGAAACTAGCCATTAGGATTACATTTTGTTTGTTATGATTTGTACTGTTACATTGAGCTGAAATATAATGCTCAATTAGTGCACTTAGCATTTGATCGTGAGCTCGACTCGAGACTAGCTTGAGCGTTTGTACTGTTTGTTATGATTTGATATGTTTTGACCTTTACTATAAGTCCATAACTGAAGTCGTTTCTGCCGGCCTGCATGTTTAAATATCGCTTTGGATCTTATAATTATCGACACATAATAGTTATTAAAATATTTCTAGAATATTTGCTAATACCATTCTTATTGATCATTTGAAGAAGACTCAATAAATGTATTGCATAATCAGTTGTTGATTCACTAGTTTACATTCAAGCATGATCACAACTCAGAAGCTCATAATCTTCCTCTTCACTTTGATTCTCTCACTCCATTTCTTCCCTGCTGCTGATGCAAATAAGTGCAGTCCTCCTTCTGCGTGTGGTGCTATTCGCAATATCAGCATCCCTTTCCACCTCAAGAGCGACCCCATCCACTGCGGTCGTTCCATATATGAACTCACCTGCGAAAACAATGTCACCTTCCTCTATCACAACTCTATCAAATACTATGTCAAACATATCGACTACCAAAATTCCACCATAAGGCTGGTCGATGCTTCCATAAACAACGACAACATCTGCTCTTTCCCCATCCATTCCTCATATCTCGAATTTACTACTAGTCTGTACTATTCTCCGAATCCCGTTCTAAACTTGTCACTTAACTTGATTAGCTGCCCCAATCCACTGAACGATACGTCCCTCTTTAAAGATATTACTCAAGATTGCGCCTCTAGTTTATCACATCCCGGATTTAGTTATGTATATGTTGGACATATCAAGGCCTCAGAGGTACCACATATGTGTGGAGTAGATCTAATAGTCCTAACATCGTGGCCGGGCATTATGGATGTGAAGAATGTTTCACTTTTGGAAATCCATCAGTCTCTCTTGTATGGACTTGATCTTTACTTCTGTTCTACTTGCAGAATTACAACCGTACTTTCATTGTGGGGTACGACACGCTTGCTTATCACATCGACTAATCCTTTCTTTGCATTATATTCTAACGCTTTTGATTCTGTTAAATGCAGAAAAAATCAGATATAACTTACTAGGACTACTCGTAAGGATAAAGACTTTGAATTCTAAAACTTTCTCTCTCTCTATGTATATATATAACTACCTAATTAATGAATATATATGCAGGGTATGTATCTCCTAATTCCTGTGGCCATTCTAGGTGCATACTTAACATTTTTTTTCTTCTTCACCAATTTTGTCACATTAATCAAGAAGAGATCTAATTTTGTGAAAGATATTTCAGTTTTCATGATTGTAGGGTTAAGCCTTCATGTGACGATCATCGTCGGAATTGTTTCTCTGTTACTACTCTTTTATTTTCCAGGGATACAAAACTGTAAGAATCTTTAATTTCAATTTTTTGTTAAGTCTCTCTTAATTTATTAACTGTAACTTTGTAATTCACAGACTACTACATTCACACTGTGGACGCAACTAATTACATTACATTCATTGGTATGCTCTCTAAATTTATATTGTAGTATATAACCATCTTAAATTCAACAGGGTAGATGACTTTGAATTTCAACATTATTAATCCTTGTATTTGTGTATTTATGTGTGCAGCCTTTGCCGTGAGTTGTGTGGCAATTATAGGTGCGCGCGCACTTAATTTATTAGTATGTCTCACTCGAAGATTGATTGATACAACTTCTAATTTTGTGTCACAAAAAATCTTCAGTTTTATTAACAGCAGCATTAAACCCCCTTCTCATAATCTTGGTATCTGGAGGTGGAATACTTCTCTTGCTTATTTACATCCACGAGTGTAACAATCTTTACATTCTCTTTCTAAGATGAGTAATTTGATCATTATTCTTGTATTATTGAATTCACTTTTATTTATTTTATTATGTGTATAGCTGGTATACGGCGAAATTTTTATTACAAAATCCCAAATGAAGTTAATGAACTCGAGTTTCCTGGTGCGCTCTATACTTGCATATGTTTTCCCTTCATTTCTACTTTATGCAGGTTACTGTAAAACTATTTTAGCACAAGTTTTTTGGCCTTATTACTAAATGTACTTGTTCTTGTTTTTACATGTTATCTTAGTCATCATCTCTGGAATCATCATCTTGGCACCAAGAATAATTATTTGTCCCTTGATAGTCTGGTTTTTGATTTACAAATTCCGAAGAAGGCGGTTGTCCTTGTTTGAGGGAGTGGAGTCATTCCTACAAAGTGACAATAAACTCGCTCCAATTAGGTATTCTTATTCGGACATAAAGAAGATGACTAAGAATTTTGAAGATAAACTAGGACAAGGGGGCTTCGGTTCTGTTTACAAAGGAAAGCTTCGAAGTGGCCATCTTGTAGCAGTCAAATTGCTCGGAAAATCCGGAGCAAATGGACAAGACTTCATCAATGAAATAGCAACTATTGGGAGGATCCATCATGTAAATGTTGTCGAACTTGTTGGATACTGCGCTGAAAGATCCAAGCGTGCCCTCATTTTTTATTACATGCCAAATGGTTCCCTTGACAAGCACATCTTCAACCGAGAAAAAACTTCTCCAATGGATTGGGAAATGAAATTTAAGATTGCAGTTGGAGTGGCTCGAGGGATTAAGTATTTGCACCATGGTTGTGACATCCAAATCTTGCATTTTGACATCAAACCTCACAATATACTTCTTGATGATAATTTCGTTCCAAAAATATCAGATTTTGGGTTGGCAAAATTATGTGCCACAAATAAGGAGGCAGTGACATTGACGGCCGCTAGAGGAACCATAGGGTATGTTGCTCCTGAACTTATCAATAGAAGTATTGGTAGAGTGTCTTACAAGGCCGATGTGTACAGTTTTGGAATGTTGTTGATGGAAATGGTGAGCTTGAACAAACACTTGGCACGAAACAATGATGAATCTAGTAAGTATTTCCCGAACTGGATATACGACCACTTGAACCAAGGTAGGGACATTGACGTTGAAAATGTTGATGAAAATGATAACAGAAACATTGTTCGGAAGATGACTATTGTTGCGTTATGGTGCATACAAATGAGTCCAGATAATCGTCCATCAATGAATAAGGTAGTGGATATGTTAGAAGGTGATGTCGAGCATTTGCAGATTCCTAATTATCCAGCGTATGTTGCTGGAAATGAAGAAGGAAGATGGACTTCTGATTCAAATGCTTCCATATCATTGTTGCATGATGACAATGGTAGCAGCATTATTAATATCATTAGTGATGCTTGAAATATGTATTGCCATCTATTTTTATATGAAACAAGTTCCGATGGTTGTGTATTTGTGAAACGTTCCTAATATGATGTAACATGAAGTGAATTACCATATTAATAGTTAATTATTTATTTTCAATCTTTTTGCTGTAGGGGTCTCGCTTTGACAAGTATGATTCTGTTTATAATATGGGTGTGGCACATATATTCATATTCACTGGTACGCTTTACTGAGAAACTCATAATTTAGGAAGTTTTTTGCGGGTGATTTACACAGGTTGTTGAGTGAATTGAGGTGTAAAGTAGAGGTTACATCCACTTATCTGCTATTTTATAGAGCTAACGAGTTTGTTGAAGCCTTAAAGTGAAAACAAGTGAAAACGAGCTTGAAACGGGGCTTAAGGAGGCAAAACAGAGAAAACACCCGATCGGGCGTTCGGTTTGTGCATTGGAAGTCCAGAATTGCATCGGCTTTGTATATTTTTGAAGATTCTGAGAAGTTTATGTTTTTTCAAGTATGGTCATATGTGCAAACAAGGATCATCACTGTGTTTTCACTTTGTGGTTTCTGATTTATAAATTCCGAAGAAGGCGTTATTCCACATATGATGCTATAGAAAGCTACCTACAAGGCGATAACAAACTCGTACCAATAAGCTACTCATATTTGGATTTGAAAAGGATGACTAAAAAGGCGTGTTTAGTGCATATATTGTGTTTTTTTAATCAAATTTTATCTTTTAGTGGGGAGATAATGCGGTCATTTTAATCGCTCTTACTTTATTCTTTCCCCTCATTTTCTGTCTCTTGGATTGAGATCCCATGCTGTGGCTAGGGGCCACCTTATGAGGACATGGGGCAATTGCCCCTCCTCATCCACTCATTCTCTTATATATTTATACATAAATTTTTAATTATGTACTTTAACCACACTAAATGCCCCGTCTCAAATACATAAAATATTCCTATGTATTATATTTTTGCCCCTTCTCCAATAAAATCCTAGCTCCACCCCTGGTTGTGGCAAAATGCACACCAGGGGATGTTGTGCAAATCCACGTCCTCTATTGATTTCCACATGCTTGTATTATTTTTTTTCATTTATAATTGAATGGTTTAGATCTGCACTACATCCCTGCCGTGTATTTTCCAATCCCTTTCTCTTATCTCTTCTATTTTATTCTCTCATATTACATTTTATCTTCACTCAACCCATTTAACACAATTTCTTAATTTTCGTGTCTAAAAGAAATGCCTCAATTTACATGAGACAGATGGAGTATACACAAAATATGATGAGACAACTCGTGTATAGCTGTAGCCGGCTGTTACACATGCGAGTCTTGCCTTCACCCCCATCAGCCATTGGCCAATCACTTGGCTACGAGATTTCGACCACACGGTGTAGTAGTTTGATATAATCGCACCTAGTATTGAATCACATATATGTCACCTGTTGTAAATTATGGTATACACCATAATTTCCGGTATATATAAAAAAATCAATACGCCGCAGTATATGAAATTTCATATGGTTACTCTACCGAAATCTTTTGGGAAGATATCATATCGTATCAAAAAGCATGACACACCAAAAATTCAGGGTTTTTTAATAATTTTTTAGTATGATAAACCCCATATTTGGTATTTTTCCCATCGATAAATTCGCGTCTAGTATCGAATCACATACATGTGAAATGCTGAGCTACAATCTAGCCACGCTTCTTCTCTCTCTCTCTTCTCATTCTTTTCAGCGATAATAAAGACACTTTACCTTTTATTTCCTTTTTTCCCTTGACTGCTTTCTTTCACTTTCTGATCTTTAACTTTGTGTACATTGTTCTCTTCTTTAACTTTTATGCATTATTTCTGACCTAATCACTTCTCAGTTTACTTTTCCTTAGTATGTTTTACACTACGGTAGGTCTTAATAGTTCAAAGCAGCATAGTGATTAGTGGATGCTCCTTTACACGTCTTGTTTGGCTAAATACAAGCAAATATACTCTACCATATATTCTTATTGATATGATATGAAGAAGAGTGAATCAATCATTAGGTATCAATATTGAACCATGATCACAACTCAAAAGCTCCTCAGCTTCCTCACCACTTCATCTCTCTTCATTTTCTCACTAATCCATGCTGCTGAATCTGCTGATGCAAACAAGTGCAGTCCTCCTTCTGCGTGTGGCCTGAAGTCCAACCCGAGCCACTGTGGCCATCCCAAACTCGAACTCACCTGCGAAAACAATGTCTATCACAACTCTATCAAATACAATGTCAAACATATCGACTACCAAATTCCACCATAAGGCTGGTGGATGCCTCCATAAACAACGACGACATCTGCTCTTTCCCTATTCACTCTTCCTATCTCTTTCCATACTATTTGCATACTCGCGTTCAAGAATTGTCTGTTAACTTGATTAGCTGCCCCAATCCGTTGAACAATTCTTACCTCTTTAACGATATTATCAGAGCTACCACATTACGTCTCATAGTCACGACATCTTGGCCGCGATTGATGGATCTGAAGAATGTTTCACTCTCACAAATCCACCAATCTCTCTTGTATGGGGTTCTGATAGGGATGTCGAGGGAGTCCTAGCTCCAACGGCACCGACGGGACAGTTAGATGAGCTGCCGGAGGGAGAAGCTTCGGAGACTGTGGAGAAGGGAGGAAGAGCGAAGGAACGAGGACGCAAGAAGATGCGTGATGTGGGCCAGAGGAAGGAGAGACCGAAGAGGAACGTTTCACAGCCCGCCAAATACCGCGACTTCACGCGACACTAGTTATGGACTTTTTCCTTATTTTGATTTGTTGCCTTATGCTATATTTTTGGTAGAACTTTATTATTATTTCCTTTCGGGTTTTCTTCTTGATTATTTCCAGAATTGTAAGAGTCGAATCAAGCAGGGTCCGGATTCTATATAAAGAATCCATTAGAGAGTAAAAAAAAATCATTCAAGAATAAAGAAATAAAGTATTTTTTTTCTTGAAACTCAAGAAACCCATAGTTGGAGCAACTAGGTTTCGTTATCCTTCTTTACACAAATTGTGAGATACTTTCTTGATAAGGATTAAAGCCTATCAATTGGTGCTTTACATTGCTTACTCTTCTCCCGGTGCTACGATGGATACTAGTTCGCCGCACACCGATAACCTTCCACCGCCGGCTCTCTCCGCAGAAGAATTACAGCACCTTGTTCTGGGCCACGATGCAAAGCTGAAATCACATCAATTTGCACTTGAATCCTTTATGCGCAGACAGGATGCGACAACGAAGGACATCAAGGATAGCCTTGCTTTGCTTCTTACGGCGAGCCGCAACCACGGGAAAGAACCGCCTGACCCCACCCCTCTCTCGTCGGCCGGTCGTGGCTGGAGACTTCCGCCTTCTCAGGTGTTACCACCGCAGGGCATCGTGCCGGATCCATTACCGCGGGTTCGTCCGGAACCGCCCAGATTCAACGAGGAGCATGCTGTGGACTGGATTCGGAATATCCAGAAATATTACAATCATCACTACACGCCGCTCGTGGACCGCCTCCACCTAACGTCATATCTTTTTGATCACCCGGCATCTAGGTGGCTTACTTATTGGGAGGAAAATTGCAAGAATAAGTCGTGGGACGACTTCCTGTTGGCAGTCAAATACCGATTTGATCCGGACCTTTACGTCGACTATGTGGGCAAACTTGCCACGCTCCGCCAGACGTCGACCATCGAGGCGTATCAGACCGAATTCGAAGAAATTATGCAGAATGCACCACAACTCGGGGACGACACGCTGATGTCATTATTCATAGCTGGTTTACAGGATTCCTTCAAGCATGAGTTGCTGACAAAACGTCCAGTGTCGCTCAACGAGGCATTCGCCTTAGCACAACAACTAGCCGCCTACCACAAGCTCTCAGCGCCGCCAACTGTGCAACACAAACCACAGTGGGGAGACCGTGATTCTCGCCAACGGCAACCACCGGCCCTAACAACGGCGCCACCGCCTCGACCAGCGCAGATGCCTCAAGGCCGACCAACGGGAACACAGCCGGATCAACCGCGTCGGAACGGCATACCAGTCAGGCGGATCTCAGCCGCGGAGCGTAGGGAACGGACCAGGCAGGGCCTTTGTTGGTATTGCCCCGAGAAATACACCCGAGATCATATGTGTAGTGAGGTGTTCTACGCCTTAATGGGCAGGGACGACGAGGACGATCAGCCGGCGAACGAGCCCGCCCTCCTTGACGATGTTGACGAACGTTTGGACGACGATGGAGAGATATGGTAATCACGGGAGACGTCTCCAGTATCCATGTTATCAGCCCTAAGATCAAACCGAGTGCGATCCGTCTGCAAGGGAAGATTAATGATGCCTCGATTTCAGTCCTAATTGACGGCGGAAGCACGCACAACTTAATTCAACCATCCGTCGCAGAAAAGCTAAGCCTTTGTGTCCACCCCATCAGTCCGTTTCGAGTTTTTGTGGGTAACGGTGAGTCGCTGCGTTCCTCTCACGCGTGCCTTCGTACGCCTATTACTATGCAGGGCTATTCGTTCGAAATAGACCTCTTCATACTACAGGTTAAGGGACCGGATGTGATTTTGGGGGTGCAATGGTTACAGGAACTCGGCGATGTCACTAAGAACTACCGGAATCTCACCATGAAGTTTGGTTTGGGTGATCGCGACATTTTCCTCCAAGGCGAGGGAGCAACTCCGCAACAGATTTCATATAATAACCTGTTTTCGCTCATTGGTCAGGAGCCGGAATGTGAGTTATTTGAGATGGTATCAGTCCCTCCGGATTCTGAGCCACCATCGACAGCAGATACAACCCCGCCCCTCGACGCCACGTTGGCTGCAGTCATAGATAAATTCAAGATGATTTTTTTCTGTTCCGACAGAGTTACCACCACCTCGTCGTTGGGATCATCACATTCACTTGGCACCTGACTCTAAACCAATCAACGTCCGGCCCTATCGCTATCCGTACTTTCAGAAGACAGAGATTGAGCGTCAAGTACGGGATATGCTATCGCAAGGTCTGATTCAGCATAGCACTAGTCCATTCTCATCCCCGGTACTACTGGTGCGTAAAAAAGATGGTTCTTTTCATTTTTGCGTGGATTATAGGGCACTCAATGCAGTCACAACTCCCGACCATTTTCCTATACCAACGGCAGATGAGCTATTCGACGAATTGTGCAAAGCACGTGTGTTTTCCAAGTTGGACCTTCGCTCCGGCTATCATCAGATTCGCATGCACATTGCGGATGTCCACAAGATGGCTTTTCGTACACACGAGGGACACTTTGAATTTTTGGTGATGCCTTTCGGACTAACCAATGCCCCATCTACGTTCCAAGCGGCAATGAATTCCGTCTTTCAGCCATATCTGCGTCGGTTTGTGATAGTATTCTTTGATGATATCTTAGTTTACAGTAGATCGCTCTTGGAGCATGCCGAGCATCTAGCACAGGTGTTGCAAATTCTATCGGCGAATTGTTTCTACGTGAAGCTTTCGAAGTGTGCCTTTGGCGTGGATACGATTGATTACTTGGGTCACATTATTTCAGCAGGAGAACTCCGAGCCGACCCAACAAAGATTAGTGCCATGACTGCGTGGCCAACCCCTACAACGGTAAAACAATTGAGAGGATTTTTAGGCCTAACCGGCTATTATAGGCGTTTTGTACAACATTACTCGATTATTGCCGCCCCCCCTCACTGATCTGCTTAAAAAAGATGCATTTTCTTGGTCCACGGAGGCGGACGATAGCTTCACAGCTTGAAAGCCGCAATGGTGGCTGCTCCGGTTCTTTACTTACCCGACTTCGACATCCCTTTTGTAATTGAGATGGACGCCTTAGATTTTGGGATTGGAGCAGTTCTTCTTCAGAACGGTCACCCTCTCGCCTATTTTAGCAAGAAATTGGGTCCGCGACGCCGATTGTCTTCTACCTATCACAAGGAGCTTTATGCGATTGTGGAGGCTATTCAGAAGTGGCGACAATACTTACTAGGCCGGGAATTTGTGATTCGTAGTGATCAACGCAGCCTAAAGGATCTTTTATCTCAAGTAGTGCAGACACCCGATCAACAATTTTACCTCCGAAAACTCATGGTGTTTAAATTCTCTATTGAATACAAATCTGGGGCTTCGAACAAGGTAGCGGATGCCTTATCGCGTCGTGACCCGGACACCGAAGTGGAAGAGTCAGCACTCCTCGTCACTTTCACACGACCAATTCCGACGATCATGGAGACTATACGGCAGGAGAGCGCAACATTACCGGACCTGGTGGCCTTACACCAAAGAAATTTCCAAGAATAAGGCCCCTTTGCATATGTCTGCAGCGGACGGTTGCTTGCTCTTCAAACGCAGGTTTTATCTTAGTCGCGATTTGGCAGTTCGGAGAGCAATTTTGGAGGAATCACATGGAGCTAAGACGGCGGGACACCCCGGCGAGAAACGGACTTTCGCCCGTGTCGCGACAACTTTTTTCTGGCCCGGCATGCGTGAGGACGTGCGACGCTATGTGGCAGCTTGCGCCATTTGTCAAGCTACGAAATACGTAACGGATAAACCATCGGGCCTCATTCAGCCATTGCCGATTCCAGATTCAGTATGGGCGGCTGCATCGATGGATTTCATTGTGGGTTTACCGAATTCCCACGGCTTTACAGCAGTTATGGTGGTCGTCGATCGGCTTTCAAAATATGCACACTTTGGAGCTTTGAAAACGGGGTTTGACGCACCTACTGTCGCACGAGTTTTTCGTCAATACGGTGGTTAAATTGCATGGTTTTCCGGACAAGTTGTTGTCGGATAGAGACCCGATTTTCATGAGTGATTTTTGGAAGGAGTTGTTAACTATGAGTGGGAAGAAACTTGAGTTTACTACCGCCTATCATCCGCAGACCGACGGTCAATCCGAGGTCACTAATCGCAGTTTGGAGCAGTATCTTCGAGCTTTCACTTTCGAGCAACCTAAGAAATGGTTTGAATTTTCTTCCTTGGGCGGAATTGGCCATGAATTGTAGTGTAAATGTTAGTATTGGGGATGTCTCCCTTTAAGGCATTGTATGGTCGGGATCCACCAAACATCTTTGCTACACCAGCTAGGCCGACGGATAACGCAGCGGTGGCGGCAGAGTTGGGCGAGCGGACGGAATTAATGGGAAAAATGAAGACGAATCCGGCTGAAGCCCAACGACGGATGGCTGGATACGCCAACAAGCGTCTCGACACGTGGAGTTCACGAGGAGGAGCGAGTGTGGCTGCGCCTGCAGCCTTATAGACAGGTTTCTGTAGGCAAACCTATTTCTGCAAAATTGAGTCGACGTTACTATGGGCCTTTTACGATTGTGGAGCGCATTGGCAAAGTCGCATACCGCCTACAATTGCCGCTTGAGAGTCGTATACCACGACGTGTTCCATGATCTCTCTCAAGCCCATTGTGGAGCCACTCACTGATTCTGTTCACCTGCAGCGGCTGCCTCCGAATTTCTCGCCAAGGAAGACCAGTTGACACGCCGATCACAGCCTCGGCCGAACGGATGGTTTTGATGGATGGGGTACCTCAATATCAATGGCTTGTGCATTGGTCTGAGGACCTAGCTAATCCGACTTGGGAGTCGAAGCTCGAGTTGCTACAACATTTTCCCAATCTCAGCCTCGCGGACAAGGCTGCCCTTATGAGGGGGGGGAGTTGATAGGGATCTCGAGGGAGTCCTAGCTCAACGGCACCGACGGGACAGTTAGATGAGCTGCCGGAGGGAGAAGCTTCGGAGACTGTGGAGAAGGGAGGAAGAGCGAAGGAACGAGGACGCAAGAAGATGCGTGATGTGGGCCCGAGGAAGGAGAGACCGAAGAGGACGTTTCACAACCCGCCAAATACCGCGACTTCACGCGACACTAGTTATGGACTTTTTCCTTATTTTGATTTGTTGCCTTATGCTATATTTTTGGTAGAACTTTATTATTTTTGGTAGAACTTTATTATTATTTCCTTTTGGGTTTTCTTCTTGATTCTTTCCCGAATTGTAAGAGTCGAATCAAGCAGGGTCCGGATTCTATATAAGAATCCATTAGAGAGTAAAAAAAAATCATTCAAGAATAAAGAAATAAAGTATTTTTTTACTTGAAACTCAAGAAAACCCATAGTTGGAGCAACTAGGTTTCGTTATCCTTCTTTACACAAATTGTGAGATACTTTCTTGATAAGGATTAAAGCCTATCAGGTTCAACTCTACTATGATACTAATTTCGGTGAACAATCCACAATATGGGGTAAGAAATTAAGCTAATCTTGTTTAGTATATATATGTTCATTTTAAGATTTGTAATTTCATCACTGATATCGCTTTTTGATTCTTGAAAAATGCAGAGGAATACTGGTATTACCTCTCAGAGTCTAATCGTAATGATACACACTGAATTCTAACAACATAATATAACTGTATGTCTTCATATACCAATATAACTACCTAATTAATTATTATCATCTATATCTACAGGCCATCGTATAATTCCTCTGGTCATCTAGGTGACCACTTAACATTTTTTTTCCTTCATCAATTTGTATCATCACATCAATCAAGAAGAGATCTAATTTTGTCAAACAAATTTCAGTTTTCATAATTGCAGGGGTAATTCTTCCTTTGACTGTCATAATCGGAATTACTGCTCCATTACTACTCTCATTTGCTTACCTTGGGATGGGATAAAAGAATGTAAGAATCTTAAATTCCATTATTCTTTTTAGTCTCTCTTAATTTTTAAAATGTTCATTTTTTATCATCAGACTACTACTATTATCACTATCAGATTCTTGGACAATCTGATTACATTGCAGACATTGGTACGCTATATAAATTTATGTATTACTAGTAACTATAGATAAATTCTATATATAAATTCTAATTTGCATAAGTCCATTTACCCAATGCAACAAAGATTGAATTTAAACATTGTTAATCATGTCTCCTTGATTTTATATTGTGTTTGTGTATGTATTTATGCAGTATTTGTCGTGAGTTGTGTGGCAATTACAGGTGCGCTCTTTTTACTACATGTTTGGTAGGGTAGTGATAGGGACTCATCACCACAACACATCCCAGCCTTGCAACCTACTTCGTCGACCCCGACTCAGGCAAATGCATCAGCAGCAACACCTCAGCAACAAACCAAGACCCAACCCAAGAGGAACAACAAGACCAAGCCAACCTTGCAGCCCATGAAGGAAAGTCCATATGCAATATTAAACTAATGTTGCAAAACTTTATTTGGCCATATATTGACACAAAGTCCACTTTACTTATCAAATCACATATCTTTTTATATGTCATATTGCTTAATTTTTATAAATGTAGATTAATATAAAAAAAATTAAAGTTATGTTCGTACAGGTATTACAATAGTTTTTCAAGAAGCTAACTTGGCAACACCGAATTCGGAAACCTAAATCACATCAATAACGAAGAGATCTAATTTTTAATCACATCAATAAAGAAGAAATCTAATTTTGTGAAAGAAATATCAATATCTGTAGGTATTTCATAATTCCTGTGTCATTCTAGGTGCCCCACAACATTATTTATTTTCGTCTTCTACTTCATCAACTTAATCACACCAATAAAGAAGAGATCTAATTTTGTGAAAGAAATATCAGTTTTCATAATTGTATGGGTAAGCCTTCCGGATCTACCTTTAAACAAGGTGTGGCAAATGCTATTTATTGTTTACATATACTATTTTGTTGTTTAATTTTGCAAAAAATATGAAATTCCCTTATATTTTCCCCTTTTCAAATTCTAAATTTTCTTCGCATATAATTTGCCCCCTTTCATAGCTCCACCCCTACATCCTATGACGATCATCATCGGAATTACTGCTCTATTGCTACTCTCATTTATTTTACTTTGGGAAACTATACAAGACTGTAAGAATCTTCAATTTCATTTCTCTTTTTAGTCTCTCTTAATTTCAAATAGGAGCATTCGAATCACATGTGCATTCTTTGGTACGCTTTCTTTAAATTCATTTCTCTTTTATTATCGTTTTTTAATTCTATTTTTTCCTTTTATCGTGTGTATGGTGCAAATGCAATGAAGGTCTCTACATCATGCAACAATTTTCCTTTCATTTCTACTTCATGCGAGTTAGCGTAAAACTATTTTAGCACAAGTTTGTTGGCCTTATTACTAAATGTACTTGTCTTATTTTTTCATGTTATCTCAGCCATCATCTATGGAAATTATCATCTGGGGACCAAGGATAATCATTTGTCCTTTGGTATTATGGTTTTTCTTTTACAAATTCCGTAGAAGGCGTTTATCCTTATTCGAAGGAGTAGATTCATTTCTACAAAGTGACAACAAACTCGTGCCAATTAGGTATTTCCTACTCGGATTTAAAGAAGATAACTAAGAATTTGAAGATAAACTTGGCCAAGGAGGCTACAGTTTTATTTACAAGGAAAAGCTTCGAAGTGGCCATCTTGTGGCAGTCAAATTGATTGGAAAATCCGTAGCAAAGGGGGCAAGACTTCATCAATGAAATAGCAACCATTGGAAGGATTTATCATGTTGCGTTGTACAACTTGTTGGATATTGTACTGAAAGATCCAAGCGAGCACTCATTTTTTATTTATCCCAAATGGTTTCCCTTGACAAATACATGTTCAACCAAGAAAAAGCATCTCCATTGGATTGGGACATGAAATTTAAGATTGTAGTTGAAGTGGCTCAAGGGATCATGTATTTGCACCATGGTTGTGACATCCAGATCTTACATTTCGATATCAAACCTCACAATATACTCCTTGATGATAAGTTCGTTCCAAAAATATCAGATTTTGGGTTGGCAAAATAAGCACCGCAAACAAAGAGGCAGTAACATTGGCGGCTGCTCGAGGAACCATAGGGTATGTTGCTCTTGAACTTATCAATAGAAGTATTGGAGTAGGGTCTTACAAAGCCGATGTGTATAGTTTCGGGATGTTGTTGATGGAAATGGTAAGCTTAAACAAAGACTTCACAAGGAACAATGATGAATCTAGTAAGTATTTCCCAAACTGGATATACGACCATTTGAACCAAGGTAGGGACATTGATATTAGAAATGTTGATAAAAACGACGATAAAAACATTGGTCGGATGATGACAATTGTTGCGTTGTAGTGTACACAAAGGAGTCTAGATAAGCGTCCATCAATGAATAAGGTGTTGGAGATGTTAGAAGGTAGTGTCGAACATATACAAATTCTTGATTATCCAGCGTTAGGAAATTAGGATGAAAGCTGGGCTAGAAATTCAAATGCTTCCATATCATTATTGCATGATAACAATGAGAGTAGTATTATTGAGATTATTGATAACGTTAGATTTTATGTTATCATCTATTTTTACCTAGAAACAAGTTTTATTTTGTTGTGTATTTGTGATTTGTTAATAATCAGATGTAAAATGAAGTGAATTAATGTCTTATTATTAGTTAGCTATTTTTTTCATGGTCTTGTGAATTATATTGAAGAATTCTTTATTCATCCCATATGTAACTAGTTGACTATACTAAATCAAGTTGTGTGAACAGTTGTGAAAGGTCTCACAACCCTCAATCATGCCTAAGCATGTATAGCAATACAATCTGAAATAAAGAAATGGGAGTAAATTAGCCCATGTGTTTGTAAGCTGTTTCTTTATTTTACTAGATATTCCCTCCATTTACCATTTAGAGGGTTATTTCTAGATTTTAAGAAATTACTTAACTTTCTGAAGAAAAATAAAGAGAGAAAGTAAGTGAAATATGAGATAGTGTGTATGAGTGTAAGGTGTTAGTGGAATATGAGTTCCCGTACACCAAAAGTGAAAAAAAAATTCTTTAAATCGTGCATTATCTAAAATTACAAAATAGTTCTTTGAATGAATGGTGGATAGTGAGAGTATATTTTACTACCAATTAAATTAGATAGAGGAAAACGAATAAAAAGAGAACAAGAAGGCGTTGCAGCAATTATGCAAATAATTTATTTGTGAACCAATGTTGTTAGAGATCAGCGGATGAATATGGCCTACAATATCAAGAACAAATAACAGAGAACAAAATCAAAATGAAGAACACACACAATCACGTGGTTCGGTTGTAAGACCTACGTCCACGGAGAAGCTATCAACCAATTTATTCAACACACAATCGCAATTGAAATCTCTCATTACAATCGCTCAAGAATCACTCAAGAAATCAATGGCTCAAACTCGAGAGCTCACACTTCAACCTTGATTTTATCCGGTGTAATTTCCTCCTTTCTGTAGGAGTTTATTTGTAATTTCGTCCTTCACGTAGGAGTTTTTTTAGTACATGAAAAAAAACCTCGATTTCCTCGCACAGAAAATGATTCTCTCCTTGTGCTCTAACTGAATCAATATACGTGAGTTATGAGAGCTTGCGGATCGCCTAACAAAATCGAGCTCGAATGCAGCTCGAAACCGCTTCGGTTGCAACTGCCAAAGTAGCCGTTGGGAGCTAACTTTTGAATCTTTCTCTTTTGCATTTTGGTCCCTCAGTTTCAGAATTATTTAACATGCATCCACATATCATAAATGTAATCAAAGTAAACAACACATAATACACATCCTTCAAAATTCAACTATTTTATCAGTGGAATCGGCGGCGCCGCAACAGCAACTCTCCGGCAAGCGGCAAATCAGAGGTGGGAGACCTAATAGCGACTGGCGTAGAGGTTCTTAAATTTGGAAACTGGATTGGTAATTTGGGCTTGATATTCATTATCTCAAAAATAAAAAAATCTATTAAAGCCCAACAATAAAACAAGTAACGGCCCAAAGTTAATAAGTTTTTGATTTACAAATATAATATTGTATGGATGACCATTTTCAGCACCAATCTTTATACTACATCCTTCCCACAAAAAAAAAGAATAATTAATATGGCATGGAAATGAAGATAAAATTGATAAAGTAGGAGAGAAGAGTAAAAAATTATAGTATGATAAGAGATGGAGGAGAATGATAGTTAAAGTAGTGTTAGTTGATAGTAGGACCTACATTATTAAATTGATAAAAACTTCTTAAAAATGGAATGCACATATTTTTGTGGGACAGACGAAAATGGAAAGTGCACATATTTTTACGAGACGGAGGGAGACACGAGTACTTCACAGTGACATTACAAAATCAATGCAACAGAAATTTCAAAGTTATAAATTATGATGGATGGTTTTGTTGATTTTTCTTCAAATAACTATCGGCATTGACTCATTGACTTAAACTAGAATCAAGTACCATGATTGGGTATATAATTAGAGGTTGTGGGTGTTGTTTGGTATTTGTGAATCACATTATCCAGCCATGATGACAACACAGAAGCTCTTCCTCACCACTTTGATTCTCTCACTCCTCCATTCTACAAATGCAAACTGCAGTCTTTCTGGGTGTGGTGATATTGGCAATATCACCTTCCCTTTCCACCTCAAGAGCCACTGCGGCTATCCCCAACATGAACTAATCTGTGAAAACAATAGCACATTCATCTATCTAAACTCTATCAAATACCATGTCAAGGCAATCAACTACCAAAACTCCACAATCAGACTGGTTGATGCTTCCATAAACAATGATACAACCTGCCCTTTCCCTAACACTTCCTCTGATTTCACCCGCTCTTCTTCTCCATACTATTATTCCAACTTATCTGAAGATTTGTCAGTTAACTTCATTAGCTGCCCATATCCATTGAACAATTCTTCCATCTTTACAGATATAACTCAGACTGTGCCTCTAATTTATCACACTCCACCTTTAGATATGTAAAGGTTGGGAGCATCGAGGCCTTAGAGGTACCACATATGTGTACATTAGGTCAAACAGTCTTGACATCGTGGCGGGAATTGGTGCATGAGAAGATTGCTTCCCTCTCAGAAATCCACCAGGCTCTCTTGTATGGTTTTGAACTCAACTTCTGTTATAGTAATTGCAGTGAAAAACCAACAAAATTGGGTAAGAAAGCTTATCTTGTTTTCAATATTTGCATGTTGAAAATGAATACATCCGTATAATTAAACGCTTTTGTTTCTTCAAAATGCAGAGCAACTCAGGTATCGCTTATCAACACAACCTTATGGTAAGTATTCCTACTTTGAATTCTAACAACATACTCAATATATAATAGTAACTAACTATCTAATTAATGATTATATGCAGACTATCTCCTTATTCCTTTGGCCATTATAGGTGGGGTGCCCACCTATCTTCTTTTTCATTGTTATCACATCACATCAAAACCCTTAATTAGAGATCTAATTTGTGAAAGAAATACTATCAGTTTTCATAATTGCAGGGGTAAGCCTTCCTGTGACGGTCATACTCTCATTTCAATTCCTTTGGGAAGACTACAATTTACATCCCTTTGGAAGAGCTACAATACAGTAAGAATTTTCAATTTCATTTTCTCTTTTTAACCTTTCTTGATTTCTCAAATCTTCCGTTTTTCTAATTCGCAGACGACTACTATCAACTCTGCTGCTGCAGGGAGCATATCATCAATTTGTGTTCATTGGTACGATCTCTAAATTTATTTCTTACTATTTTAAATTCTAATTTGCAAAAGTCCATCTTCTCAACGCAACAGAGTTTAATGAGACGGCTTTGAGTTTCAACATTGTTAATCTATCTTTGTGTATGTGTATATATGCAGCATTTGTCGCGACTTGTGTGGCAATTACAGGTGCGCACTTAATTTATAATGTCTGACTACCAACACAATAGACAAAATATGATTGCTAATTTTGTCTCCAGTTTGTTTACCGCAGCACTAAACCCTCTTCTTATAATAACCATCGGAGCTGGAGTTGGATTAGCACTCTACTTTATTATTACCTTCAACTGTAAGAATCAATAAATTCATTTCTCCTTCAACTGGTATGACTATCTATTATAGCTCCTTACAAACTTTGATTCATTTTTCTTTTTTCATGTGTGTGGTGTAATTCTA